>NC_016455.1:0-600000 GCF_000235365.1 Eremothecium cymbalariae DBVPG#7215 | reverse complement strand
ATATTGTTGAAGGTGCCAACTTATTTTTCTCCCAACCCGCTAAAGTTACTCTAGAACAACATGGATGTATCTTTTTCAAAGATGCATCTACTAACAAAGGCGGTGTCACTTCATCTTCGATGGAGGTTTTGGCTTCTCTAGCTTTAAGCGACGAAGATTTCTTAGGTAAATTTGTTGAAGTTGATGGCAAGAGAACCCCTCTATATGAGGAATTCGTTCTTGAAATTCAAGAAAAAGTCCAAAGAAATGCAATATACGAGTTTGAAAGATTGTGGTCATTGAACCAGGAAACTAAAGAACCCATTTCAGAGTTATCGAACATCTTGTCCCAGACTATCAACAAGTTGAATGACGATCTAATCAACTCTAATGAATTATGGCTGAATGACCTAAGTTTAAGAAACTATTTATTATTGAACAAAATTATCCCCAAATTGTTAATTGATGTTTCTGGACCACAAGCTGTATTGGATAGCGTCCCAGTGCAATATTTAAAAGCATTATTGTCCAGTTACCTATCCAGCACTTACGTGTATAAATACGGTATCGACATTAACATGGGCAAATTTCTAGAGTTCATAGGTGAACTTAAGAGAAACGCAGAAGGTGTTCAACTAGTATGAACCTACAAATATTCAGCTCTAAAACCACTCTGCACATGCTTGAATCAATAATGTGCTTTTGCCGTGGCTGTTACTAATTATATATATCCATATCTAATATATATAATATATATCTTCCAAAAATTTCTCAGTCTCTTTATGACAATATCTAGTTGCATAAAAGCTTATCTTATGTTTTTAGGAAACAAATTATTGTATAAACTAGTCGCTGGCTTTTTGTGTGATCCATTAAATTACTAATATATGATTTGTATCTTGGCGTTCTGTAATCGTTACTTTTTTGGACAGCTGTGACAGGGCGGGATACAGAAATGGAAACCATGTCGTCAGTTAAAATCTCGCAAACATATTTATGCAGCTTAAACTTTTCGTTGTACAACATTATTTTTAGAACAAGAAGTAGGATGCATTGGATCTTATTTACAATATATGTTTATTTTGAATATTAGAATCGGTAATTTGCATTGTGAACAATGCGAGCTGTGGACTAAAAAGGTATTGGCCCGATACTTTGACTTCCCCGATGACATCTATACTGGTTCAGTTAATGAGTATAAATATCGGGGTACTAACGGAGGTTATTGGAATTTATTTCCATTTTTTGCCGGTAGATGGGGGTTGGTGAAGTTGAAGGTTATTCGTTGGGATCTAGATAGGTCGAAAGGTCTTATATCGATCATGTTATCTGCCGCTAGTACCAATAATAACTCTGACACTGAAAAGTCTTCTCCCTGTTCAGTTGATTTGCTAAGTACAAATTCAGAAGAAAAGCTGACGAGAAGCTTGCAGAAAACTATTTGGCAGGATTTAACGGATATTGGTTTTGAAGTGAATGATATTTATATGAATTCTGATTTGGAACTCAACGTTCAAGAGAAACGTCAGTGGAATCTTCCACCTTGGTTAAACAAGTTTAAACCCAGCAAAAGAAGACATAGAAAGCACGTAGCGAATTGTAAGAGTTGCCAGAATGAAAAAGAAAAGGGTAGTGGTGAACTATCTGCGGATGTTTTAAAGGGTGCTCATCCTGTAAGGTATCAAGTAACTATCCAGTTTTCAGGTTTGGCAAATAATGAAGATTGCACAAGAGTCACCACTGCAATTGAAAACATAGTTCCTCGTGTTGAAGATGTGAGTAGCCCTTGTTCTATTGATTTGGATTCTAATACTGGTACTGTCATCATACCAAATAAGCAGTTGGTTCAAAGACTCATTGATGTTACTAGGGACAGCGGCTTTGGCGCACAGCTAGTTGAGGTTTTACCGATTACAACTGAGACCAAATATAAGATTAAAGTTGGTCTTGGCGGTATTACATGTGCTTCATGTGTGTCAGCAATTCAGAATGTTGTCGGAGACATAAAATTTATAGTTGATGTTGCAGTTAACGTAGTTTCCAAAACGGGGATATTCATTTCTGATCGTGCTGATAGGGATGCGATTGCGACCTTAAAACTAAGTATAGAAGATTGTGGCTACGAATTTGAACTCATGGGGGCTCCAGAAGTTATCGATCATACATCTTCTCATAATCATTCAAGAACGGTTATGCTTAAAGTTGATGGCATGTATTGTCCACGATGCCCTGAAAAGGTCTTGCTGGCTTTACGTACGTATGGAGGCCCTGAGTTAGTTGTTAAGAATTCTATTACCTTAAATGATCCATGTATTAAATTTACCTATATTCCAAACGTTGAACAAGGAATTACAATTAGAGGCATAATCGATGAAGTGGCTAAGTTAATTTCTGCAGAAAATACTACAAAAGTATCAGTAAGTATTGTTGCAGAGGAATCTTTAAATGAGCATCTCGAAAATATGTCTAAAAGAGAGACGTCAAAGATAATTAAAAGGATAATTTTCACTGGCGTCATCGCAATTCCAACCTTTGTGCTTGGTATTGTTGGTATGTCCTTGGTACCAAAAGACAGTGGATTCCGAATGTGGTTAGATGAGCCAATTTGGGTGGGAAATGTGTCGCGGGCTGTTTGGATATTATTTATCTTAAGTACTCCAGTATATTTCTTTGTTGCAGACACCTTCCATAGAAAAGCTATCAAGGATGTCAGCTTACTATGGCGTCAGCGGACTAACTGGAGTAGAAGGTTATTCAGGTTTGGCAGCATGAATTTATTGATGTCCTTAGGTACCACTGTGGCATATTTTGCAAGTATTGCATTATTGATCATATCAGCTATGGCCGAACGCAAAGAACAGCATATGGGGTATACAGCTACTTATTTTGATTCAGTAGTATTTTTGACTTTCTTTCTGTTTATTGGAAAATTATTGGAAGCATTTTCTAAAAGGAAAACTACCGATGCCATCAACGCTTTAGGGTCGTTGAAGCAGCAGACTGCAACTTTATTGGACAAAGTTGGCGAGAATAGTTTTGGTAAGGACAGAACTATAGATGTAAAATATTTGGAAATTGGTGATTACATTAAAATCGTTTCTGGCCAGTCACCTCCTGTGGATTGCATTATTATTCGAGGAGAATCACAGTTTGATGAGAGTTCATTGACCGGCGAGTCAATGCCAGTTCTTCATATTATTGGAGATCAAGTTCATGCAGGAACTGTAAATGTAGGAATTAATGCAATCATCGCTAAGGTTTCAGCTGTGGACGGTGATTCGTTGTTGGATCATATTATAAGGACTGTTTGTGATGGACAACTTAAACGCGCCCCGATAGAAAGGATTTCAGAAGTATTAACTGGTTATTTTGTACCCATAATTGTAATACTTGCTATTATTACCTGGATTGTTTGGCTATCCTTGGGATTGTCAGGGAAGTTACCGCAGCACTATTTGGATAATGACATCGGTGGTTGGCCTCTGTGGTCTTTGGAATTTGCGATAGCGGTATTCGTTATAGCATGTCCCTGTGGTATTGGTTTAGCTGCACCTACTGCTTTATTTGTTGGTGCTGGTCTAGCAGCTAAATACGGGATTTTATCTAGTGGTGGTAGCACTGCTTTCCAAGTTGCATCAAAGGTTTCTGTAGTTTGTTTCGATAAGACTGGGACTTTAACTGTTGGCCATGATCCAAAGGTTACCAACTATTCGATTCATCTCAATTTGCAAATTAGAACGATTGCTATTCAGCTCGCTCGTGATTTAGCATCCAATTCTAAACATCCAATTTCTTTGGCGGTAAAGAATTTTATTTCATTAAAGTTTTCAAATCACCTTAGTACTGTAAAAGTACCTGAATGCGAGGAAATTCCAGGACGTGGTCTAAGAGGTGCTATTGTTGTAGATGACTCTGGCAACGATCCACTTTGGAACAAATTAAAGCCTGAAAGTGTAATTATGGGTAATGAAAAGTTTTTGTCTGATAATAACTGCCATTTGAATAGCACGCAATTAAAGATGCTGGCAAAGTGGAAAAGTGAAGGTAAAAGTATTATGATCACAGCAATAAAATGTCCAAGATACTTTCATTCAGACAGTTACGTCCCCGTTTTGTTGATGGCAGTTAGAGACGCTTTGAGGCCTGAAGCTCAGGCCGTTATTAAACGTTTGCAAGATGAAGGCATCATATGTTGGATGATATCTGGAGATAACACTCAAACTGCTTCTGCCGTTGCCAAGGAGTTAAATATAGACAATGTCGTAGCTGAAGTGTTACCTGACGAAAAAGCTGACAAAATAAGGTGGATTCAACAATCATGTATGGTTCCAGGAGCACCCACTGTAGTAGCCATGGTTGGAGATGGTATCAACGACGCACCGGCTCTCGCAACTGCGGATGTCGGAATAGCACTAGCCTCCAGCTCCGATGTAGCTACGATTTCATCAGATTTTGTGATAATTTCCCCAATGAGACCTTTAGCATCATTACTGATATTACTACAATTATCCAAGAAAGTCATCAGAAGAGTAAGAATTAACTTCGCTTGGGCGCTTATCTACAACATCATATGCATTCCGATTGCAGCAGGGGTCATATATCCCTATAAAAGGTCCAAGTTATCCCCAGTATGGGCTAGCGCTGCCATGGCTGCTTCATCTATATCAGTGGTATTAAGCAGTATGGCATTAAGGTTTTTTAAACCCACAAGCTTAAAGGCTGGCGGTATTGCACATACCGCCCCGCCTGCTGTTGACGCTATGGAAGAGAGATTTCCGCACGACTGATTCCCTTCAAAAACACATTCTAAAATGCTACATATGTTAATTAAATATGACTCCGAAGTATCTGTGCTCGTAAATAACTTGATCAGACATATAGGAACGTTCGCCTGCAATTACGTGATCTTCTGCATACATCACGTGCAATAAAATAGTATATGTAACTTACAAGAAATGGTTTGGTTCCAACAAATCCTCCGTGATAGTTTAACGGTTAGAATTCGCGCTTGTCGCGCGCGGGATCGGGGTTCGATTCCCCGTCGCGGAGTACTTTTTTGCTGGTCGAAAAAATCTGTTGCATTGTGTATCCCATTATATATTCTATTATATGTATATAATTTACTCAATTGCCACATAATTCGATGGCTCATCTATGAGATACGTCTAGTAATAGTCTTGCAAAGTCCTCGTTGTAGGCATTTCTCAAGGGCTGCAACGTCTCTTTTTGGCTTCTCACAATGGCAACACAAAGCTCTTCTACGTTTCCATGGATCGACCATAAGTGGCCACATTCTTGGAGTTTTTCAGCAATCTCCTCTTGATGGTTATCCATTAGCGAGCTGTTGATACACACAATCAATGGCTTGGACGACCTCAAAGCATCCAGAATACTTCCTGTGCCCGCATGGGATATTACCAATGACGCATATTGCTCAATAAATTTGTCTATTTGGGAGTGGAATGCGACGCCAATGATTTCCAACCCACGATACTGCACTATGGTAGTAGCAACGCCATCTAGTTCAGGTAATGTGGACTTGGTGATATAATTGCCACCAAGTAAGGACACTTTGCTCTTATATTCATCGTCGTAGCCCCGTCCAAACTGGATAAAGAGCCTTTTGTACGCATATTCCTCAAGAAGTGATAAAGTCTCTTCAGCAAGTACAATCTCCACAAGCTTGCCAAACGGCACTGTAGCACCGCATGTTACGCAAACGGTTTTTGGATGTTCGGAGTCCATGGGATTAGTTGCAGCTGATTGGAGGGCGAGTAGACGGCTGGATGATATTAATGATTTGACTTGTACATTAGGGTGAAATCGTTCTTCATGATAGTTGAGAAAGACGAGAGCTCGCGCTCTAAAAATGGAGCTCTTCCCTCAGGACGGTGGCAAAACCAACTTATAAGCAGATAAAAGAAGATCAAAGTACTGAGTTATATAAAGTGGACTGAAGGCTTTGAAGGACTAGTCGTAAAGGTATTTTTTTTTGATGGCAGCCATTCAAGTAAGCACAGTTCCATTGAACACCCACGATAGTGGTATAAAACCCTATTTTGAGCAGAAGATTCAAGAGACAGAGCTAAGGATTCGGACTAAGACTGCAAATTTACGTAGATTAGAGGCACAGAGAAATGCGTTAAACGATAAAGTTCGTTTTATCAAGGATGAATTGAGGTTATTGCAGGAGCCTGGGTCCTACGTTGGTGAAGTTGTGAAGGTGGTAAGTGATAAGAAGGTATTGGTTAAGATACAACCGGAGGGGAAATATATTGTGGATATTGCAAAGGATATCAATGTGAAGGATCTCAAGGTTTCTCAACGTGTTTGTTTGAAGAGCGACTCATATGTTCTGCACAAGATATTGGAGAACAAGGTAGATCCTTTGGTGTCACTTATGATGGTGGAAAAAGTGCCAGACTCTACATATGACATGGTTGGCGGCTTGAGGAAGCAAATTAAGGAAATCAAGGAGGTAATTGAACTCCCTGTAAAGCATCCGGAACTATTCGAAAGTTTAGGTATTGCACAGCCTAAAGGTGTTATTCTCTATGGCCCACCGGGTACAGGTAAGACGTTGTTAGCAAGAGCGGTGGCGCACCACACAGACTGTAAGTTCATCCGTGTTTCAGGTGCTGAGTTGGTCCAAAAATATATCGGTGAGGGTTCGCGTATGGTACGTGAATTATTCGTCATGGCCCGTGAACATGCCCCATCCATCATCTTCATGGACGAGATTGACTCTATCGGTTCTAGTCGTGTGGAGGGCGGCTCCGGTGGCGGCGACTCTGAGGTCCAAAGGACCATGTTGGAACTCCTCAACCAGTTAGACGGTTTTGAAACCTCAAAGAACATCAAAATCATCATGGCCACCAACAGGCTAGACATCCTAGACCCTGCATTGTTGCGCCCGGGCCGTATCGACAGAAAAATCGAATTCCCCCCCCAACCGTCGCCGCAAGAACAGAGATTCTCAGAATCCACTCAAGAAAAATGAACCTCACCAGAGGCATCAATCTTCGTAAGGTTGCAGAAAAAATGAATGGCTGTTCAGGTGCTGACGTCAAGGGCGTCTGCACCGAAGCTGGCATGTACGCCCTTAGAGAACGCAGAATCCACGTCACACAAGAGGATTTTGAACTTGCAGTCGCGAAGGTCATGAATAAGAATGATGAGACGGCCATATCGGTAGCTAAACTCTTCAAATAACTCTTTTGGCTCCCTTCTTACAGTATGTACCATATCCTAATTTCTCTAAATATTTGAATATCATTATAAACGGTGTCCTTGTCCTTATGTAGGATGCGATAATATTCAGCAAAATTTTCCAAGACGAAAATTTTGCAATCTTTATTTTAAACCTTTCAATTGCAATATATACATATATATATTCCTTTGAGAGGTTGTTTTTAAATAGAAACACAGATCTCAAGTAACTAAGCTTACACTCTAGAGATCTAGATCTTCCCCCCCTTCAATTTAGAGGCTTTTAGTTAGGTTTAGCGGGTGGCTCGTGAATCCGTTTTATTCTAAAACGGATATCTTTTTAATCTGATTTATTGTTGAAGAAGATCCCTACGCAGTGAAACCTGATAGAGAAAGTCCAAAGGGAATAATAAAGTTATTTTAAAGGTTTTTTTACAGTATGTCTGAAACTGGGGCAGATCAGGAGCAGGTGCAGCAGCCACTGCCTCCGCAAGGTCAGGGCCAAGTGGTGCACGGTCAAGTGCCAGTGCAAGTACAAGGGCAGGCAAGACACTACCAGAATAAACAAAATAGCAGCAGATCGCAATTCCACAAGAATAATAATAGTGGCATCCAAGGAGGAAGGTCGCAAGCTCCAAAGCATTACCAGACGCAGAGACCATATCAAGGGAAAAGCCATAGTAAGAATGCAAGGAGTCAGCGTAATGAGTATGGTAGTCTACAGAATATACCTCCATACATGCAATATTATCCAGGACCTGTTGCAAACGGTTTTCCGAATCCAGCTCCTGGGGGATTTTATAGCTACAGTCCCACACCTTATTATTCACCCGCGACGATGGGGTATGAGGGGGCAATGCCCCCAACAATGATGAATCCGAAGTACAAAGTCAGCCAGGAGAGTAGTGAATCTAGTACTCCTTCCTCTGCCACCACAACTCCGATCACGAAAAAGATCGAGATTACTAACAAGTTGGGGGACCATGTGGATTTGAGTGCGATTCACTTGGCACAGCATGCAACGGAAGCTACTCCCATGACTACTGCTGGCGCTACGATTGCCGCTTTCACTGAAGGTCCCGTTTTAGTCAGTGAGGGAAAGAGAGCTGACGAAAATACTAAAAAGGCTCAGTTAGATTTTTTAGCTGAGGTTAAAAGGAGAAAAGAGATGCTAGCTAAGAAAAAAGCCGTTGACGATACTGATGACACTATAGATGAGGATACACTAGATCAAACCAAGGATACCGAGAAGGATATGTCATTACAGCAAGATGAGGTCGCTGATTCCGTTCCACAGGAAGTTTCTATTGTTGATTCGAAGGATGAGGTCGCTGATTCCGTTCCACAGGAGGTTTCTGTTGTTGATTCGAAGGGTGAAGTCGCTGATTCCGTTCCACAGGAGGCTTCTATTGTTGATTCGAAGGATGAGGTCGCTGATTCCGTTCCACAGGAGGTTTCTATTGTTGATTCGAAGGATGAGGTCGCTGATTCCGTTCCACAGGAGGTTTCTATTGTTGATTCGAAGGATGAAGTCGCTGATTCCGTTCCACAGGAGGTTTCTATTGTTGATTCAAAGGATGAAGTTAAAGAGACTTCTCCTGCTGATTCCACTCATGATCCAAAGCCTGACACTGCCATTAAATTAAAGGAAAAACATGAAGGATCAAGTGAAGGACCAATTTTTGGCAACCTCATCCGATGATTCTATAGATGACGAAGAGTCGATGATGTCTGCTGAAGATTCCTTAGCTCCCGCTCTAGATTCTCAAGATGCTGCAGTTGAAGCCGTAAACTCGGAGATAGTTTCAGAAGAACCATCTGCCCTAACATTTTCAGAACTGTTAAGACTAAAAAAGGCCAAGGAAACCCCAGCGTCTGGTACTGTCGCAACTTCTGTTATTACCACACCAACTAAAGAGTTGGCACCACTCCATGTTGCTGCTTCTTTGGATGATGCTTCTGTTATTGGGACAACCACTGTTCAAGAGCCCGTAGATATTCCTCCTAAAGCTGCTGATGAAGCCATTGAAGTTTACACAGACGCTGAAGAGCCTAAGAAAGTTGATGAGCCAGTTGAATCTAAAGAAGCGGCTATCCCAGACCCTGCAATTCAAAGCCCCGTTTCTAAAGTACCTACTGAAAATCCTCAACCAGATGCCGAAAACGTTGATGATGCTGATGATGACAGACTAACTATGTCAGAGTTTTTAGCAAAACTTGAAACCCTCCCAGCTGTTGAGGACATATACACATATAAATACCCTGACATAATCGAAGCGCCATCCGACAGGTTTAAGAAGCAGAGCATCAAATATACATACCCACCAGAATTCTTGCTGCAATTTGGCGATAAGATAAACCTGAAGTTAGACTCTAAATGGAAAGATGCAGTTGTAACTAAAATCGTTATTCCACCAGGTTCTGGTAAGTCTTCTAGAACCAAGGGTGGTGATAGATTTTCAGGTTCTAGCTTCAACAAAAAATCATCCTCTATAAGAATGGGTGACAGATCTAACTCTAAATCTATGTCAAAGAGAAGTAAGTCCAAGAGAATGGGGGATGAAATGAAATCAAACAGAGGATCTTATACTTCAAGGAAAGAACGCGAAGCTAAACAAGAGGCGGAAGAGAGACAGAGAGAAGATGTTGCTCCATTGGTTCCAAGTGCGAACAGATGGATTCCAAAGTCTAAGTTAAAGAAAACTGAAAAGAAGCTTGCTCCAGATGGTGTTACTGAATTATTAGAGAAGGAAGAAACTGAAAGAAAGATGAAATCTCTGTTGAATAAATTGACATTGGAAAAGTTCGATCCTATTTCTGAGGAGATTATTGGCATTGCAAACCAATCTAAGTGGGAAGAGAATGGTGAAACTTTGAAGGTTGTTATTGAACAGATATTCCTCAAGGCTACAGATGAACCTCATTGGTCCTCTATGTATGCTCAATTATGTGGTAAGGTTGTTAAAGACTTAGATAAAGAGATTAAGGATCAAGAAAACGAGGGGAAGGTGGGTCCAATTTTGGTTTTGCATTACTTATTTGACAGATGTCAAACAGAGTTCCAGAAAGGTTGGGCGGACAGTCTTCCGACTGCTGAGGATGGAACCGCTGTTGAAGTTAAGCTTATGTCTGATGACTATTATAAGGCTGCTGCTGCCAAGAGAAGAGGCTTGGGTTTGGTTCGTTTAATTGGTTTCTTATACCGTTCTAATTTGTTGACCTCAAAAATGATGTTCCAGTGTTTCCGTAGACTAATGAAGGATTTGACAGGGGAGCCATCCGAAGAAACTTTAGAGTCCGTAATTGAATTGTTGAACACTGTTGGTGAACAATTTGAAAGAGACTCTTTGACGACTTCCAATGGAAGTACTTTGGAGGGTTCTGCACTATTAGATCAGTTGTTTGTTATGTTGGATCAAGTGATTGGTACTTGTGAAATATCCTCTAGAATTAAGTTTTCTTTGCTAGATTTGAAAGATATGAGAAGGGCCTCTTGGAATGGTGGCGCAAAAGACGAGGGTCCTAAAACCATCTCTCAAATACATGAGGAGGAAGCAGCCAAGAAAGCAGCTGAAGAGAGGGAAAGAAGAATGAGGGGAAGTTCTAGATCTGCATCCAGACATCAAAATAGTTCAATAGGGGGTAGAACTGGATCAAAAAAAAGGTGTCCCAACAACATCCAAGGATGATTTTATAACTACAAGATCTCCTTCATCTAGGTTTTCCCAACAACAAAAACAACTGAAGGAGGATGTGCCAATGCCGCAGGCATCCTCTAACATGTTCAGTGCATTGATGGGCCATGATGATGAGGAGGATGAGGAGGAGGATGATTAGAAATAGAACCCACTTACTCTTGTGAAACTTTCAACATGGGTTTTTTTACTTCTAATGCCTGTTTTCATATGTTTTGTGTTTTTGTGTTTTATTTTTTCAATGAATTATTAATTAAATGGACACCGCTGTAAATTAATCACCAGATTTGAAGAGATATTTACTTTTCCACCTTTTTAGAATAACTTTTCTTGGTTAATGAGCATAATATTTTCTTCGCTGATAAGGATTGAGCATTAATACGATCATCATCGTTTTAAGGATACCACATTCCCGTGGTGCTTCTTATTTAGCAACGTTCAACTATATAAGTATAAATTAGTTTGTACTGTATAATAAGAAGTTTCCGTCTAAGAGAGCATACAAGATATGTTCATGCTTGATATACTTGGGACATTTTGTATATCCTACATAGAACCTTGGCAGTGTTCAGAGTACGCTTTCGGAATACTTTTCACGTAACAGCTTTTGCCTCTCAATTCCTTCGCGTTTCTTCCTTTCTCGTCTTTGTTCCTTAGTCTCCTCTAGGGTTACCACTTCTTCTTTTGAATTGATGATATTCTCTTCAATGCTACAGTACAACTCTTTCATTTTTTTTCATTTTCGTCGAACTTTCCCATACAAATTCTATCAATTAATGAGATGTAATCCTTACTAACAAACATTGTGATCTTTCCCTTATCTGTATCTAAATATCCAATCGGGATGTCTAGTTTAATGCTAATCTTCAAAGCAACAATATAATTGCTACCAATCCCACTTTCTCTGAATCCGCACGACATTGCCGTTTTGAATAACTTTGATGCAGTATCAAAATCTCTACATTTTACATGTAAAATAAATGGTTCAAATTTGTATAATACAAATCTGTTTGCCAAACTGCTACCTTTAGATATATCGATAGACGATGTTTCCCAGTCCATTTCATCCTCAAACGATTCCAACCAATTTAAAACTTCGGTCTTCTCATGAGTTACAAATAACCAACGACCACCTTCACCTTTACCACCTAACTTAATACCTTTATCTTTAATAACTTTATTACCTTCAATAAATACACTAACCCGACCAGAGCATGATGAAGTAGTCACCATATCATCATGAGAATTGATGAGATGTATTATCGGTAGACATAGCTCATCTATATCGCCTTTTGGAGATAAATCGGGAGCCGGCGATTCTATATCTTGAAGAACCAACGCCTTCCGTTGATCAAAAGGATCTTGAGGCATTTGATTGGCTTCTAACACACAAATTACCTTCGACTCTTACTATTGAGTCAGTAAAAGATTCCTGACTAAACGAAACTTCAAGAATTTAAACGTTCGAATGAATTTTTCATGTTGGCCGATGAGCCCATCAAAAGACATAACTTTAACCAGACCCAATTTTTGTATAAATTCATTTTAAAATACAATCTTGTCAAACACTAGTACCTAGTATCCAATTAACCTTATGACTTGTATTAAATACATTAAACCTTCAATAGTTCTAAGTTAAAAGTGATTTCATGTACTGATGGAATGTTTGGGTTTATAAGGCTTGATGATCTTTACAAAACTCTGAAAAATGAATCGCAATAACGACTTCAATAAAATTGACACTGGTTACCCCTTCTTCTGAAGTATCAACAGAAGGGTCATTGGGGCTGGGAAAAGAACAAGCAGTTAGAATTTCATAAAGTACGAGAATGGATGGATTGGATTCCAAAGCTACAATACTTTTAATGGGATTGAGGAGGTATGTTTTGTTGAGTTTTTTTAACTTTGAATTTTACATTTTGTATTTTGTTCCCTGAACATCTCTGACTGACATATAATATTTAGAGGGGGGAAGTCATCTATCTGTAAAGTTGTTTTCCATAATATGCAACCATTGGACACTTTCTATTTGGAATCTACTACAAACCCAACTTCTGAGCATTTTTCTACATTGATTGATTTGGGTGTTATGGAGTTGCCAGGCCAATTGAATTATTTTGAGCCTAGCTATGAATCAGAGAACCTGTTTAAGAGCGTCGGGGCGTTAGTATATGTTATTGATTCCCAAGATGAATATCTAAGTGCGCTAACAAATTTGGCGATGATTATTGAATATGCGTATAAGGTAAATCCCAGAATAAATTTTGAAGTGCTTATTCATAAGGTTGATAGTTTGAGTGAGGATTTCAAATTAGACACTCAACGTGATATAATGCAAAGAACTGGAGATGAACTGCTGGATCTGGGTTTAGAAGGTGTTCAAGTCTCTTTCTATTTAACCAGTATTTTTGACCATTCCATTTATGAAGCCTTTTCTAGGATTGTGCAAAAGTTGGTTCCAGAATTGCCATTCTTGGAAAACATGTTGGATAATTTGGTGCAACATTCTAAGATTGAAAAGTGCTTTTTGTTTGATATAAACTCTAAGATTTATGTTGCTACGGATTCATCGCCTGTCGATATTCAAACCTATGAAGTATGTGCAGAATTCGTTGATGTCACCATTGATTTGCAGGATTTATACAAAAACAACGAAGAAAGAGAAATGAAGAGCGTTTCGACTTTGGTGAATGGTGTGGTGATATATTTAAGACAAATGATTCGTGGACTAGCCCTTGTCGCTTTGATTAGACCCACAGACTCTTCTACAGCAACTGTGGACTATGATACTTCCATAGAATCTTGTCTTACCGTCATGGACTACAACATAGATATCTTTAAAAAAGGCTTAGAAAACGTTTGGAAGCATGCTAAGGTATTGCCAGAAGAAAACGAACGTTCGGTACAACAAGATCAATTTCAAACTGCTTTTTAGTTGCAAACAAAAATTTAGAAAACATGATCTACCATCGCATTCATTAATAACCCCTCCTCCTCCCCACCTGAAAACGTTATCATGGCATTAATTCTAATTAAAAAAACACTCACGGTGGGGGTCGAACCCACAATCTTCTGATTAGAAGTCAGACGCGTTGCCATTATGCCACGTGAGCGAGCCTATTGGTCCCTGTGAGAGCCAACTAATGAATACAGTACTCAGGAGTGTGACATGGTTAAAAATGGGAAAAAGCTTATTGAAAAAATAATTGATGGGAATACATTTCATGAAGATATGTCAGGGGGGCTTTGAGAATCTATGAAACCTATTACGATATTATCAGCAAATATATGGTGCATTATAATTTACATGGTTTATTTTTTTTCATTATTGCCATTTTGTGAGTCTGAATGCCCAAATTAATCGATGATATAGGGCACAGACATGTATGTCTTTTCAAATAAGGTGCTTCATAGATCTTTATTTGGATAACATTCACCCTGTAGACTTTATATTAAATATTGCTGTAACATTTAAAACCAATCGAATAGAGATATATTCAAAAATACATTATGCTGCTATATTGACACAAATACCTAAGATGAAGATGATTATTATAAGGTGAGTTCTCCGGTGTTTGCATTGTGGCTATTTCAAAAAGACGAATATAATAACTCTGGGAAACCAGGCTTTGGATCAATTTCCCCACTTTCGTTAATCGTAAATTCAAGTTAAAAGTGTTTACTGTAGGTACCAGATGCAGCACCCAGCAGATCTATGGAAGATCTGTATTAGGTTCTGATTTCGTTGACACATCAATTCAATAATATGTTGATTTCATAAATTGTAATCAGTAAACGCCCATGTCCTGAATTATTCAACTATTTTGTTAAGCAAGGACATCGTCTTCGGCTGACATAACGATGATGTCAACATTAGCGCCATCTGTGCCAACTGTACAATGAAGCACCTAGTGAATATGCAAGACAAAAAGCAGGAATTATAACTATCCTTGAAAGAACAAAGAGCAGCTACGTAATCATTTTCTTTTTTGTTATGTGTTTTTTTTAGTCATCAGATTGTTGTGAGCAGATCATGGTCATATTGAAAGGAGTAAGCTTTGCTTAATTGTTCCTACCATGTGTAAAATATCCAATATCGCTACATTTCAATAAGAGATGTTTAATTGCGATGAAAACAAGAATATTATTAACATTACATGACTGATTATGACAACAATTTACTAATTCGGTTTGTTCCAAGAGTCGAAACATTCATCCCTAGCATATACTTGAAATCAGAAAATTAAAATGAAAATGGCAATGGCAATGGCAACGGCAACAATTATACAATAGGTGGTTGGTGTTTAATATTTGTCATTGTAAATTTTTGTTTTTTAGATTTATTTGAGAGTTCTGTATACTATGTAGTGAACATAGTTGTCTGCCGTCTTAATATTACAGCAATTACGTTGAACGATTTATTTGATATCTTGCTGCAATTATGTAATATGGCATCGACATTTATTAGCAGCTTCAATGTCGGGGAATTTTCATCTTTTGGCTTTACAAATCAACTTTTAACATCGAAAAGCCATATCGTAAGACACGCATAAAGCTTATGCCTATTTTAACTTTAATTCAATCAAAATGCAAGCCAAGAATCAATTAAATAGATGTTGTTTGAAGCCGGAGATGGGGATTAATTTGGTTCTTTGAACAAACGAAAGGAATTATTCAGTCATATTCGTGCATATAGTAAAAATGCTAATTGTAGAACGGTGAAAAAGACACTAACGGAAAAATCAAACTCATTACCTTGGATATATAACATGTGAGAAACTCATCAGGCGCTCGAGAAAGGTGCTGAGTCTCTTGCTTATCTTACCTCCTATGTCGACAGCTACAAGTATCAAGGACTTGGTGAAACAGAATGTGAATGTTGCTTTCGTAGCAGGTGGGATGGGAGGTGCACTTTCACGGACGGTTGTGTCACCATTCGAAAGAGTCAAGATCTTGCTACAAGTTCAGCATTCCACCACAGCATATAACCAAAGTGTCCTTGGGGCTGTTAAGCAGATATATAAAGAGGAAGGAGTTCGTGGGTTATTTCGCGGCAATGGTTTAAATTGTCTAAGAGTGTTTCCTTACACAGCGGTGCAATATACGGTGTACGAGTTCTTCAAGAAAAGAGTTTTCGATGTGCATAAAGCTGGATCCAGACAGCAACTAGATAACTGGGAACGTCTTTTAAGTGGAGCCGTATGCGGTGGCACAAGTGTAGTAGCTACTTATCCTTTGGATTTAGTGAGGACAAGACTATCTATACAAACAGCAAATTTGACAAAATTGAATGCATCCAAGGCAAAGAATCTGAAAAATCCACCTGGTATTGTACAGCTATTAATTCGTACTTATAAAGAGGAAGGTGGTATTGCAGCTTGGTACAGAGGATTGTACCCGACTAGTCTGGGTGTGGTGCCCTTTGTGGCTTTAAATTTTGCACTATATGAATTCATGAAGGGTAGAATACCAAGTGACATTGACCCTCATTGCGCGAACGCATTTAAGTTGAGCATTGGTGCAGTAAGTGGTGGAATTGCACAAACTCTAATTTACCCCTTCGATCTACTAAGAAGAAGGTTCCAAGTTTTAGCTATGGGAGGATCTGAGCTTGGCTTCAAGTATAAAAGTGTGGCCGACGCCCTAATAACCATTGGCAAAACTGAAGGCGTCAAAGGTTACTACAAGGGCCTCACAGCCAACTTATTCAAGGTAATTCCCGCAACAGCCGTCCAATGGTGCGTCTATGAAGTTGTTTCAGATTTCTTAAACTCTTATAATTAAAACAAGCAATAATCCCGTATTAATTTCATATACACGATAGACAGAGACACCCATTTAACTGTATTCTACCAAAAGGAAAAAAATTCAAAACCAGAGAACAGATTGAACTGCCCTTTGTGATTAAGCATTTTCTTCGTGAATATGATAGAAACCACGAACCATTCAACTATAGTTATTTAACGTTCCTTTATTCATCAGCCAATCAAAAGCCCCGAAATCGGCTATGCATTAGTCCGCACCTCTAACACAACATAGGTATAAAGCCAGGCATCTTTAAAGGTCTAAAACAAGATGAATCAGAACAATAGAACCCTGGAGAACCTGCCGACCAATCACCGCTGCAGCTATGGCTTCGATCGTTTGCACAACGTCTCATTACCTCTTCGCAATGGTGCACAGCCGTGCCATCTACGTAGAAAATGATATGGACAAATTTTCTTATCCCGAGTGGTCTTACCATCGAATTTGAAAGTTGTTAAAGCATTAATAGTTTATTGATGTAGTCGACTTACGTTAGTTTGTTATATATATTTCTGCAGTTTCATTGTATATACTATCCGCGTTTCAAATATTACTAAGATGAGAGCAACCCAACTATTATTGAGTGCAGCAGTATGTTTTTTGTTTTTGAGGTCATAACTGATTTTGAGAAGAGGTAGGTAGATGTATCTACCTACATCCCCCAAAATTTAATACCATGTACGATACTAACGTTAATCACTGTTTTGTGTAGAAGAAGAAGTCTGGTATTTCTATCCCAGTGGAGTTGACGCCATTGTTCTTGGCCGTAAGTGTGGCTGTGTGTTCAGGCTGCTGGTTTTCTTTCAAACATTTTGCCTACGATAAATCTTTGAGATTGGCTCAGAACCCACAGCTATCCGCTTTGGATGAAGTTTTAAAGAAGGACGAGGAATAAATAAAATGTGTTTGCGAATCTAACGGTTTTTTCGTTTTTTGTAGTCATATTTAGGGCGTGTTCTGTCGTATTTTCTGGAATTGTTTTCTTCCGTTGACAGGACTCAATTACTAGGAAAGGCCAATCCGTAATTAAACATATCAAATTAGCTTTTGTTTGAATTATTTATATTATTATTGTTATATGACACGATTAAACTTTGGTGGTTATATGTAATGATTTGGTAGATTTATTGCGGAGAAGTTTCAGCATGTGACAAGCGGTAAGGTTTTGAACACTTCAGAGCTTATCAGAATAAAAAGGATGTAGAAAGCGTTGAAAGAACTTCAGTAGGGCTTGTGTTATATTTTTCCCGGTTGGCACAAATCCAGAGAGGAGGATATGGTGCTGATAAAGGTTAGATGCTTTTGCGTTATGCATTGGGAAGGTTGACCATCTTACTTTAAAGAACAGAGCTAGCAGTGAAAGATGGGAGTTTTCTCAACAGAAATAGAACCATAGGTAGGCGCTGAAACATTGCAAAAACAAGAGATTTGTCCATGATCCTTGAAAAGCCAGATGTCCTGAAAATCGTCGATCATTTATTTATATAACATTTTCCAATTGCAACTCCATTATTATAACACTCCACTGGATATGGTAGATATTTAATTCTAGAAAAACAAATAAGATGAAAGAACAACTTTTAGAAGCCATTGGAAAGTCCGCAACACTGACCGATTTAAAAGCATTTAATCAGTAAGTAATAATTAATAAAAGAACTCTAATTTTCCACAAACTAATATTTTAAGTAGCATGCCACCAATAGAACACAATTGTTTACTTTTTTAATGAATTGAAGAACCCCAGAACAGGCCAGTTATAATGTCTGTAGAACAGCTAACAAGTTCGAATAATTCAAGTTTCTGGCCAAATATGTGCAATTAATTCTTAAGGAATATCGCTGACGTTTCAGCTGGCACCGAATATCATTTATTACGTGGTGAAGACACACCCCTGTAATGTTAAGTTAGACAGCATTCAGATTTGGTATCAACTTAACACAAACCAAAAGGAGGTTAATTGACTACAAGAATATCATCTTCAGTGATAAGTCGCCTAATTAAGAAAATGTCAATTGAAGTTTCTTTAACGGTTGGCAAGCTGGATGCTTCATTAGCATTGTTAACGACGCAAAACCACCATGTAATTGAGTTTCCAACTGTTCTTCTTCCAGATAATGTAAAGGCGGGATCCATAGTTAAAATACAAGTTACTGAAGACCTTGAACAAGAAGCACAGGAGCGTTTGAGGTTTGCAAAGATTCAAGATAAGATTCTTGCTAAGTATGGTACTCATGAACCTAAAGCTCCAAAGTTGAGATTGGTTAATGTCACACAAACCAGCTGTGTTCTTGAATGGGACGCTTTAGAGATTGGATCTTCACAATTGTTGTCTTTGGTGCTATTTAAACAGGACTCCCGAGCTTTAAATATTCCAAACCCAATGAATTCAACATCTACTAAGATTTCGGGGCTTTCTATCGATACTGATTATGAGTTTCAATTAAAAATGTCTACCACGTCAGGTAAGTTCTGGTCTAATCAGTTGAAAGTACGTACCCATAAAATGACTGATATGTCGGGTATCACTGTGTGTTTAGGACCCTTAGTTAAATCAGGTGATGTTACTAAAGAACACATGGAAGTCAGTTTAAAGGCCATTGGTGCTAAACCATTGCAAAAGCGGGTATCCCTAGATACTACCCATTTTGTTTGCAATGATGCACAAAGTGATGACAAGGAATTGGCCAGAGCCAAAAATGGCAACATACCCGTAGTTAGACCAGAATGGATACGAGCATGTGAGTTAGAGAAGCGGATAGTGGGTGTAAGGGGGTTCTACTTAGATGTCGATAGCTCTACCTTAGAGAGTTATCGATTTGTAGATAAAGGAGGAGCTGATAGTGCTAAACAGCTTCCTGGTTTACCAGAAACTTCGGTTGAGAAAGCAGGACCATCGGAAGTGAAACAGGATCTGGGGTCTACCGCTGACACTAATGAACATGCAGAACCATCTGAAAATGAAGAAGATGAAGAAGAAGAAGCGGAAGAAGAAGAAGCGGAAGAAGAAGCAGCTGATGTGGAGAGCGTGAGTCTAAAGGATGAAGCTCCATTTGATGATGATGTGGAGACCGTAAGTCTTAAGGACGCAGAAAGGGAGGATCATAAACCTGTAGAAGGTATGAGGGAAGCATTGGTTGTAGATTTGGGTGATGAAAACAAGGGAAACGGTTTGGATGACTCAGAAACAGAAGCTGCCATTATCCCAGATCAACAGTCTAATGTTGAGATCACCAACAATCTCAACGTCCAAAAATCAACAGATAAGCCTGTAGATACTACCGACACCTCTAAAGTATTTATAGAGGATACAGGAACAACAATTGTGGAACTAAAAGATAAATTGGTAGAGAAAGAGAACAATGTGTTACCACCAATTTCTCAAGAGTCAAAAGTCACTATTAAGGATCTTAAACACGAGTCTAAGCATGAAATAGTTACAGATGAGATAAATAGGAATAATGAAAAAAGTGCTCCCGTTGAAAAACCTCTCGTAATTGAAGATTCAGAACTTAAAACCTCTGAATCTCATGCTGAAGGTGATGTTTTGGATGCTGATGCCAAAAAGACCCCCGCAAGTATTGACCGTGCAAAAGATAGTGATGATGACACCATTCAATTGCCAGAGGAAACCGGCTCCAAAGATGCAACTGGCACTGATGACTCCAAAACATCTAATATCAATGAAGAGGCCCTAGCTCCCACTGCTTCTAATACTTCATCAATTGTTAGCACACATGCAGGGAATAAAAACAAAAAATATAGAAAAAAAAAAGGCAAAAAATGGTAGATTAGAACTGGTAACACTGGTTAATGCAGTCTCATAAGTGTTTTTTATTAATTAAGTAGTCGTATCACTAATTAAAGAAAAAATACTGACCGAAATCTTTCTATAGAATATAATTTCAAACTTATGTTAGGACCTATCTATGCCTGCTTTTTTACTAAAGAATCAGGCACTCCTTATGGAACATAAAGAGACACCATATATGCGTCATCGATAATATTATATTATCAAAAAGAAGACTCTGTTCACTCTCCAAATAATCTTTTGACCCTTCTCAATACACTGTCTTTCTCAGGATCGTAAGGATGGTCCTTAGATGGTATTTCCAAAATAGCCGGAAAAGCTTCCCTAAAATTATCTATCTGTACCCTTATCTCTTCTGCAATATGCTGGTTAATCAACAATATAGCAATATCATTTCTGACTCGACAAAACTTCTCAAATGCTTCACTAACTTGTTCACGAGTAGTAATACCTTCCTTATAGACAAAGAAATTCTTCTCCTGCGTAGATGGTGTAACTTGACCCACTCCTGCTAACAGCAACCCTGTAATACTATCCTCATCTGCAATGACTGCGATTAACGTGCGCTCTTCGGACATCTTTAGACCGCCTTTTGAGCAAGGTTATTATCACTTCACGATGATTAATTTGACTAAAACTCCTTTATTTGGTGGTGGTTTCGGCTTTTAATTTTTAGTTAAGAACTTGAAACCCAATGGGCCATTGCCGTCCGAGGTGTTAAGATGTACAAACTACTTTTACATTCCTTATACATCTCATAAGAATTATGCTGAATGGTTATAAAGTCTGATTAAGATACTCGATAATAACATCAACGTTATTATCCAAGCATTTTTTCAGATGTTCTCTGTGCAGATATTAAAGTTTCCCATGCATTAAGTTGAAGATTCATCTCTGATTATTGGTTAAGTTTGAAAAATGGAATTTTCAAAGCGAATAACATTTTGAAATATTATCCAACACAGTGTTATCATATTGGATCTGAATATAGGGATAGGCTGCGAGTTATGGTATTCAGGTTCAGGGTTAGGGCATTAGAAAATGTACGGCACACTAATCGTTGCATGCATACTACGGTTGTAGCCAAATCAGGTCACAGCAAATGGTCCACTATAAAACATGACAAGGCAAAAAATGATTCGTTAAAAAATAATCTTTTTAACAAATATGCTAATCGAATTGCCGTTGCGGTGAAAGTTGGTGGATCAGCAGATCCACGTATTAATATTAGATTAGCGACCGCTATTGAGGAGGCTAACAAGGCCAATGTGACTAAGAAAGTTATAGAAAATGCAATTAAGAAAGGTTCTGGGGTTCCAGGTAGTAAAAATAATGCCGAAACCTACACCTATGAAGGTGTGGGCCCAGGTGGTGTTGCTTTTGTTATCGAGGCGTTGACAGACAATAGAAATCGAACAGTTAGTAATGTCAGAGGAACGTTCAATAAGCATAATGGTAACCTGACTTCTACGTTATATTTCTTTATGAGAAAAGGGTTTGTTGGGGTTCGACCACCTAATACATATGAAAATTTCGACGCAGTACTTGAAAGGGTTGCAGAGATAGAAGGGGTCGATGACTTGGAAGTTTGTAATCAGAACTCTGCCGAGAGTATTGAACGAACGCCTTCAGAGTTGTATGAGGTTATAACTGAGCCTACCACAACAAATCAAGTTGCGAGTTCTCTGAAAGAGCAAGGTTTTGATATTGTAAATATTGGTATTAGGTACATTCCAAAGAGTGATATGATTGTACAAATTACAGATCCAGTTGTTAGGGAAGAACATGAAAAGCTTGTTAGCCAACTAAACGATATTGATGACATTACTGATGTCTACACAAATTTACGGCATTGATATGTCGTCTCTATCTCACTTGGGCTTTGTTGTTAATAATTCGACCTTGTCAAGTTTCTAGAAATTTCCGAGTAAATCTTCATTCTTCATTCTTTATGATTACAGTGACGATCTTTTAGATTGACCTTAGTGGGGAGTATTCGAATTGGAAGAGATATAAAGTTCAGTTTTCTTTGTAGATTGTATATAGAATTCAAGTATATGAATGCACGCTGTCAATTGTTAATTAGATGGAGTATGTGTTTGAACCGAGGGGAACGTGGTAAGTAATGGTGTCCAGCGTTCGTATGCTTCTGGTGTACGAATATTATTCAGTAGACGAAAGCGTAATAGGATAACCGACATGTAAGAATTCTAACTGGCAATAAACAAACAAACAAACAAACAAAAAAATACTATCTCCTACCCAAGGTATTATAAACATCAACTGTTGACATGTTTGAATAGTGTTACTTGTTGCTGTATTACATATATTTACAGTATCTGGCATTCCTAACAGATAGTACACTTGAAAGGTTATAGCCACCTCTGCCTAAAACCCCCCCCCCCCCCAAAAAAAAAAACTGTTAAATGAAGGGAGTAAAAACCATCTAATTCTTCATTGCTTTAGTTTTTCAGTCAGACGGGGAATGATCTCATTTAAATCACCTACAAGGCCATAATCCGCTATCTGGAAGATTGGTGCCTCTGGATCTTTGTTAATGGCTACAATGGTTTTAGAATCTTTCATACCAGCTAGATGCTGGATTGCACCAGATAAACCTACAGCGACATATAAATCTGGGGCAATGATTTTCCCAGTTTGGCCAACTTGTAAGGAGTTGTCACAGAAACCTGCGTCAACAGCTGCTCTGGTAGCCCCAATACCAGCGCCCAAAGCATCTGCTAAAGGCTGAACAAGTTTTTCAAATGTCTCCTTATTCTTCAAACCACGCCCACCTGAGACAACTCTCACAGCGGAACCCAAGTCAGGTCTTTCAGACTGTACTAAACTTGCACCCTCCCACTTAACATCAAGGTCTGAAACCTCCACAACGGGAGCTTCCTCAACAACAGCATCGTTAGACCCTGATGCAACCATATCAAACGAAGAAGATCTCACACTAATCAACACCTTTGACTGTGTATCCTCCACTGTAATCAGCGCATTACCTGCGTAAATAGGCCTCACAAACGTCTTGTTATTGTTGATGGTAATGACATCGTTCACTGGCTGCACATCTAAAAGAGCACCAATACGGGGCAAGATGTTCTTGCCAACAGCAGAAGCAGAAACAATAAAATGACTATATTCCTGGTCTTTTAACAATTCAACACATAGCGGTGTAACCCTCTCCGGTAAATAATTTTCATATACCGCATTCTTAGCTACCATAATCTTCTTCAACTGAGGACAATCGAGCTCATTCAACTGTCCCACAGCAGCATCTGTACTAGAACCAACCAATAATGCAGTTATGGGATTACCCAGCTGTGTCGCTGCTTTCAAAGCAGATAAAGAAGATACTGCTATACCGCCTGTTCTATCGGTTTCAACAAATGCCAATGTAGAAGAAAACCTATAACGTAATACCCTGCCGAAGGCGCCAGGGAATCCAGATCTGCCTGCCATAAACCTAAACATAATGTGTCAATCTATGTTCAAAAGGCTATACCTTATCAAAACTCATAAACTCGCTCTCTGCAAATGTTGATAATATTGGATATTATGCTTTATTAAGCGTCACCGAGATGTATAATTTTTCATATATTTTATAAGCAAGAGTCAGCCAGCGTCATTAAAAATTTGCAATATTTAAAACTTTGATCAAGAAAAGTTGGCACAGAGCTGCTGATTTAGCTGATGATATTGAGCGATTTGCATTTCAGCAACTCTCCAGGGCACAATTCAGTCGTTATTTTGTATGTGACTGAGCATATGAGAGTCTTACAACTGGCAATTAATGCGATCTTATAGCCCTTTGGTTTTTTGTGTCATATGCACCCCACCAATATCTTGTCTGTATATACCAAAGAACTGTTACAATTAGGTCTCAAGGTGTTATTTAGATGATATGGATGGAAGAATTTAGATTACAATATCCACTGTTGTGGAGATAGTTGTCTGTATATCACATATACTGGATGTGGTGAACAACAGTATGGAAGTTTATCTACATAATGAATGTATGAGCTTCGAAACAACAAGGAGTCCCCGGAACGGGAAACAGACGACTTCATGCTTGACTCTTTAAAATGGAACACGAGCAACATAATCCACACGGTAAAAAAAGTCGTAATTCAAAGGATATGTTAGATTACGATGAGCTTGTGGACCAAGTGTTGGGATATTTGAAGGAGCATATGGATAAAAACTACTGTGTTGCAGTGATGATAGTAGGATCGCCAGGATCAGGTAAGTCTTCAATTGCAGTGAACTTACAGAAAAAGCTTAATGAGAGGTTCGAGCGTTGTATCTCTAGTAGAGATGATCCTATTAGTGTTTCATCCAAGACTTGTAATGAATTTCTGCACGAGGATATCCCTGTTGCGTCGACGGCATTGGTTGATGAGGTTTTAACAGGCTTTTTCGGGCATGTAGAAGATTTGGGCTTCAAACCGAGGAAGTTCACTGATGGCGATGGTTCGACAATTGTATTCGGAAGGGGGGATTGCCCAATTCCATTAGAATTTCCAGTGAAGTGCAGGCTACTCCACTACCAGTTCAGATAGCTCAAGTAGTTCCTATGGATGGATTTCATTTATCGAGAGCACATTTAGACCATTTCAAGGATCCAGAAGTGGCACATGCACGTCGTGGATCACCCTCAACCTTCGACAGTAACAGTTATTTACAGCTATGCAGGTTCCTATCAAAGTTCTGTGCACGCAAGCCAATGAAACCATCCCGTACTGACGAAGATTTAATGAATCATATTTCTGAGACATTTCAGGAATGTCCATCGATATACTTCCCAGGCTTCGACCATTCATTAAAAGACCCTGTTAGGAACCAAAATTGTGTGAATTGTTTTACTAGGGTTCTTATCTTTGAAGGTTTGTATTTAATGCTCGATAAAGAAAATTGGTCCCAAGTCTATCCTACAATAGCAGAAGCTGTTTCACCATTAATATTTCAGATTGAAATTGATGAAGAAGTAACTGAGACTCGTGTTGCCAAAAGACATGTTGAATCAGGTCTTGTTGATTCAATTGAAGCTGGAATCGAAAAATTTCGTAGCAATGACTTGCTCAACTCAAGATTTATCAAAGCGCATTCATTGCACGCTGATAAAGTATACACTATAAGAAATGACTGAACGATTGTTCTGCACGCCACGATTTCTTAGTTAGGAATAAGCACAAAGGCACTAACTTGAAAATCTTACTGTATGAGATGTACATGATTCACATTAGCAAGTTTCCTGATGATGTCATTAAGGAGCATTATGAATAAAAACTGCAATATAGCGGTAGTTGAACAATCGAAGGCCTGGAAGTAAGAGACAGCATGAAAAAAGGAATCCCAAATCATCCCCCCTCCCCTCCCTGATTTTTATTACTTCACAGTTAGACTGCTTACATTTACATACATCGTAAACCACTAAATATCTATGGGCTATCTGTCGCTGGTCCATTCTTTGACTTCCTTCTGTTTAACATCTTACTGCCAGTGAGTTTTAACTCAAATTCCATAGAGCAGTTAGGTGCTGTCATGGAATCTTCAAAATCAGCAACAGAGTGATCTGAAACGGCTACAAGGGAGCTCCTACTCTCAAAGCATAGAGTTCCAGAAGAAGAAGTACCTTTATTACCTGTTGGTGAAATATTCAATTTTCGACTTGTAACCGAATGAGGCATCGGTGTCCTAGGCATGAACTTTTTACCCTTTACGTTTGAGTTAGTGGATAAAAAGTCATATTCCGAAACAGGATGGACAGTATGCATTGGGATGAAAGATTCTTCACGAGGCCGCTTTTGTGGATATTCATTTAGGAAGACGCATGGAGAAAGGAAATTTGGTTGCGAATCATCATGGTTTACGTCTTCATCGTCATCGTCTTCATCGTCATCGGCATCTTCATCGTCATCGGCATCAGCATCGTCCTCATCTTCGTCATCTTCGTCATCATCCTGATCGCTCAGATCATCACTTGTAATAGACTTATTGTCATCGTCATAATTTGCATCCCGACCTTTGTAATCTTCATCTTCGTTATGATATTCAGAGCTTGGATCAGAACAATAATAATTCTTGTTGGCTTGTTCTGACATGCCTACGGGCAATGGAACTGCCTTCGGAAACGGTGTCCTGGGAAGTTTGCTAATGGTATCTTTGGGTTCATTTCGACGTATCAAAATGCCATTAAGATTTTCCGAAAGCGATTTGTCAGTCGCAGATGGCTTATCCCATGTCACTATCCTTGCGTGAGGATTTACGGCAGACATAAGCATCTTGGGTCCAATTTCGTCTTCATCCTGAAGACCTTTATAATAATTAACTTTCTCACAACCGACCTGATACCCAACCAGTTTATCCTCGACCCCATTTTCACTACACCCTTGATTTTTTTTAGCCGTTGCAGTGTTACCGCATGATGAAGTTGTGTTATGTTCACCCGATCCTGAGATCTCAAGGGGGGATCTAGAGATATCTCCAGAAGGGTGACCCGTGTGATTTTCTATACCAGTTAGAAAATCACTCTCAGATGGGTTACCCACAGTACCTTCTCCCTGGACAACACCCGTTTCGCCTTCCACACATTTACTCTCCGCACTGGAATTTGGCCGATTCACGACTGGTTCTTCAGTTGAATAATTGAAATAATCGTCACCTTCCTCCTGTAGTTCAGATCTGCCGTACACAAGACATATTTGCCCATCTGAAACGAAACTGTCAACAGGCGTATTATCCAGTTGAACTTCTTTTGCAGCTTCATTAGTTCGTTCACCACCCGTTTCACCATCTGCATTCAAAAGCACTTTAACGAAACAGTCTTTACAAAGCTGATCTATGGCCCTATATACAACGTAATCATCAGTGGATAAAACCTTTCCCTTCAGAGTATAGTTATTGGACTTCGAATGTAGGACCTGAAAATCTGCATCAACCATTGCAACCCGGGTCTTACAATAGAGACTGGAGCAAAGGGAAACGACAGTGTATGCGTGTGTGTATATATATGTACTCGCTGTTGTAGAAGTGCAAGATAAACTGCATCAAAAATTGGGATTTCAGGAAAAGGGAATAACGATGGTACCAGACAAATTTGTGTAGTTCCTTGCAAGAATTAATAACTTAAGATGAGGCCATCGAAAATGATCCAAAAATAGTAAGAGCATATAAGAACAGTACTCTCTAACCACAATGGACCCCCGCGAGGACAAGCTTTTGGCCAACGGGTGGTAGCGATCAATTGAGACCGTTACGCTTTTAACAAAATGAATAATGATTGCTACTTCAGCTCTGTTTCAAGTAAACCTTTCTTTCCCCAAGCTGCACAAGGATCATTCCGGTGTATTAACGAACAGTAGCTACATTGATATGCCGTCGGCTTCTAAGAAACTATAGACTGGCATTCTAAGGAGCGTTCTGACCATTCTGAAAGAGGGCGACGGAGGATATGTGTATGTTGCCCACCATGTAAATTGCGGTTACTTTTCAGAGAAATTTTAATCCAATGTATCATGTCCAAAAGGGAAAAACACTGCATTCCTTAACATGTCACCTTATTAAGAATTTGAATTCCTACGTGGGCGTAGGGTACTTTTGAAGGGCGACCGTTTTCAACGGTAGAGAGGAAATTATCGGATTATCACTCAAAATGGCGTTCGGTAAAACTATTACTATCACCAGAAGTGCTTAGGGTACGGGATTCTGATCCCTCTTGAACTACTTTCATTAGCGAATCCACATACTCCGCAGCAGAGCAGCGTTGGTGGGTTAAAACGTCGCACTGGGTTTCTCTTTCTAGTTGTTGTACTTGTTGAACGTAGGCTGTCATGCCTTGAGTTTGGAATTGCTCAGCTAAATTCCAAAAGGACACCGCATTACTGTTTAATCGTGCTAGGGATAGTAGTTGTAATACGCAGCCCTCGGTAGCTATATCCTAGATGAAGTCTTTCAAGGTTTTTTCTGCCAAGCCATGGGTATCTAGTTGAAACTGAGAGATAGATTGTGTACAAGTCTAACATGTGAGTACACGCTGTGAATACTGCTAGCGAATTTGCGGGCTTGTGACAAGTCAAGGGTTTTTGTTTCTAGCCAGATCATGTCTAGATAAGGGGAGTATTGCAGAGACCTTTGAATGGCTAGTTCAAGGGAGGCTTTCATCATATAGTCATTCTTTCGTCTTAGATGCGTCCAAGTCTAAATGAATATCCTTGTTTGGAACAACCTATTTAACAGCTGGTTTCATGTCCCGCAGGGACATATAGTTTCCGAATCATTTTGTCCTCAGTTTGGCCTTCATGACCAGGTGGGCCTAGTATTCAGCCCCCAGTAGTTTGGTGCTGTACCGCTTCTTCAAATTTTAGAAGTTCATTGTCGTAGTACCAGCGTGCATCTTGTAGCCATTAGCTGATATTCCCTTTGTTTCAAAGTTGTTAAGGTCTCTGAAATTGGGATAGCAGCTGGTGCAGTAATCTCCTGTATATGTTAGTGATATCTCGTCACTGGTGCTGCTTAGCGATTTTGAATTTGCTGAGTCAGTTCTAGCTATAATTAAGTTGCTAATACCCATGATATCCCATTGAAACCTGGTTGGCACTAATCTTGTGATATGTGTGGATGTGGGGAACAATTATGGTAGGTGAACAGGCCTACCCTGAAATATAGACTGCCTGAATGTTATCACAACGAGCCAATTGGCTCATTTGAACTGGGTCAATCACGCTTAAAGTGTAAGCAGGTTGTCCCTTATTAAATTCTCTTCCAACAAATTGAATAATGAGCCTGAATGGAAAATAAGTAACCTAGGTAAACCAATGTCCCACTGTTTTTTACCACATCCAATGGCTCATTATGCCTCGTTATGTGAGCGAACCTAGATGATCTCCACCGATCGGCGACGTTTGTAACTTGTTCATTTATAAACTACTTGGTAGCCTTTTCTACTGTTGATTCTAAACAACAATATAACCTTGGAAAGCTGATTTTGGTGATTATTTATACAATAAAGACTGACTTACAGTTCTTGGCTACCTTCCATAATATCAATGGGTAAAAAGCATCACATTAGAAACCAGATTAGCCGCAGACTTCATTTCATTTATAAACATAAAGGTTTTAATGAAGTCATCATACTTCCTTTAACTTCAAACTTAGAGAATCCATCAATGTACTACCCATATTTTATCCAATATTATCCAATAGTGTACGCAGCTTATATCCCCCTTAAACTCATGTACTTGCATATAGTAATAACTAGGACAATTGAGGTGTTATTGTATAAACCATGGAAAATATTGACAGGTTTCTACTAATAAATCAAATCAATAGTGACTGGATTCATCCAAAATAGGTTTGCTCCCAGTAAAGTGTTTGAAGAAACATTAGAACACCATATATATATATATATATATATATATATATATATAATGTATGTATGTATGTATGTATTGATTGGGAAATCCCGCGGAAGTTTAATGTAATGGACTTAGAATATTTTGGTCTGCAGATAACGAGCAACCATACTGAAAGAACAACTGAAGCAAGATCACCGAAAACTCAAACCGAATTCCGGGTTTCTTCACTTTAAATAATTAATGGATTTTGTAGTGTCGCGTGATGTATAAAATCAATTACTACAAAGAAAAGAAAATGCTGACATAATGCGTCAGCGTCAGATGTCAGAGGTCACAATGAGGTTAAAAGAGTAGGAACGCAAAGAAGAGTATTGTGCAACGTAGTACTCAATGTAGCACATAAAATGATCATATAGGAAATGGAAGGGCCATTGTCTTTTCTGACGCAAGAATTTAATAACTTTAAATAGAGAAGATATCACCACAATCATCATTATCTTATCTCTCGAGACTTTGAAGAGTTCAAGCAAAGGAGCCACTATGAACCAATATTCAATATCAGATTGCTCAAAGCAGTCTTTAATAGAATCACAATCAACACCGCCCTCTGCTGCATCATCATCAACAGATTCTGACTCCAATAGATACTCCGACGACTATCGGTTACAAAACGTTTTGACGCCAACTAAATCTCTAAGACATGTTATATCTGCTACTGATAGTGCAAAAAATACTGCTAACGGCAGTTACTGGAAAGAGAAAGCTCTAGGCCGGTGGAGGCGACCATCTTTGTTGTCTCCTAAAATAAAGAAGTTGAGACGAGTCAGGTCATCATCTGCTGCTTCATCAAAGGATTCTAAGAGGAGGGGAAAGGGTAGTCTTGAAAGTTGTTACTATACTAGAAAAAACAATTCTACAGGGACATTGAATGATTTTGGACTGAGGAACATACGTAGCGAGGAACAGATGTTATACTGTGGTGAGAATGAAGATGATTACTCGCAGTATGAGCCTGATATCATTGAAAAAATCAAGTTAAGAAAAAACATGGCATATCAAAACAAATTGAAAAAGCTTGCATCTAACTCACCAGTTCACTTATTGTATCAATCATGGAAGGAAACTAGAGGTTATTCTAACTCTGTTTCCGTTTTTTGGAATCATATGAAGTTTTATTTCAAAACACAATTTGAGAAAGATGATTATGTACCATTTAATCCTGAAACTTACTCGATTTCTGAGGAATATGAAGATATAGCAAAATTTGAATGTGTTGGTAGAGCTATGTCTTTAGATATGAAGGAAATGACACCAGATTGGAGGAAGTTTCTACCATCACCTCCATCCAGCTCTGGAAGCAAAGAAACAAGGCCTGAAGGAGCCGCTAAAGTCGCATTTGGCCCGAGGCAACAATTTGAAGTCCAAGAGTTCGATGCAGAAGCTCCTCCCACAGCATGTTCAAGAGTGGGTAACGAAAAGACAAACAGTTTAACCAAGGGTTCCCTTAAGCCATCATCTAGACATACACTAGAAGATGAAAAATATTGTTATAGACAGACAACTGAAGCGGTAGCTTATCCACATGACTGTATCCGAGGATTAATTTACAAACTCTACAATATTGTTGGTTATGATACAGAACTAGCAGATGTAAACGATCTTGCATTTAACTTAGAGGTTCTAGCAGCATGCATTGCTAGCAATAATAAAAAAGTTATGAAAAGATTAATGGATAAAAATAAAGAATCGGCTTTCTTGAGGAACAGCATCAGGGATCTGTGTTACCAAATAAATGAGATGCAAGTAACAATCGAAGAGCTAGATTATAAAGTTTCTCAATTAACTGAAAAACTAACGAAAGAGAGGGAATCCCATAAGAACAAGGTTGAAAGTCTACGTGATGAATTGGTATATTTCAAGAACTTTTCAAACAAAAGGTTTTCTGTCTTGATTAATGAACAATCTACACTAATCAGCAATATGAACAAATTCTTCAAGGAATCCAATTATTCCATATGGAACAGTGACACTCAATCGGTTTTGAGATCTTTTGCAACCACTATAGATTCCAGAGTAGGAGAATTTGGTATATTTCATGAAATGAACAAAGAACTTCTAAACGAAAATGAAAGACTAAGAAAGGAATTAAACATTTACAAGGATTCTCCATATCTAGAAAAAGAATGCCAAAGACTAGTAGCTGTCATGGAAGAAAAGAATGAAACAATTTCCCAATTGACGCAGCTTAAGGAAAATTACAGGGAGCTGCTCGTCAAGAAAGCTGCAATGCAAAAGGAGCTCGGAGTTTTAAGAAAACACACTGAAGATTTAGAACGGCAAATAAATACTATGGAGGAAAGTCATAAGAAGCAATTAAAAGAATTATCAAAGTTATCGGTTAAACAGCGGCGTAAAAGTTTAGGCTTCTTCGATGAAAAGTTATACCAAGAAGAAATTCATAGCCTAGAAATTCAGTTGGAAGAAGCTCGGGATAAGTTGCTTCTATCAGTCGAAGAAATCACCGAATTACATGATAAGATTGCACTGGTTGAAATGGAGAAAAACGAGATCAATAATGAAAAAAAGGATATTGTAGAAAGTTTGATGACTGCTAAAGCTGAATTTCAACAAAGGGAATTGGAACATATGTCTTTGGCGGAGCAATTAGAAAATGAATCGGAAATCAAGAATCGTGTGTTAAACAAGTGTTTACACATCATAAATAGGTACCAGTTCGAATTGCAATCATCTAACTGTGGTAAGAAACGTGATAGGTTCCGTACCGTATTCCATTATTTAACTAGTCGTCAAAAAGATTTAAAGGAAGTATCCGAATGGATCGAAACAGAGGTAATTAAACAAATAAACTCTGCAAGCGCCATTAAAAACGATGAGTTGGGTTCTCAGCGATCTGAATCAACACAGGAAAATTCAGCATACAACACAGGAAGTTCTTCGATATATTCCACAATGCCAGAAAATACTTCTGCCGTTTCTATACAACCATTTTCTCCAACTCCACTACTTCTAACTAATTTCAATATTCATAGGAATAATAAGGAAAAGGAACACACCCTCGACCCACCATCTACTTCAAATAGCATCGCTGTATCATCATCCGGCGACCGGAACGCGTTCGACCAGACTTCAATTGTTACTCTCAATGAAACCTTGAATCTAGAATCGGCAGAAAATCATGAGATGGCAAATGTAAACGATGATTCTTCCGACGGAACCATGAGGACTCTTATGGACTTCAGGTATGGAATTGATGGCTTGGGAGCACAAAAAGTGAGTCAATTAATGAAAGGAAGACCCAAAACAGGTCCACCAGATGATAATGAATCAGCACATTCCGCCTCATTAAAGATATCGGAAAATTCGGGAACTATGTGGGCCAATACAGATAAATCATCTCAAGAAGAAAAGGCCTCACCAATGCGTTTTATTGAATTAATATCTTCAGATGACGAATCGTTTTAATATCCACATAAAATCTCCACCAAGGGATCAATACATACATACCTTCAGCACATGATGTTAGTATTTAATAATACACTTATACAATGTGTATGATACATCCCAGACATTAAACTCAGCTTGCTTATAGGTTACTGGTTTTAGCACAAATTTAGATATGTTCCATCATTTTGCTTAATTTGTTCTAGACTAAATATACAGCACTGATTCCTAACATTCACTGTATTTCAAATAGAATTCAATAATCTAACCTTAATCAGTTAGCCATTTGACTTTTTTTTAATGCTATTGTGAACCATCAACTAGTATCAAAGCACTTTGTAGACTCTCATAGTTTAAAAAAGATATGTTCAGTAAAAAGTTAAGTACTGTTCTAGAAATACAGCCGTTGTAGAAAGGTGCAATCAAGGTGTAATCAAGCTATTACTAACGTTGTCCTACCAGACAAACATGAGGTAGTCTTAGCTATTTAACATATTAGGAATGGTTAATTCGAATCTGCAATTTGATGAACAATGATACCAACGGGATTCACTTTAAAATTATCATTCTAAAGCTTTTTTATTAGTTGTATACTATATATATTCAAATATTTACTTATATAGGTTTCACTGGCGCTGACATATGACCACGTGACGCACAACCAATGATTTTCAAGTATTTGAACTGCGTAGGAAATGATGCCCAACATCGTGAACCTTTAGAATATCGCAAGTTGATACTAATGGTGAATTATTCGACATAATCATAGACTGAATATTATAAAGCTGAAATAATCAATAAGAAAGGATGGCTACCGTATGTACTGTAATACTTGCGTGATTAGCTTGCCTCTTTATTAGGACTCAGGCCCTTTATTTATGCTGCTGATGTCTTTCAACTCGAAGATTGATATACTAACATTTTTCTCTTAGCAGTATTTCTCTAAATTACCATTCAAATCTGCTATTCGTTTTGGTGGGGTTACACTTAAGAATGCATTTAATTATGCTCCAACCCTAGCTATTTGGGGTGGTGCATCTTTGGCAGCTGTTTTTGTTTTCACTGAGAACTGGCCCATTTTCCAGGACGCTATCTTTAAGAAGATTCCAGTATATGGGTCTCACTGGGTGAAGGAGATTCCACCAGAAGACTCTCCTCAGTAATCTAAAGACTCTGAAACTTATGTTTTAAGCATAATGAGATATATTTATTTATGATGTGATATACTAAGAATGAGGTGGCCTGTCGTTCCTGTCTACCCTAGAGATTGGCTTTTGAGTGCTAATTTAGCCGATCGCCAGCCCTTTTAAAATTTATACCTAAGTAGAGATACACATAAATCGGGCTTTTATTTAAATTCATTAAAAAATGTCAACATTACCCAGAATATTAACAAAGCAGGCGGAGAGGTTCTTAATACTCCCTTCGATCCACCCCCTCCCACAAGCGGCTACAAACAATATCAATCATACATAACATAAAAAACAGCTGGATATAATAAAATATACAAATGACAGCTAAAGTAACCAAATATGTATGGTACGTACTTCACAACTTCGAGGAGCTACCAACTAGCTTGATACAAGCATTACTCAAAACAACCGCGTTGTCTCTGTCAATGTCAATAGTCTGGAAAATGATTAAACCACCATCCGCTTTCCATGCTTGGATCTTCAATCTATCACCAGGGAACACTATGTCTGACATTCTAACCTTCAACTCAGTGTATTGACCGAACTTCTCAGATAGTTTTTTCAGAGTGATACCTGCAGTGGCTAATCCGTGCAAGATAGGTCTAGGGAACTTAGCCATCTTGGCAACAACACCGTCAATGTGTAGTGGGTTATAGTCGCCCGACAATCTGTATAGAGCGGCTTGGTCTTTACTAGTAGGGACAACGAGTTCAAAGTCAGGATCTCTAGATGGTGCAAGGAAGGGAGTTGTAGCGAACTTTGGACGTGGATTTTTAATGACCATGTTTGGAGGAACATAAGCACCTCTAACAAAGTAAGAACCTTCACTGTATGCAACCAACTTGTCAGTATTAGCATCAACAATGTTATAGCCGATAACAAGCAGAGCAGCCTTTGAACCCTTGTCCACTACGCTAACGGGCTTGGCTTCAATCTTCACCTTACCAGAAGTTGGAACTGGGTATTCGTTTAGCTTCAAATATTGCTCACCGTGCAACAACATGGTATAATCAAAGTTCTTGGCTAGAGAGGCAAATTCAACATTTCCTGCAGTCATAGCTTGGACAATACGATAACTAGGCAATACTTGGAAGTCTAAAGCGTTCTCGTAGGTGTATTTCAATTCCTTGCTAGTAGCACCTAAGCCCAGATTGTAAATAATGGAGTCACGGTTACTGTATTCAAACACCCCGGTAGTTTGTAAAGCAGTCGTAGCAATAGTTACACGTTGTAATGTTGCGCTATTGGCATGATCGATGTTGACAGGGTGGAAAGGCTTAGAGAAATCAGTTATATGTTTCCAATTGTCCCTTACAAATTCTGGGGTCTCGTCTGTCAAGCTGACAATACCCTTCGCTCTTTGCCATCTTGTATGACCTACCCAACCACCTCCAACTTCGAATAGCAACCCAGACGCATTACGGTATTCCTTGGACAATTCTTCAGAGGCAAGAAGAACCGCAAGTGGAGAAACTTGTGAAGGTTCAAAATGGTTTTGGAACTCCCTTTCGGAAAAGATTGTCTTAGTCATAGCAGTTTCGGCATGTGGGGCAATAATGTAAACCCTGATTCCGTTCCTGGCACCTTCTACCGCCAAAGACCTCGAAAAACCTAGAACAGCAGCCTTTGCAGCAGCATAGTTAGCTTGACCAAAGTTACCATAGATACCAGAGGTAGAAGTAGTGTTAATAATCACACCGGACTTTTGCTTACTAAAGATTGGCCACACAGCCTTAGATAATTCAAAAGTTGCAAAGAGGTGAACTTGCAAAACCGAGTTCCATTCTTCATCCGTCATCTTGGCGAAGGAACGATCCCTCAAAATACCAGCATTATTAACTAAAACGTCAACACGACCAAAGGACTTATAAGCATTTGCAACAATTTGCACAGCTTCAGTGGCGACGTTGTGCTTGTCGGCTATGGCCTTCCCATTACCATAGAGACTGTTGATCTCATTAACAGCTCCAGTAGGATCCTTGATATCATTAACAAGAACTTTAGCACCATACTTCGCAAACCATAACGCATGTGATTTACCCAAACCAGAACCAGCACCAGTGACAATCACAACTTTGTCCCGCAAAGAAGTAAGCTTCACACTTCCTTGGGGATTTGGTGGCAACTTTCTAGCAGCTGAAATCAACGCATTATAATCTGCGAGCTGCGTGGGGTATTCCACCGCTTTAAAAGGCTTGTCCTTAAACTCCAAGATCTTACCGAACTTGTTCAAGATAGCCTCAGGAGTGTAGGTACTCTCGTCTGGATTGAACAGTTCCCCAGAAGAACGCTGCCATCTCACTTGACCATTGTAACCCGCAGCAGGTTCAAAAATAGCATTTGTCACATCGGTATCCTCATGAGTCAAATACAAAACTATAGGAACCACCTTCTCCGGAGCCAACTGCTTCAAAATATGTGCTGGCAACAACCCTTCAGTCATCCTAGATCTTGCTAACGGCGCAATCACATTCACCTTAATATTGTAATTATGACCCTCCTTAGCCAAAGTCTCCGCCAACCCAACTTGACCCAACTTCGCAGCTGAATAATTAGTCTGCCCAAAATTACCATACAACCCCGCTGGCGACGAAGTGTTGATAATACGCCCAAACTTCTGTTTCTTCATGTATGGCCACGCAGCCTTACACAACTTGTACGCTCCGGTCAAATGCACATCAACAACCATAGCAAACTGTGCACTCGTCATCTTAGCAAAAGACGCATCTCTCAAGATCCCCGCATTATTCACAACAACATCAACCCTGCCAAACGCATCAATCGCAGTTTTAACAATCTTCTCCCCGTCAGTAACAGAATCATAATTAGCCACCGCTACCCCCCCCATCTTCTTAATCTCGTCCACAACAACATCCGCTGCCTTACTATTGTGCCCTGCACCACCTAAAGTTCCACCAAGATCATTAATAACAACCTTGGCCCCACGCTTCGCATACTCCAAAGCATACACTCTCCCAAGCCCCCCACCGGCTCCCGTAATAATAACAACCCTATCCTTAAAACTTAACCGCGAAGACATCAAATCCCAATATCTTGTTCCGTACGCTCCAATATCCCTTGATCGTCTTCTGCTCAGTGTTCACTAATTTATATATATAATCCTTTATATATACACACTATCAAACAACCACTGTAAATTCAAAAACGTCAACTTGTCCGTCTTGCCTTATCCTTCTTCCCCCTTTAAAACACACTGCAACAACTACATACCTACACCGATACATACACGTCAAATATTTATATACTTGACAAAATTTTTTACCTTTTGTCAATCGCTATTACTTGCGGTCACTGTCTACTAACTGAACTACTCTTGCTTCTACTCCATTCCTCTTCCTTGCCGTTCGCCGCCACTTTTCCTCCCCCAACCTTCTTTTATTCGTCCGATATTAATGTCTGCACAGCATAAATAACAAAAAGATGCGCTCGCTTCCGGCTTGTTTAGCTCCGTGCAGTTGGAAAGACGACGAATAGGGCGGATATGATGGGATATATATCTGTTCCGAACTACCCCAATCTGCAAGCTTAGCTGCTACGCACAGTGGTCGACAGGGGGTTTGCGTTATATAACAGTAGTAGGTTTATTGGTTCTATTGATATAGCAGTTCCTTTTCCGTGATTTCGGTGGTTATGTGGAGCCGCCGGTCGGTTCGCGGAGAAAAGCCGCATCGTGGGATCAGCGGAGCCGGGAGGGGCAGCGGAGTCACGTGGCGCCGTGGGGATGACTTTGGCGGGAGTCACGTGAGGGCCCGCAGACGAGGAAGGCCGTGTTGTGTGGCAGGCTATAGCTGATATTGATCTTGTTATATATGTATGTATGCGGCGGAATGGGGTTGCTAGGGTCTTACTAAGACGTTCTCTGCGCGGGTGGTGTATTTGACGCCTTTGAAGGGAGTGCCCTTTGGCAGGCCCGAAAGGATGTTAACGGACTGGATTCTGATGCCGCTTGGGAGCTGGCCGTGGTTGGTGTAGGAGAGGGAGAGGTGGGTTGGGAATATCGGGGCGGCAGTGGGGGCTGGAGGAATAGTTGGTGGGGATGAGGAGGATGAATGGGTGGTCGTCTTTGTATTCGCAGCAGCAGCCGCGGAGGTGGCAGTTGTTGATGCCAATATGCTATCTAGGGAGCTGTTGGAGGAGGCAAGAGATACGGAAGGCTCTGGTTGTTCAACACAACCTCTGAGAACAGGGATGGAACCGACAGGGGTATTTTTGTCCAGGATCCAGGATCCAGTTGTGTTGGTGAGGTTTGTTTGCCATCCGCCATGGGTATTTCTGAGGATTTTTATTTTGGCTTCGTCAGTGTGATTACGGCGATCAGGGAAATAGGCAACGATTCGGAGATCTTCGATGGATTCAGTATGCGTGGTGTTTCCTATGGAACATTTAATTTCGAATTCATCCTTTTTGGGGCCGAGATGGGTGGTCAACGAGGGAGTGACCAAACCGATGTTGGCAAGTTTTTTACTGTTATTATGCATTTCATCGAGATCAATAGTATATTCCAGAAGGGTAAACTTTCCATCCGGCGGAATGAAACGCAGCGAGGAGGAGTCAAAGGAAGAGGAAGAAGGGTCCAGACAACGATGCAACGCTGACGGTTTGAAAGCATGGCCTGCAGAGTGGAGGTTGATTTGCATGGTTGGGTTGCCGCGGAGGTAGCATTTGAGGTCAATTTTACCACTGATGACACCATGGAATACATGGAATGAATTAGGACGCGATTGCTTCAGATTGAGCGTCAAAGTCTCAACCATATCCACATAGATTTCATTGTTCACATTTGACAAATTGGGGATTCTCCAAGGAACAACTTGAGCATCGAGTGGCGAGTCGCTGCTTCTATTAATCGTAGGACCACCGTTAATGTTGCTGGAGTTACTGGAACCAAGAAAATTGCTCGATTCCCTATTTTTAATAGTCCTAGTAAGCGTCTTTGTTGCAGAGCTAAACACCGTCGATAGATCCGTGTGCAGCGGAAGTAAATACCTTAACTTATTAGTATCTGACATGACTATTTCCCCTGCATCTATGATGGAATTTAAAAGGAGCGCCAACCGATCTTGATTATTCATGAGCTTCGTAGCCGTAAGAACATCTCTATCAAAATACTCCATTAGCAGTCCATCAAAACGCGATAAAAATACCAAGGGCTTTAACGGATCGTCACACTGTTCACACAGTGCCCAATAATATAACCTGTTGACCGAAGAAAAGTGCCCGTACAATGCAACATCTCTACTAACCCTAACCACGCTCGCATTATTACCGTTATTCTCTTGTTGTTTCGCAATCTTGTGGTTTATCTGCTTGAATGTAGGTGCAAACGAACTCGTGAGGTACTCAAAAATAAGATTCCTAATTAAAATAAATTCTCAACAGTTAGTAATTAAGCAACCTCTTTCAAATAACAAAATCCCTCCCCCCCAGTATCCATTTTTACATACCGATTTGAATCCGTGATATAAAAACTCGTAAACATCACACAATCACCAATTATTTCGTGACCCTATATATCCCATATATTATAATGCAAAATATTTGTTGACTTCTGTATAAAGCATATCAATTGGATGCAAATTGGTCTTGTATTGCTCCCCCTAAGTTGGTATAATTCTCGAAACCAAGCCTAAATTGGGCTTGGGCTTTGTCGAGAACGGAGAATTTAAAAGAAGGGTTACCCGGGGTTCATCGAGCACGTGACAAATCAAGCGCTGGGCTATTTCATATAAATCCAGAGGTTTGAAAGCTTTAACAAAAGGTTACATGACACCAGCATTGGCAAAGTAAACAAGCAAACGTTGCAGAGTAGACGCGATAGAAGGTCATATTTACGCTTGATTTCCGTTTTGTCTCAGGATTTGGTAAAGCAGGCTAGTTTCTGTGTCATTGCTGCACTAAGAAGCGCGTTTAGCCAACGACAGTTTTAAGATCGATTATAGTTTGGACTTCCCTTCGCATACAGTTAATCGATTTTTTGTGTTGAATAGAACGTAATTGAGCAATATAGTACAGGATGAATAACCAGAATCCGTTTGCCAACATTGGAACTCCAAGTTTTAACTTGTCTCAGATTCCACAGCACATCTTGCAGAGTTTGACTCCAATGCAATTGCAGATGATTCAACAAAGGCATCGTCAGTTGTTGTTAGAACAGCAACAGCAACAGCAACAACAACAACAACAACAACAACAGCAGCAGCAGCAGCAGCAGCCACAGCAACAACAACAACAACAACAACAACAACAACAGCAGCAGCAGCAGCAGCAGCAGCAGCGCCTACGACCACAGCAACAGCAACAGCAGCACCTACGACCACAGCAACAGCAACAGCAGCACCTACGACCACAGCAGCAGCAACAGCAGCACCTACAACCGCAGCAGGTACTGTCAGCTCACCAACAAATGGGTGCGCCGACTATCAACTTGCCACCTCAGATTGCACAGCTACCACCCCACCTCCAATTGCAATGGCTAAATAATTTAAAACAACAAGCGATTGCAAAGAATAATTCTAATGATGTTGCCATGCTCACACAGTTACAACAACAAGTACAGGTTAGCATTCAGCAACAACTTCAACAAGCGTCGCATCCAGTTCAAGGTCAATATTCTGATATAGGCCCTAAAGAAGTTGCGGGCTCACAGGTGCCAATGCAACTACCGCCACAGATGGTAGGACAAATGGCAGCTCAACAGAACCCTCAGGTGGCAGTTGGTTCAATGGCCACTCAAAATCGCGGCCCACAACCTATGTCACATTCAATTCCTGCAGCCATGTCAATCCCTCAACCAGCACAACCCCCTGAACCTGAGTTGCCTAAATTCCAAACACTATACGAAGACCCTAAGGAGGCTACATTGACAACGTCCGACGCATGGTCCTTAATAATGAAGGCTCAAGGTTTGGAACCGCCCTCAGATTTGCTTTTGTATGAGCAGATCATCTCTCGTGACCAGTTGAATTCGTTACAACTAGTCAAGGAACGATCTGGGTATGAGCCAATGAGTAAGTTTGGGTTTAGTAATAAAGAATATCTAACGAGGTTGGTTCAAGACTTGAACTACTACAAAGAGCTCAAGAATACAAGAATGAAGTCGATTACCAACACCTCTCAAGGAATTGTATCGAAAAGTATTTGGGGGGACGGTTACTCTGGATATGGAAATGGTGTGACCAATACTGTGACCAGTGTTGTTGTTGGTGGTGAAAGAAGTGGAGAATATATATCACTCAATGACGTATATGATGCGGTGATGCAACATAATGTAGAGGAGTTGGTTCCCATCAGATTGGAATTCGATACTGAAAGGGACAAATTCTCTTTGAGGGACACATTCATTTGGAATAAAAATGAAAAGCTTGTAAAATTGGACGAATTTGTAACTCGTATGCTAGAAGACTATAGATTTGCACAACCATCATTATTCAGGGAAACGGTCATGAACAGCATAAAAGAGCAACTAAATGAATTCCAACCGGACCCATTCGGTTACGGAAAACGAGCAAATAGAATAGGTGGCGATGATCTAAGGATTAAAATTCGCTTAGATATTGTCGTCGGTCAAAACGAACTTTTTGATACCATCGAGTGGGATGTATCTAACCCAGATAATGACCCAGAGGAATTCGCTCAAGTAATGTGTGAAGAACTTCAGCTACCTGGAGAATTTGTCACCGCAATTGCCCATTCCATCAGAGAGCAAGTCCATATATACCATAAAGCCCTATATCTTGTTGGTTATAAGTTTGACGGCTCGTTTGTAGAAGACGATGAAATCAGATCACGTCTTCTCCCAGTCATTACTCTTGATGACGTTTATCGTTCTTCTACTGATTCCAAGATGTATACCCCCAATATCTTACAAATATCTGCACCTGAACTTGAACGTCTTGATAAAGATAAAGATCGTGATGCAAGACGCAAACGCAGACAAGGCCGTTTCAATAGGCGCGGCGCTGCAACTTTTGCCGATGCTTCCATGCCTGACCTCGGTGACATACCAAAAACCTTCCGAATCCCTGTTCCCTCCACTGTTCTCCCCGGTGGTATAGACCTTGGTCCGCCGGTCTCGTCATATACCCTCGTGACAACCACCACCAACATCCCAAGACCTCCAAAGCCAGAGCCAGTTGAATCTCCATGTCGCATTATCACCCACGATAGAGGCAAGAGCTTGTTAATTAGAATCAAAACCTCTGCAAAGGCCATCTCCACTATACCACAATACCCTTCCACTGCTCAAAAAGCTCCTTCCTCCAGCACCTGCCCACCGACGGTAAACCTCCCTTCTTTAAACGCCGCATATCCTGAGCATTCCTCATCTGCTGTTACAGCTCCTACCGCTACAGCCCCTCTGCCCCCAAACACATTCTTCAAACCCGAATCTTCTACAAAAAACACAACTGCAAACCCATCCCAGCTCTCCAATTGCCCCTCCACTGACCACCTAGTAGCTTCTAACAGTGAAAACCCTTCATCAACTCAACATCCATCTCAAACTGCTCCTGTCAACCATCTTAATTAACCCGTTGAAAATGATGATGCTGATGTGGCTTTGTAATCTCCCGAAAACGAAGAGCTTCCAGGTCTTCCAAACCTAGGCTGGTTTTCATTTTTGTTTCTGGTTTTAAAAGGAAATTGACAACGCATATATACATACACCTTGATCTGTAATTAGACTTTTCATTCTTCTTTTCCAGCTAGATATCGATACGTTTTGTAACATTAAATATATACACGACAATAACTACTACTAGGGAATCGGCAGTTAGCTGAGTTAGTGAAGGTTAAAAAAAAAATCAATAAGGAAGGCTGAGGTAGGGTGTGATATCAACTGAATTAACGGTGTTATTTGAGAGTTTATTTTAGGTTTTTTGTTTCACAAACTCTCGGACTCTAATTTTAGTTTAAACCTTTTTCATTTTAATACTACGTAATATAGAGACGATTTTAGGACACAGGGGCGGTCATAAAGACACGAATCGAACAAAAGAATAGGAAGGAGACTATAAGGATGAATGGTAGTGTGGAAATTGGGTCTAGCTCACGGGCACGCAGTCCTGCTACTGGAGTGGGGTCGCAGCCGGAGCAATCTGTGCAACAAGATCCGGTGGAGGAGGCTTCTCGGCGACAGCAACAGCAGGAGACGGAAGATACTCAGGATTCAACCGAGGAGACGGTGAGAAGCAGGCTACAGCGACATTTGGATTTGGTAGCAAGACATTTCAACATCCTTGATAGACTATTCAAACGAAATAGGACGACCGTGCCGTTTTCAGAGTCGCATGTATTACAGTTTGGGGCACACGCAGATGGTGTGTTCAGTAATCTTACGGCAAAACCAGAAAGTGGGAGTAGCCGAGAAGCCACAGAAGGCGACAAGCCTCCTACATATGACGAAGCAGCAGCAGATATGGCGCCTCCTTATTATGGTATTGATGATGATGGTGTGGGAATGTATTATAACGAGATTTGCATCGATGGATTACCTGTAGGGAACATTGTTAATTTTCTCTGGAACCTGATAATCAGTGTGAGTTTCCAGTTTGTTGGGTTCTTATTGACTTATATATTGCATACCTCGCATGCAGCCAAACAAGGTTCCCGCTTTGGGCTCGGTTTGACCTTTATGGGGTATGGTTATAGCATGATTCCAAACGATGTCACAGGAAAGGTTGGTAAGGGCAATGAGCTGACGAGATTCCAGATAGAAGATCCTAACAACTTTGCTGATATAACCCCCGAGTCTCTGCAACAGGAACCCGAAGACCAGTTTGAATCACATCTATCCCATGGTTTAATGGAGAAACGAAGTTCTCTATCTCCTCTGGCTGTGATTTTGATTGTGTTTGGGTTTGCTATTTTAATTAAGAGTATTTATGACTACGTTTTGGTTAAGAAAATGGAAAGACAGTTTTTGGTCCAAAGTGAGACTCAAACTGTTTAAGTATCGAGAAATAGTAAATAAAGGTGGGATGGGCACAGGTTTTGTGGGGTTTCAACGTTAATACCTAGCGGCATTTGTTATTAATTATACATTATACATTATACATTATTATTATTTTCATTACTATTATCATTGTCATATAGCATGATGAAAGAATGCGAATCCAGGATTTTATGTATGCACCCAAAGCTGGCCATATGTATTTCTGTCCTATTTTTACATTGTATTATATATTGTGATATATAAAACAACTATAAATATGTATTTACGAAGGAATAAGATTAAAAGTCGAAACTAAAACTAAAACGAATCAGCACCAAAGTATTAAGTGCTGCGAATATCAACTTAAAAATGTCAACACACGTTCGTAGGTAGAAAATACAATACCACCAGATAATATCAGCCTACCTAGCCTTGGAGTGGCTCCTTTCCAAAACGCCTTGAGGCCTTCCTCCTTTACAATAACCACGAAGCATTTCAAAGTCGAGCCGTATCGCGACGCAGTCAAAGATTGCATTCTAGTTTTGACCGTATCTATTGGCATCGTGGTATAAACAGTAACCACTCCACTAATAGACCCCACTAAAAAAGTCTGCGCGGTAGATAACGCCATGTCTCTTGGGGTACCATTGTAATCCTGCACCGTAGTTTTGATCTTATTGTAGCAGCCAAAACGTACAGCTTGGTTAGAGGCCTGTCTTAGTGCCACAGGTACTAAACCACTATACAGGCCTTTTAGACCCAAGTCTTTCAGCAATGCCAAATAGTTCCGAACCGCCCCACGTCCGTTTTGTTGGTACAGTGGCTTTGCTGTCTGTTTATCATCGATCAAAACTGTCTTGATAGCCTCGAAAGGAGTTACAGCTAGAATAGACTCCAGGAGACCTGCTCCCAACCCAGCCACTACACCCCGTGGCCCACTCAGAGTCCCTGAGACAGGATCCTTTAATACATTTTTAATACTGTCAAATCCCAAAAACCTCACACCGGCTTTCGCAGTATTACCCAGAACAAACGCAGGACACCCAACATACAACGCTCCAATTCCTTGACTTCTAGCTGTATTATATATAAGAACCAACGGATTACGTGATGCCCTAGACGAATTATCTATCAATTGTAACCTGGTCTTAGCAAACTCAAACGGATACGTTATACATCCTTCTACTGCCCCAGCAATAGATCCCGCTAGAAACGAATGCAAAGGATCTACCTGTTTACCCATTGAACCTTCTCTACACCCTACCACAAACCGCTATTCTACAAAGCGTGCCATGGTTATGACAAACCCGCAAACACCTTCAAACTATATATTATTTTTAATATCTGCACCGAAGCCCTCGAGATGAGACAAATAATCCTCGAGGAAACACCGGCCTTTTCCCCACGGAATATTACTGATCCTTTTGCAGTGACTCACGTCCCCGGGTAACCCTATCCCGATCCCATCCAGAAGCCATCTCTATGCCCTTGCTAGTTGTAGTTCCCGATGAACCATATCCAAAGGAGATTCCATCTTTCTGCCCTGTTATACCGTACGTAAAGTTACCATTCTCGTATGCGGCTTCTGCCTCGAGCAGATACCTGTATTTGACCCTTGCAGTTACCTCCGCATTGTCTTGTACTACGGTAATTTGTCAAAGCAACAGGTTCCCATGTATGTAATGCTGGTAGCATCTTCCAAGGCTTCTTTGAGGATGTGGTGGGGTAGCAGGCATTATATGCGAACGAACGACCGGAAGAACTTACGCCCACGGGCGCGAGCAGCAGGTAATCGTACATTACATTATCAGCGAAGTCGATGATCATTTCTTCAACATGCGCATCGTCCGTCAAACTGACAAAGGCTATATTACGCCTGGTCGATAAAAAAGCTTCATTCGAAAGAAAGTATATATTTAAATGAACACACGTTTGCTGTTCCGAGGGTGATCAGAATAGTGTTGCTAAATTTTGAAGCGGATATATTTGTTTATCAGATAGGATTTTGGTATCTATTTGGGTTATTGTAGTATTCAGAGAGGTTTGAGGGATAGATACGTAAGTGTTTAGAAATAACGAAATATTATTGAGAGAGGTCGGACGAAGGTGTAACAGACATTGTCAAAGACATAAAATAATATTGAAAAGGGTTCTGTCGACCAGAAGATCAGGTTTGGTAAAGATAAATAGGATCTGTAAGGTTATATCACTCAATGACTGTTACTCAGAAAATGGGGGATGATTCTCAGTCGAGTATTAGTGTGGTGCAACCCATACCGTCCAAGGCAGTTACAGTCGATAAGAATAGTTTGGAGTATATAGTGAAATCAGGGATAGCGGGAGGAGTAGCTGGTTCATGTGCGAAGACATTGATTGCGCCTCTAGATAGAATCAAGATACTTTTCCAGACTTCAAATCCTCATTTCACCAAGTTTGTGGGGTCTATGAATGGGCTCGTTTTGGCTGGCCGACATATATGGTTTCGTGATGGGATTAGAGGGTTTTTCCAGGGTCACTCAGCTACTATTATTAGGATATTTCCTTACGCAGCCATCAAGTTTATTGCATATGAACAGATAAGAAATGTTGTAATACCGTCTTATCAATACGAGTCGCATTGGAGAAGGTTGCTTAGTGGGTCTTTTGCAGGATTATGCTCAGTATTTATAACCTATCCCTTGGACCTCGTTCGTGTAAGATTAGCGTACGTTACTGAACGCCAAAACGCATATGTTTCCAAAGTAATAAAGCAGATATATGAGGAGCCTGCATCTAATATTTTGCTATTTCAATCGTATGTTCCACGCTGGTTCGCCCATTGGTGCAATTTTTATCGTGGGTATACTCCTACAGTGTTAGGGATGATTCCGTATGCAGGTGTCTCTTTCTTTGCACACGACCTATTCCATGATATTCTTAGAAATCCTATACTAGCACCGTATTCTGTTTTGCCCCAAGGCCGAGCGCATTCTTACGATAGGTCTGTACCATTGAAAACCTGGGCCCAGCTAGTTGCTGGGGGGCTGGCTGGAATGGCTTCTCAAACTGCTGCGTACCCCTTTGAAATTATAAGACGCAGATTACAAGTGTCCGTCGTAACTGATCCCTCAAGGGAGAACTTCATTGGAATCAATGAAATGGCCAAAATTTTGTATAAAGAAAGTGGCTTTCGTGGATTTTTTGTTGGATTAAGTATAGGATATCTTAAGGTAACACCAATGGTCGCATGTTCATTTTTTGTCTATGAGAGAATGAAGTGGTATCTTCAAATATAGCCCAAATTACCCTAAAACGAACAGGGATTGAGATTATCAAAAAACCGTAACGGATTCTCTTGTAAATATTACAGAAATATTACTATGGAACTGTGAATTGAATTCATTTTACCTATTTCCATTAACGATTCTTGCGTGAATACTGTAATTTTAGGCTACTATTATTATATATCTTGCACATTTTGTTTACCTGAATTTAGAATAATAAAGTTCTTCTTCAAGTCTCTGCTTTACAAGCTTAAGAGCTTCCACGGAATAAACGTTTTCCAGAGATTCCCCACCATTCAATACACGTTTCTCATGTGTGTTTTGTTCTTCTTTAGTCATCAGGATGACATTTTGTAACGATACAGGTTTGTTTGGATCCCATTTTGATAGAGTTAGCCTGGTAGAATAGCCACTGATCGGGGACTTTCCTCTAAACACTTCCTCTACTAAATATGCAACATCACTAATAGAGACAGGCACCCTTTGGTCTGGTATACCAATACGAGACATTTGTCCAGCTAAAGAATGATAAATACCATCATAAAGCTTTATTCTGTTTTTTCCTTCAATAGGCTCCATAGGATAACCAGTCACGGAGCACAAAACCCAGGAAGCAATAGTTAACCCAAATATTCCCGGCATAGTACCCAACACTGGCAATATTCTAACACGGAAATTCTTCAGTGCAGTCAACTCGCTCACATTACCCTTCTGGAATTCCTCCTCTGGTAACGGTAATAATTTAGCCTTTCTTGGATCCGGTTTTTCTGCACTAAATACAACAGTTATGCCTTTTACAATACCTTTTAATTTCAGTCGACGTCTAACATTACGAGCAAGCGGATCTTCCTCCGTAGTTGTTAGATCACCAACATTAATTCTTGTAGGGTCTGATTTCGTAGCTGCCCCCATTGAGGAGATCACAGGAATGCCCTTTTTATAAACATACTCCAGTAAATCGACCTTATGATCAATATTATCAATACAATCAACCACGTGTGTAGGAGTACCCTTACCATCTTCACCGAAAATCAGTCTATCAGCATGTTCTTTACTAAATAATTCATTCACAGCCTCAATCTGACACCATGGTGCTATTTTTAACATATGTTGCTTTAAGACACTAACTTTAGATATACCAACATCATATAGATTAGCACAGCTATGTCTATTTAAAGAACTCAAAGAAACCTGGTCAAAGTCAATGACTTTAATTTTCTGGCAACCAGACCTGACCAGCATCGTCACAACCCATGATCCAACTCCACCTGCACCAACGACAACAATATATTGGGATTTTAACTTTTCCATTCCATCTTCACCAAAAAAAGCGTAGTTCCGAGCTAATTGCTCACGAAACAATTCATCGTCATATTTAGCTGATGTTCTGATCTGCTTGGCCATAAGCGAATCTTCATTATCAACCTCTGTCGATGAGCAAAACGTTCGCCTATTTGAGTAGTAGTAGTACAGAGACTCGACTACCTTGGTTGTGGCAACTGCCACAAATGCGGTGCCTAAAATCAAATTCCAATTGGTACCCGCAGGCATCGAACAACTATGATAACCTTTGTATAGTTTAACAGATAACGATCATCAAACAACGTAGGCCAGGCCGGCACTTTGAAATATATATGTTTCGACAATTGTAAAAGATCTATAAGAAAAAGAAAAAACCGTTAAAACAAAATAAAAATATCACGTGATTATTATTGAATTTGGTATATAGGATAAAGGAGTGAACAATTTGTTGAATGGATTACAGGTCTTCAAAGTCTCCACCAAAATCATCATCATCGTCTTCTTCGAATTCATTAGCATTACTCTTTTCGTTGCTTCTGGTGGAAGAGCTGTTGGCTGTACCTCCAGCACTCGATGTGCCATCCTTTCCTTCTTGAGTGCTATCCTTAGCAGTGACATTATCCAATTCTATATCTTCTAAATCGGCCATATCGACATCATCGTCATCGTCATCATCGTCATCATCACCATCTTCTCTGATAACATCTTCGAATTCTTCTTCTTCTTCATCGTCTTCCTCCTCATCATCTTCCATGGCCTGCTTTTTGGCCAGTTTAGCATAGTATTCGGCCAAAGTTCTTTCTGCTTCTCTATTAGCGATAACCTGTTGATTAATACTTGGCCTTTCTTTCACCAAGTTTGAGTCGTCAAGGTCCATATCCTTTTCATTGTCTAGGGTTGGTAAGCTGGCGCCATCTTCGTCCTTCAAGCCATTTTCTGCAGCTGCATTGTTTGTAGGTTCCATCTGTTCCCAATCATCACGATCCAGTCTACCCAAGCTTTTTCCGATTGTACTTTTCTCGTGCCATGTGGGTAGTGCATTTTGCTTCCTCTTTTCTTCAGCTTTACGTTCCTGTAACTCTCTTTGAGCCAATTCGTCACTTACAGTAGTAATATTAACATGCAATGTAGCCTGCGACCTAGCACCAGCGCGTCTACTGCTGGCGTTATCCAAAGATTCACCTGGTTGAAACATTTTGCTTCTTCTGGTTCTTGGATTCAAGGTATAAGAAGCAGCTGAGTTGTTCTGTGGCGGAATCAATCTTGCTAACGCTGTTTCAAAAGTATTTTCCTCAATCATGGAATCGTCGATTTTTTTCAAATAATCAATGATAGGCTGCACTTCATCCATTAACTTATTCAAACGCATCTGTTTCTCTTTAGATTTTTTACCTGAATCATCTTCCACTAAAGGCTCCTCACATAAACTACACAAGAATTGTGTCTTTTCAAAATTTAGTAAAGATACTGCCTCCAGTTGACTATATTTCGAATGACAAACTGGACACATATAACCCTGAGGAGCACTATTCTTGTCTAAATCATCTTTCATCTTGGAAACCAATTGGTGCACTTTCCATTTGATGGCATCAATTGCTTGTGGGTACTTTATATAGTAATAATAACGCCTTAAACTTCTAGAATTGTATGCAAATTCTTGTTGAGAATGAGTAGCCACTAACATATCCTCAGTCAATGTTGTAATAAGCGAACGTAACTCTGGCCGCTTTATACCTAATAAATGGGCTAAATCTTCCTCGGATAGAACCGAATGGAACATGATTGCATCCAGGACTAACACATAGGCATTGGAATAGAACCCACGAACAACAAATTGCAATAAACTTTTAACCGTCTCATCTATAGGCCTATCCATGTTTTTTTCTCGAAAGATTCAAAAGACCTTAGTAGTGATCTTAGATCCTGATTGTTTGCTCTATATTTCGTAAATATATTTATGACTTTAGTTCAGTTTTAGAGCATTCATCAGCCTGCTCCCTTCCATAATGGCCAATTGGAAAAAGCGATTACGCAAATTGTTGGATGAGGTGTACGGATGTGTATATAAATATCTATATATATAATGTAGTAACCGTCTAGTACTAGCTATGAACATATGAACGGTCACTTAGGGGTAGGATAGATCAGCAGTAGCTGTAAAACAATGAATCTGGGAGTCATATTTCTATAAAATATAACTTGCGAGGCGTATGTGTGTAATAATAATACACATACCACTGGCATTACTTGTAAAAATCCATATAAAGCCCAAAGCTTTGCATGAAAGATTATATAAGTACAAACTTTAAGATAATAGTGCACGCCATATTGGTCCTTTTTTAAAGAACGAAGGGCAATATGGTAGGGAGCATATGCATTTTTTATTTTTTCAGATCTTTAAATGTAGTTTTATTAAAACTGGTAGGTATGGACATGCGGATCACGTTCGACTTTCACCAATGGTCTGTACTCAGGTTTCCACATTTGATTTTTGACCCATGCTAAACATTCATCAAAGTTCCTTGGAACCTTGACATACCTCTTAGGTGTTTCTCCTGGAATGGATTCTTGTTCTATACGTGCTAGATTCTCCTCCAAAGCTTGTAGAATGACTGCGGTAGCAACCTTAGCAGAAGTATCGTTTATAACCTCCAATGGTGGCAATAGACCTGGTCTAGAATCTCCTGGTTTTAATGGTGACAACGAAGCTAGTTGATCCACTGCTGCTGAAATCATATTATCACTTATGACAGTAGCACGGGATAAAACTGCACCCAAACCGATACCTGGGAAGGAGAAGCAGTTGTTATTTTCAGAAATACGATAATCATTAACTGGACTGAAAGGTGAGCCCGTAGCAACTAGGGCCTTATAATTTGTCCATTCTAACAAATCTTCTGGAACGGCCTCATGCAATCTAGTTGGATTCGATAGCGGGAAAATAATTGGCCTCTCATTGTACTTATGCATTTCTTGGACAACCGCCTTATTAAATGCACCTGCCTGAGTGGAACAACCAATCAAGCATGTTGGCTTGACACGAGAAACCACCTCTACTAAGGATTTGATATTCACATTGGTCCACATTTCGTCGGGCTTGGCGTATCTTTGCTGGCCAACAGTGGAACCAGCTCCCATGGATGATAAAATTAAACCACGTCTGTCCATTATATAGATCTTGGAACGCGCCTCCTCGAGAGTAGCACCGCGTGTAACCATATGGTTTACAATCTGATCAGCAATACCTAACCCTGCAGAACCTGCGCCGTAGACTAAGACTCTAGAATCTAGCAACTTCCGATCCGTATGCCTCAAAGCAGCCAGAAATGAAGCCATCACAACAGCACCCGTACCTTGGATATCGTCGTTGAAACATGGCAAGTCGTTATGGTAACGTTCCAATAATGGACGACCATTCATAACTCCAAAATCTTCAAAGTGCAAAACAGCACTTGGGAATCTTTTCTTGATAGCCTGGATAAACTTGTCCAAAAAGTCATCATATTGTTTACCTCTAACACGGGCAAATCTATTCCCCATGTATAACTCATCGCGTGCAAGTTTCTTGTTGTTTGTACCCACATCTAAAGTAACCGGCATCACGCGACCAGGATGAATACCACCACACAAAGTCATTAGTGCTAACTTGGAAATAGCGATACGGATGCCTCCAATACCTTGATCACCAATACCGAGAATACCCTCTCCATCAGAAACAACAATGTAATCAATATCCTTGTTCTCACCGTATGCAGCTAACCGATGTTCAATCGAATCCGGCTCTGTGATGTCCAAGAACACACCCTCCGGTCTTCTGAAACGATGCGAATAAGCCGCAATAGCATCCCCCTCCGTCGGAGTATATATAATCGGCACCAACTCCCTAATGTGTCTCCTCACCAATTCAAAGAACAAAACCTTATTCTGCACCCGCATCGAAGTCATGAAATCATTTTTCGCTAACGGCGTCTTCAAATAACAGAGCTGCTTGTAAGCTCTTTCCACCTGCTCATCTAGTGTATTGACTTGTGGAGGAAGAAGACCCTCTAGACCAAAAGCTGACCGCTCCTCTAACGTAAACGCGGAGCCCTTGTTAAAAAGAGGCGAATTCAAAAGCTGGTACCCTGAAAGAGGACACTCGATCGGGCCATCAACCGACAACCGGGTCAACTTCGGCTTATTGAACAACGCTTCCGCCTCTTTACCAATCGGCGTTTTCGTGATAGATCCTGACAGCTTCTGCACACTAGAAGTGCTCAGACCTCTGGTAGCAATGGTTCTCAACATCACAATGCTCTTGAAAGACCCCAAGAATGGAGAGAATCACAAGCAAACTGTCGAAGACTAAGATGATGGAGAACGACAAAAAAAGGCAAAAGCCGTCAAATTCGAACTTCAAATAATAAAAAAATTAAAAAAAATTGAAAAAAAAGACTTCACCAACCCAACCCAATAAATAATATAATATAACATATTATATTATATTGTCCTCGAAAAAACCGCTGATCAATAGGGCTACCAATATATATAGACGCTGTGGTGTTTCTTCTGTACCGTATCAGACCCCCTTCCACTAACCAAGACAAAAGAAACTTCTACATATATAACACACAGATATACAGCTTGCATGCTTGCCTAATAACCATAAACGAACAATCGTAACCACGCTGTCGGCGCGCCCAAGCAGCAAAGAACCGTGCTCAACAACAGCCCCATAACCTACAATCAACTAAAAACTCCATGTCCCCTTTTTGTATATCAGGACGCTTGGATTCTTCTGTATAGCAGACTATGTATATCAGGACATGGTGCTTCTCGAGGCATATCGATCAGAATAATAGAAAGCTTGGCATTAAGGAAAAAGAAACAAAAGAAATGAAAATCAACAAAAGTGTCCGATGAACACTAAGGAGCAGGCTGGTGTCCGGGAAAACACCCATGTTATTTGATTTTATATTTTAATTTAACTTTAAACGAGAAAACGGAAAAACAGAAGAAATTAGAGCTCAAGATAAGCCATAAGCGCGCATATGTACAACGTTTTCATACTATAAGGCATCACAAAGAGTGATGATCGGAGATTTGGGGGAGATAAGAGGGGAGTTGGGGTAGGGGAGGGGATTTAAGAATATGGGGAATAGGTATTGATATGTAGATTTTGTTGTTTGTAATTTGTAGGTCTGGAAACAAAAGGGAAAAAAAGAAAGCCAGACCAGGTTTTGATTGATTCTTAAAAAAGATTTTGATTAATCGCAAAAAGGGTTTTCTAGCCATTTCTTTGTAATTTATTATATATAGTGATAAGGTAGGTTGACAGTTATCTTTGGTAGTTTGAGAAGTTGGGAGTATTGGGAGTAGAAGAAGCATAGAGATTTCAAACAAAGAGGTTTGGGAGGGGACATGGTAGTTAGTTTTTTAGGCATAGTACAGCCGGGATCAGAAGACCATGGACTACCGGAGCTTAATGTTCCTGGGACGTTTGCGATGATGCAGAAGGGGGTTGATGAGGTTAGTGTTAGTGTTGTTAAAGAGGATAGTGGGGTAGATGCGGGATGTGGTGTGGCGGCTTCTGGTTCACGGTGCAGTTCGGTGTCTGGTTCGTCGCCTTTGGATTCTGATATGAAGGGACAGGAGTCTGGAGGTTCGGATGATCACCTTAAGAAGACGAAGAAGGGGATTATTTTGAATCCGCAGCCGTCTGAATGTAAGAAGGATCCTTTGAATTGGCCTATTTGGCGGAGAGACATAGCATTAGTTTGTGTTGGATGGCATTGTTTCGTGGGCGGGGGCCAGACATCGATGCTTGCATCTGGGTTTTCTAAATTGTCTGCGGAACTTCAGGTTCCTTTATCGCAGATTTCATATTTAGTTGGGCCTATGATGCTGTCGTTAGGCGTCGGTTCTATCTTTGCATCACCTACGGCTGTTTTGTTTGGAAAGCGTTTGGTTTATTTGGTGGGTATACTTATTTTCATGATAGGGTCCATTGGTTGTGCCTGTAGCACTTCTTTCAACTGGTTGTTAATATCGAGGGTTGTGTCCGGTTTTGGGTTATCTACGGTTGAGTCCCTTCCCAGCGCCACTATCGCAGAGATTTACTTTGCCCATGAGAGAGCTTATAGATTAGGCATATACACGTTGTTGTTATTAGGTGGGAAAAACTTGGTGCCTCTACTGGGCTCTTTAGTATTTGAACACTTGAGTACCCATTGGTTATTTTGGATTCTGACAATTATTGCAGGTTCCAATTTTGTATTACATTTGCTTTTCGTTCCGGAGACGTTTTGGGATCGTACCCCGGTTCCTAATAAACGTTCTCTGCACGAGACTCGTATTGCTCGTCAAGTGAGAGGGTTGTCAGAGAATGTTTCCATAGCTACTGTCCGTTCTACAAGGTTGAATCCAAGAGAATCGGCTGGACATGTCAACGATGACGGGGTGCCGGTGGGCTTAACTGACGAGTCAAATGCACAAGAAGCTGAGACGGGTTCTAAAACTCGAGCTCACATAAAATCGATTTCCGAGAAACAGATGGCAATCGGACTTGGAATTTACCACGGGAGACATACCATTGATAATTGGTGTATGGTAATGCTACGGCCGTTTGTGTTGTTTTCTTACCCAGCTATTTTATTTGGGGCATGGCTGTATGCATACGCTGTTGTGTCCTTAATCATCATTTCTCAGGTTATTGATCATGCATACAAAGATATATATGGATTCAGTTCTGCCTCTGTTGGATTGGTATACATTGCGCCATTTATCGGCGGTTGTTTAGGTTCTCTAATTGCAGGAAGAGGTAGTGATGTGAATACAAGACTTTTAGCTGCTCATAACCATGGTATCTATGAGCCTGAATTTCGGTTATTCATGGTATTACCCGCGGTGCTATGCAATGCAATAGGGCTTCTAGGCTTTGGGTGGTCACTTGAAAGACAGGACCATTGGATTATCCCCTCCATTTTCTTTGGGGTACTAGGTTTTGGTTCTTCAATGTGCAGTACCACTGCGATCACTTATGCTGTCGATTCGTACAAGGAATTCTCCCAGGAAGCTTTAGTCACACTAAATATGGTCAAAAATATTTTGGGCTTTGCAGTTTCCTTCTTCAACGTCAAATTTTGTTTACATGAGGGCTACAAGAACGCATTTACCTGTTATGCATTAATTGAAATATTCATTGGATTGTGGGCCATCCCACTCTATCGCTGGGGTAAATTATGTAGATCATGGACTAATCGGAAGAACCTCTTGCAGTTTTCTTATAGAGTAAACGATGATGGTAAAGATGAAAAAGACAACCATACAGAGAGATAATTTTGAAGCTTGAATGAAGCTCATGTGTACAAACAAACAAACGAACAAAAAATGAAAACAAAAAGGTTAAATAAATATCGGACTACTGTTAGTAGTAGCCCTCATCAACTCCACTCTCCGCGCACCATCCACCCCGATTCCTTAATTATTTTTCTTCTTTTTATAGTTCCCTCTTTCTATCAAACAAAAGCATGTTCGCCATTTTTTAATGACAGTATATTTCTGGTATCCGTTGTGAACCGCAAGCCCTCCAAGAGCGGCAACAAGTTCAGCAAGCCAGTGTCGGTAGGATCGCTGATCCAACCTTCCACTTGAATGGCGTTGTCCACGTTCATGGCGTACGACACAGGAGAATTGTCGACGATGATTGTATCTTGCAGATTCTTTGAAATCATCGTCAAGTCTTTCACGTAGCCTATGCCATCCCTCAAAATGCAATCGGACCGGTACTTGCGCTTCGTAAAGCGCGCGGAGATCCCGCTCTCAAGCCAGTCAATCACAGGGTCCGCATACTCTCTCATGGACGCCGTGAAGATCACCAGATCATACCATTTGCACACACGGGAAAGAAATAGATCACAATACGGCCGTTTATGCACGTAATAAAGGCTGGAAACCCCACTAACAGAGAAAGTTACCTCCACCATATGACCTTGCGACGTATTCGATGATGACGTCGACCTAGACATCGAATGGATCAATGTCTCATCCAAATCCAAAACCAGCACTTTCTTCCTATCCGTTTGTAGAATCGACTGTGGAATTAACTTTTTCGGAAACAAAAACTTGCCCAAACGTGTAGACGTATAACTAGATCGACTTGTCGAAGGCCGCGACGACTTGATCGAATCTTCATGCAACACCATTGATTCTCCAACAAGATCGTCATCCTCTATAACCTCTCCTCCACCAGAACCTTGAGAATTCGTCGGTATTACCTCCTCCTCCTCTACTGAACCATCTTTAGACGAAGTGTGTTCAATCAAATTCAAAGGAAATGTAAGAACAAACCATATCAGCCAAATTGGCTTGATAATAAGCCAGGTGGGTAAAAAAAAGACCACTCTCCATACCCATGAAGGCCTGCCTCCTTTAGAATCTTGAGAAACTTCCCCATTCTCAACTTCTTGCTCCTCAGTCACATTAGGCAAACTGCTTTCGGAGAAGGGAAACCTCAATTCCTCCTTAGAAGAGGACGTCGGTTGCGATGATCCCGTCAAGTACGAAAGCGAATTCATTATCTGCTGTCTTTTTTCTAAAAAAAGAGGCTTCTGTCTCTTCCTCTCTAGCCTATTTTTTTATGATTTTTATGGTATTAGATAGTATCCTCCCCAACTCAAAGAGAAAAAACCGTGACGTTCTGTGTCGAATCACTACTGTCTCCCTTATTATGTATATATATATACGTTTTCGTGCTCTGGCGACGGACGAGTGTGTGAACGTGGGGCGTGAGTGGGTGAAAGTGAATGGGAGTGAGTGTGTCTCTCTATGAGAATCAATTTCGAGCTTTTTGTTCAGTTTGAACTTTTTTGTAAAACAAAAACCCTATACACGCTTATATAATCTATGTTGATCCGGTACATTACAACCTCGAAGTTCGCGTGGCAAGAACAGCACAGGACAGACGGTGTGCTTCGCTGCACTTTGCCTGGCAGATACGGACGGTTGCCTGGCAGTCGTTGAACACGAGGGGCCGAAATATCCACGTGACACACCAGATCACCTGATCTGAAATGCCCGCGCACAGCCGGCGAAGCCGGCTGTGCGCGGGCTGCGCGGACTCCTCTGCAAAAGTAGAAAACAAAAAGAATGCATTTTTTATAATAAGCACCGTGCTTGTAAAGGAGCTTCTTGCCTCGGCCTCGCCTCGCCCCAGTTCATCTCTAAAAGGTTCCACCACACAAAACAAAAAGCTGCATTATGGAGTACCCAGCGGAGATCCTTGCGCTGTACATCAATGATGCATTTCCAGAACAATTGGCTTGCCGCAATGGATGCACCTTGAGCCGCGACATAATCATCACGGATCGATTGTCCGTAGCTGCTCGGCAGAAATTTGCCAAACAGCTTACTGCGATAATTGAACGAACACTGGGCTGCTTTTACGACGTCCACGCGCATCTTCTGTATCCACGCCTAACCCGCTCTCGGCCCTGGCAAGCCCACAAACGTGCCGAGCTACAGGGGCTAGGCACGTGCCATGTTCTATATAGGAAAGAGAATCCCGGAGGCGCCATAGCAGGCTTTGTCTCGCTGCTTTTCTGCGACGAGCCCCACTGGCCTGCCGGCAACGGCAGTCGCGCTGCCGCCTCCACTGCCGAACGTGAGAGGGGGCCCAGTGGGAGGTCAGCAGAACCAGCCTTTGAAGAAACCCCGCCGCCGCCGCCGTGCAAGGTCGTCTACGTGATGGAAATCCACGTGTCCCCATCCTTCCAAAACCAGGGCCTGGGCTCCTGCATGCTGCTCTGTGCCAGACAACTGGTGCAACATATGCAACCCAGCTTCCCCCAACTCAAGGGCCTGGAGCTCACCGTGTTTACAGGAAACCGTCAGGCTCTTGCGCTGTACCGCCGCCAGGGATTCAAAACTGCTACGAATACTGAGTTTTTTTTGTCTAATTCCGAGTTAACAGTCATGTATTGTTCTATATAATCTGCCAATTGTCACATTCGGCTTTCCTCCCGGAGATACCCGCACACACAGAATAACGCTGTGCGCAACTGTCTGCGGTTCGCTTGCTTTCTGGGCAAACTACACAACAGCCTCTCTTTCTGTGAACAGGAGATAGATAGATAGTGATAATAAGATTAGAAATGGCCCCAGCCCTTTTTTTTCTTTTTATTGTTCACTGCCTCGCCTTGCCTCGCCCCGCACCACACCGCCGCCGCCCACCTCAACATGCAGCAGCAGCAGCTCCCGCAGCAGCTGCTAAGCTGCTGCAGCTGCTGCCGCCGCCTCCAGAGTCCGCCGCCCCGCATAGACGTAAAATTCTTTCCTCTAAATGTTTGGCACATCTACAACAGACCGAGGCAGCCCAGACCTGCAGCAGCAGTCTGCTGCTATAAAAAAAAGAAACCTCTCTATTCCCATTTTTCTCGCCGCGCAGTTGTCTCCACGGGAGAAAAGCGCGCAGACAGCAGGTAAATCCAAGCAGGAATCTTAAATTAAATGCCTGTATATCCTTTAGCGCAGAAAACACCGCAGAAACTTAACTGCGAAAGAAAAAAAGAGGAGCCAGCAGGCAGACTGGAACGAAACTAAAGATAGAGAGCAGAAGAAGATAGAAGGAGGGAGGGGGCATAGGTTGCAGCACTATAGCAACAATAACCATTCAAGAAAACGATGCCAATAAAAGCAGGCAGCAGCAGCGGCAGCAGCAGCAGCCATGGCTGCTGCTGCGCTGCTGCTAATGCATAACCGTGCCCTCATAGATACCACCGCACTGCATAAAAACAAAGAGGGACGGCTGCGAACAAACCAAGCCACGTTCATTGATGATTCAGTTTCACGTCTGGTATCTCCTCGAAATCCCACCCCCCTTCCTTTTACTAAAAACTCCACCCCGCTCACCCACCACCCTCTACTGCCCCCCGCTGCTGCATACGAACGCTCCCTACTTACGGTCCCAATTAGTATTCATAATTTTGACAAGTACCTCACACCATACTTTGTAACAATATAACGGCGATGACCGCCATCAGCCAAAAAAACAGCCTCCGGCAATCTTTGAGTACTGCAAGCTGTGTGCAAGCTGCAATGCAAAAATAAAACACAAAATACATAACATAATAAGGTTACGTAATGATGTTAATATAACCGTAAGGTGCATAGGCCCAGCCCCCAGAGAGAACCCAGTACATAAAATAAGCCTAGAAAGATGTACAGGAAAGATCAAAGGAGGGAGGCAGAGAGAAAGAACAGAGAAGAGAAGAGACGGCAGGGGGACCAGGCAGACAGAGAGAGAAAGAAAAGGCAGAACGCTCGCCCACGGAACACTCTCACAGCTCCTAAATTCGCGTTCGGTCTCGGTTTCTTTTTCCTTTGTATCTATTGTCTATCATTTCGAAACATATATAATAACGGTCGGGATTTGGACAATTTGCCTCATGTCGCTTTTGTGCTCCTATTTATACCCCTCCAGGAAGAGACGGAGACCTACAGAATATACTACCGACACGCAGACGGTGATTCCCACATATTTCCTAGGAAGAATCAACTGATCTAATCATTTTTTTATTTTATTTCGAGATACCGCGTTTCTCAAAAGAAAGAAAAAAACATTAAAAGTAGTACAGAGAGAAAAAGATAGCTACTAATATTACGCACACAAAAAGCCATATTAGTACTGAGTTTCTACTTCTGCCTTATATTTTAAAGTGTGGAGAAGTGGGGTTTGATTTTTATTCTTTATTAATATTTTTGTTGTAATCAATTTTTTTTTTTGCATATCACGCTCACACCATACAAACGGGAAGGTATCGTCAATTATAGAAAAGAAAGCTTATACTTTCTCACTCTGTCTCTTAATTAGTGTTATTAAGTGTATCATATACATTAGAACGTTGATCCTGTTTTTTGTCGCACGTTCCGCCTGTTCTATCGAGTTAAGTTGCTAACGTCGTTGTCGATTTGGTTACTACACTGTACCAAGATTTTTTTATTTCGAAAAACCTATGGAGTACGAAGGCCATCACCATCACCAGCAACAATCTGCTGCTGCTGCTGCTGCGCAGCAGCAGCAGCAGCAGCAGCCCCAGCAGCCCCAGCAGCCCCAGCAGCCCCAGCAGCCCCAGCAGCCCCAGCAGCCCCAGCAGCCCCAGCAGTATCAGAGACATATTGTCAGCGCTGGATCTGGTGATCTCTATGATACCAAGTACGTTCCGAACATGCCCATGCCAATGCATATGAGCTTGTCAACGTATCCTACGCCATCCACGACTCCTTATTATTTTCACGATGATCCGCATGCACAAGTTGCTGTTTATCACCAGTTACAACAGCAGCTTCCTCATCTTATGAACCAACAGTTACAACAGCAGGGGCAGGCCCAAGGCCAGGCGCAAACACAGCATTATCAGCAGGCGCAGGCCCAGCAGGCGCAGGCCCAGCAGCAGGCCCAGCAGCAGGCCCAGCAGCAGCAGGCCCAACAGCAGGCCCAGCAGGCCCAGCAGCAGCAGGCCCAGCAGCAGCAAGCACAGGCGCAGCAAGCGCAAACCCAGCAGGCTCAGGCCCAGGCCCAGGCCCAGCAGCAACAGCCGTATTATTCCTGGGGGATGCCTCACACGTATCAATATTCGATTCCGCATCCTCAAATGCAGCAGACACAGCAGCCGCAGCCAATGCAGCAAGCTCAACAACACCATCAGCAGCAGCAGCACTCGCAGCAACCACAGCAGTATGTGCAGACAATCCCACAGCTGGGCGCTATCCCTCCTCCAGCAGCCACGGCACCTGCAACATCGACTAGTATAGGCGTTTCAAATGTTACCTCCAGCCAACTGATGGACCCTAACTCGTTTGAGAATATACACAAGTGTCATTTTTGCGAAAAGGCCTTCAAACGTAAGTCCTGGCTTAAAAGACATCTTTTATCGCATTCCACCATGAAGCCATACAGTTGTCCATGGTGCCATTCCCGCCATAAGCGGAAAGATAATTTGTCTCAGCATCTGAAACTAAAGCACGCCGAGATGCTACTGGAACGCCTTTCGTCGAACCCAAATACAGCCTCTCATTTGATGAACCGTCTGCATTCCGGCGCGAACGGGGCGGTCGCAGTTACTGCAGCCAGTGCCGACTCGTCTGCAACAATGGTTTCCTCATCCTCCTCGAGTGCGGCGGGCCCGACTACGTTTTCCATCAAGGACATGATTGATTCCGGCATGTTGAGCAAGAACGAGGTCAAGAAAACATTAAATTCCCTAATAAATTCTGATATCGCCGATACTGTCGGCCACAACACACCTTCCATGCAGGTAGGTGCTTTGTCGTCATTATCTTCGTCTGCCTCGTCTGCCTCGTCCGCATCGTCTGCCTCGTCGTCGTCGACGACTACTGCCATTAACGTTCCTGGCAATAACAACACCAATGTCTCTGTTCATCAACAACAACCACACCATCAACACCACCACCATCACCACCACTCTGCAGGCGCACCAAATTTAGTGGTAGCGGCAAGACCACCATCAACCTCTGCAGCTCCGGATGCAACTAACCAAAGCAACATTCCGCCTCCTCTGGCTGTGTCAGTTGCCCCTACAATTACAGGTTCCGGTAATCTAACCTCCATGGGGAACCTGCACCCATGACCCCCCTCCTTTATGTCTCTTCCTAAATCACTCACTTACTAGTATTCAATTCTGACAATTCTGTTCCAATTTTCCTATATTAGTTTTTCCTGTTTTTGTTTTGTTTTAAGGTTTTCCCACACCATCCTATTCACTCTTTATCGGACCATACCCCCACTTTAATTAATTATCTATCCACATAGGTATTAATATGTATAACTTTACATATATGCTGTACAATAGTGATTTTTCACACGAATATACTATATACTTTTTTCAGATATACCCACTAACCGCCCCACTAAAAACTGTCGAACGCCAGCCCCGGCATCACATGCTGTGATGCCGGGGCTGCGATGCAATATTAGCTACACACATACCTCTGTATCACCACCCCACCCAACAACATGCGGCGCGGCAGCGCCGGCGCACAAACCTACAAACGTAATAACACACACATACCACACCGCATTCACAACATCTCTCTAACCGACGCCTCGTGCGGGAACGTATCAGACCCTGGGCCCCGAAGCACATTACTCTCCTTGAACTCCTGCTTCGTCAACCACCCGGACGCATAAAAGATCGCACTGACCGTTAGACAGATCGCCAAAACAACCAACGACGTCACCTCGAACACAAGCGACACCCACTGAATCACCGCCATCACCCCATACAACATCGTCCTCTTCATATTGGAGTTGAAGATCTTGACATTCGAAACAAACCTCTCAGACAACGGACATATCTTGACCAAAAAAGGAACCTCCACAAACAATAGAAAGAACCCCTGTCCTAAAGCCAGAATCGAAAAGATTATCACAGGCCCAAAATGAAAAATGTTGGCAATCCCTAGCGCTATACATAGAATAATATTGATGTAACCAAACCAACGCCCATACACGGAAAAGTTGAACGATTTAAGATCTGACACTATCCCTGGAACATTGATAAAACTCTTCAAAGACACTGCCATCTTGCCCGCCAAAGTAAAATTTCTTATAGTTCAGTCCGTCTCCTTGTCCGTCTGTTCTGTTTATCCTCCTCTCTGCTAAACCCACGTACTCGTCGTATACCAGACGGGGGAAAGAAGGGTAAACAACACCAGACCGTGTGTACACCTGTTCCCACTTTATTACAATTTTTTGTTTTTTCTATTTTTCGCCCTTTGAGGGGGCGCTGCGAAAACCCCCTCTCTCGCACGGATAGAAACATGAACCTTCTCCCAAGAAACTACAACAGCACACAAACCAAGCTGTGGTTTTGGTAGGAAAGAACCAGAACGAAAAAAAGAGGAAGAACGAGCCCACACACTCGCCAAAAGCTGTATATTTTCTACCTCTTTTGTTATAAACGATAGCTAGTGTTCTTTTCCCTGTCTGTTTCTGGCTTTGATTTTTCCCGGTTTTGCCGTTTTTCTCGTTTTTTCCTGCGTTCTGTTTTTTGCTGTATCTTGGTTATACAATACTGTTTTCTGATTATACTCTCTGTGCATGGTATATTGTCTGGCACAATGAAGACGTTACGGAAGGAACAGCAGGAGCAGGAGCACGACGAGGAGGAGGAGGCTAGTAGCAGCATGGATGTAGACGAGTTTGACGAGTTGTGCAGGGGCTTCCCGCAGATAGATCTGTCACAGTGGTCGTTGAGATTCCAGCTGTCTACGTTCATCAAGGACTTACAGGATGGGGTTACGTTAAGTAGTGCGCTGAACAGGCTGCAGACGGTGAAGGCGTTGATGGAGAGCAAGATAGCAGGGTTTAGTGGGAGGCGGGCTGATGGTGCGGCGGGGCCCCCCGCGGAGCGGCGAGAGGGGGAGCTGGGGGCGGAACGGAAACGAGGGGCCGGGCACGAGCCCTCAGCCGTTGGGCTTGCCAACGAGCCGAGGGATATGCCTATATTGCATGAGCTGGCTCTGCCCAGGGAGACCACGAAGGACGAGCACCGCGGATTGACGGAATGGGACGACGCGTTGGCTGACCAGGAACAGCTGCGGGGGAGGATCAGGCAGATCTATGCATTGGAACAGGTGTCCGCTGAGCGCAAGGCGTGGATGATCCAGAAGTTGATGAGTGGACAATACGGCACCCCTCTTTCTGCAGACGCAGGCGCTGCGCGGGCGGGCGGAGAGAGCAGGTTCGGCGGCTATTCGCCAACAATGGGAGGAGCGCCGCCGCCGCCGCCGCCAGAGGCGGCGGCAGAAGAAAAGGCCGGAGCGCTTGGCTGCAGCCATTACATGCTGAATTGTAAACTGTACTGCCGTGTGTGTGCGGGATGGTACTCGTGCCGTTTTTGCCACGATGAAACAATCAGCAGCCATCCATTCCAGCGCCAGGAAACAGAGTGGATCGTGTGCATGCTGTGTAACCAGGTGCAACGTCCCAACACGTCAGGTTGCGAAGGCTGTGGGCAGGAATTGGCATTGTATTTCTGTCGCAAATGTGTTCTGTATGACAATGACGACACCAAGGACATATACCACTGCGATAAGTGTGGGATCTGCCGGCTTGGGCTGGGACTCGGACAGGATTTTTTCCATTGTGATGGGTGCCAAGCGTGTTTATCTATGGAGTTGCAAGGCAACCATCGGTGTATTGAACGCGCTACCATGTCCAACTGTCCCATATGCGGCGAATACATGTTTACGTCAGTCAAGCCAGTGGTGTATATGTCCCCATGTGGACATGCAATTCACCAGCATTGTTTCAACGACCACACCAGGCACTCCTACAAATGCCCGCAGTGCCAGGTTACCGTCGTGAACATGGAAGCGCAATTTCGCATCATGGACAGGGAGGTGGACGACCAGCCGTTGCCAGAGCCCTACTGCAGATGGAGATGCATAATCCGCTGCAACGACTGCGGCGGGCGGTCCAACTGCGCATACCATATTTTGGGGTTGCGATGCAACAATTGTCTGAGTTACAATACGCAGCAGCTGCAGCTGCTGAAATCTGAACTGGGAGACACGAACAATAACCAAGAACACGGAGTCTCCCTACAAGACACGCAGAGCGTGGTGCGCCAGCGCCTGCTGCAGGCCAACTACCAACGGGAAACCGTGCAGCCGTTGATTGACGTGGAAGACTATATGGGCCGCCTGGCGGTCGAAGCCGGCGGCGACGCCGCCGGCGACACCGCCAGCAGCGCCAGCAGCGCCAGCAGCTCCGCACCGCGGCCACCGCCGATCCACCCTGCGGAACCACCACAGGGACTGGGCGCCACTCTCGCAGCAAAGGTCAAACGGTTCATGACCGACCGCCCCGAATCACCCTCCTGGACAGAACTGGCAAAGGCCTTCACACACTTCATCGAACAAGGTACCTCCCTCCCCAGCAGCGACGACGACTCCAGCCCCGAACCCTAACACCCACCGCACACACCACCACCAGCCCACGCGCGCACAAGACTGCGCGCCCGTGCGCCCCCTGCGGCACGCCGCCCCCGGCTCCTCCCCACACACAATCACGTGCACACCCCGCAGACACCCCCGTACAGACACCCGGCGCCCCGACGCAAGCTCGGCTCTAAACAACGCACCACCCCCTCCCCCCGACACACTCCCCCCGCTGAGAGAAAAATTTGCTGTCGCGAACAAAATTTTCAACCAATCTATCGTCCAAATGTGACTGCTGTAGTTTCTGAATATCTATCTCCTTTGCTTCCTTTGAGAGAGATGCGTTGTTTCTGAGAACACACAACACCACACACACCACACTCCATCGTCATACACACACAGACTGTTCTTCAGTAAGAATTGCAAGTACAACCTGCTGTTTGATACCAGTTCGTTACAGACTAAGACACACAAGGAGAGTCTAACAAGGTAAACGCACAAGGAGCTCTTAAAGAAAGGTTAAAGAGCGAGAATCGAAGAAAGGAAAACGTGGGGGGAAAACAAAGTCTGTGCGCAGCGATTATATGGAAAAGCAGAAGAAGCCATATAGGATCAACACAGACACAGACACACACATACCTACATAACACCTAACACATAACGGTTTAGAAACGGAGCAGCCAGAGACGTAGAGGAAGGACTAGATCAAGAACAAAACAAGATAGACTGACAGACGGCGTGCACACACACAGCAGTCTATAGAGAAGAGACGTTAACGAAGGCAGATAGCGGATTTTTCTTGTTTTCTGAGATTCCCACGGATATAGACAAAAACGACGGGAACGAACGGTAAATATAAGCCAGGTCAAGGCTACGCACGCAGTGATAGTAAACAAACAAACAAACGAACGAACAACAAACAAATAACAATCAGACGCAGAGGCAGGGCAGAGGCATATAGAGGTTAGAAGAAGAAGAGAGAAAAACAAAAATACGAATCTGGAGAAGTAGAAGGAGCAGGAAATTAATTACAGATACAGGGTACTATTCTATTTAATATGAACGTTCCAAATATTAGTTCGCCGGAACAACATCAGGCCCAGGGGCAGCTGCAGCAGCAGCAGGGGCAGCAGCAGGCACCGCAACATGGGTATTACGAGGAGGATCCTAGGCAGCAGGCGGTTGGAGGCGGGCCGGTTATGGGTGCAGGGACGGCGGTGAATGCAGGGGCGGGAGGCGGTGGTCCGCAGGGGGCGGGGGCCGGGGGTCCTGTCAATAACAATCCTGCGGTGATGGTTGCGGCGCCCGGGGGGTACTATATGACGCCTGCGTATCCGGGGACGATTCCGACTCTTCCTCAGCAGAACACGCAGCAGTTTTCAGACGCTATGTTTAATTCATTCCTGGCACAGTTTGGGGGTCAGAGGCAGCAGCAGCAGCAGCAGCAGCAGCAGGCTCAGCAGCAGCAGGCTCAGCAGGCGGTGCAGCAGCAGCAGTATGCGGCGGCGCAGTATATGAATCAGTTTGCGCAGAGTGTGCAGGGGCAGCCTCAGCAGCAGCAGCACCGCCAGCAGCACCATCACCAGCAGCAGCAGGGCCAGCAGGGCCAGCAGCCAAATTCACAGAGGTATTTCCACGCCGCAATGGCGGCGGCAGCAGGGGGCCCTGCGATGCTTGAGTTCCAGCCGCAGTTTACATATGCGATTCCGCCGCAGTCGTCGCTGGCCGCGTCGCAACAGGCGTCTGCGCAGCACCACCAACAGCAGTTCTTGCAGCCAACTTCCCGTTCGGGGTCGCGCGCAGGGTCTGCTCGGCGTGGGCACAACCAGTATGGGGCCGGGCCAGGTGCGGGGGCGTCAGCGAACCCTGCCCCTCAGCCCAAGAAGATGAGTACGACGCAGTCGCGGATTGAAAAACGTAAGCGGTTAAAAAAACAGGGGCCCAAAAGGCCTTCTTCTGCGTACTTTTTGTTTTCCATGTCGATCCGCGAAGAGCTGTTAAGACAATACCCTGATGCCAAGGTCCCCGAGCTGTCTAAGCTTTCTAGTGCTCGCTGGAAAGAACTCTCGGAAGAGGATAAAAAACCGTTTTACGGACAATTCAAGGACAACTGGGAAAAGTACCGTATTGCCAAGAAGGAGTACGAGGCAACGTTGCCACCCAAGCGCCCTTCCGGCCCTTTCATTCAGTTTACGTCGGAATTGCGTCCGAAACTCCTCAAGGATAATCCTGACAAGTCCTTGATCGAGATTACTAAGCTTGTTGGGGAGCAGTGGAGAAATCTACCCTCTGAGGAGAAACAGAAATATACCGATGCCTATAAGCAAAAGTTGAAGGAATGGGAAGAGTTTTACCCGGAAGACGATGCTGACGTCACGCCAACCAGCGGTCCTGCAACCTCCGTTCATACCACAGGTAGCTCCACTACTATTTCCGTGAACGCTGAACACTGATTGTGCGATATTATAATACAATTACAAATTCACAGATCCAGATCCACTATTACAATTTTGAATTATATATTCTCTTTCTCTCTGGCGGGTCTGTATGTACTATAGGATGAAGAAAGAAAAGAAGCCTCCACCACACCTCTAGCGCTACATCATCAGTCAGTGTCTCCTCCACCCTTTCTTTTTTTCGACAGTTGCAAGATATCACTCCGAAAGAAAGAAATCATATCTGCATGACTGACTAGAACAAACTTACAAAATTGAAGGACAGACAGACGTACAATGAACAGCCATTTTTAAACCAGATGCACATAGCGCAAACCTGCTCCCCCTCCCATACTTCTTACATTAATGAATATTAATTATATTTTTCCTCTGTCTTTTTTTTCCCCGTCTTATTATTATTATTATTATTATTATTACTATTTTTCCCCTTTATGTCTTTTTTTGTATCAAATTGTTACCTTTGTTCTACTTTTAAATATTACTTCTGTAAAAAGTGTACAGATTCTGCGACTGTTGCTAGTGGGCAGAACAAATATATTTAATAATCTACATCTTAGTTGGTCGGCTTTATAAGTACTGCTCCTGCTCTGCTCCATCCCCTCCGTTGGCCAGCCCTATGACACGTAAACTCCAACCACACAACATGCAAGGACTTGCTCTAAATTTACCCAGCGGTGATACTTCTCAAACAGCCTTGTAGCATCCTTCCCCCGACAGTTCTTTACCAAGATTTGTACGCCTCCGGGATGAAAGTCCAGGTAATCAGTGATGCAGTACACTCTCCCCTTAAGCACACACCAGTCATTTTCCTTCGTGGACTCTAGCACCATTTTATCAACTCTAAGCGGCGGCTGGATACGATATGTCGGCACCCCCATCTGTAGTTGCTTCACTGATGCGGGGTGCTGGAGCACCATAAAGTAATCCCACCACTTGGAAGAAGCATCTAGTCCATGTATGAACGTGCCTCGCGATCCATGAGATTGCGATAACGCTTGCCAGTCTAAAGCAGAATGTCCTGGCTGTAAACGTACCCTTCCGCTTCTAGGAATGCTTTTCGTGCTACTTGCTGTTGTCACCGCTCCTCCTCGCCTTAGCGGAGTCACTGGAAGAGGCAGAGTCGAACATCCTGGCTGCCGCATGGGGGCCCGCATCCCGAGAAGCCTCCGTTTATCTTCAGCAGCTTCACCGTCCACGGCCATTTCACGTACAACAAGAGTCAAACTGCACCCTTAGGTATTCTCTTGTGTATTTGTAAGATGTCCCCTCCCGGTCTTGACATCGCTGAGGAGAGAGGACCATGTTTTTAATTTCAAAAAAATGCGAAGCTCTTCAAGCTCACATCATCAGGTGCATCGTAAAACAAGAACAAGAACAGAGTTCATAGATAGATAGATAAGTCATAATTTGTCAAAAAAGCAGGCATACATAACGAGCCAGAGAGTTCTGCAAAACAGTCTCGTGGCAGTTGGTGCGGGTTATCTAGACTACATGTTGCTTTTACATTGGCAAGCATCACTAGAGGCGGCGGGTTCTGCAGCGCCATCTGAAGTATACTGCTCGTAATATGCAGACTTGTTGAAATTATTTTGAGCTTGTGGGACATCCAGTGCCGGGTTTTCGGTAAAGAAGGAAGCTGGTGCAACGAGGAACTGCATGAAGTCAGATACCATCACAGGGAATTGTTCTGTTGTTGGAGCATGGGTTAAGGCTAATGTAGGCCATACCACAACGTTAGTGTTTCTGACGGAGTCCTTCCCATCTGCCCACTCAGATAACCCAGTATCCTTTCTGGACTGATTAGTAAACTCACCAGCTGCATACAATTGGTCATCTCCATATTTAGTTACCCAAAATTGCTTCGTTGCAAAAGTAGCCCTCTTGGTGTTAAATGACTCCGGGTGGGCGAGAAGCATTTGCCTTGCAGGCATTTCGAATTTGTACCCCACCGGCTTCATGGAAACAGGGTTTATGGAAGATTCATTAATGACCTTGTACGTCCTGTTAGTAAAAGGTGATTGATCAATTGCACCAGATTTTTCCAAATAAGTCCGCTTTTGGACGAACCCCACACCGTACGGATTCATTTCAGTGCCAGGCTCCATAGGAACATAATCATCGTACACAACACTGTTCTTATCACCATCTAGCCTGCTATCGAACCTAAAAGACAAGATATGTTGGTGGAAAGGGGCACCGACACCGGGGGCTACATTGGTTGAGAAATCAACGGTGGTGTTCAAATCTTGCGGGGTAGTTGACAATATACCTGTTGCTCTGACCTGCACCGTAATTGCACCGGCCTGATCAAATATATAATTGAGAACGTACTCATAGTTCGCCACTGTTGCAACCAACTGGATAATAAACTCCCTTCTACGTGTTACTACAGAACTTTTAGTCATGGTATTCTTGTGTAAGAACATCACCCCGTAGTCTTGCTCGTGCATACATATGGTAGAAGGAATGAGCACGGGGTTACCATTAACGTCAGCTCTTCTCCCATCTAGATATTTGATCACACCCAAACAGTGGCATCCCAGTGCCAAAGAATTGGCCGCATTTCCAAATCCGCAATCTCCGAGATCAAATGCCTGCTTTCTGTGAACTGGAGTCCTACCGTCTGCATAAGGTACTGTCATCTCATTTAAGGCGACACGGTAAAATAAGGAGCGACCTTTAAAGTGCACGTCATACAATACAACACCCTCTCTTACAGAGGAAACTACACGGAACTCCCAGCCCTGCCAAGTCACTTTAGTACCTGTGACGGTAAATGAAACCCCTTCCGGCTGAGATATAATTAGTGGTTTCAAGCCTTCTCTCGTCTGCTGATTCTCCATTACATTAGGGTGGTATTCTACAAGGGGCAATGGATTATAGGGAAGAGTCTCCTTGATGTATCTCTCGTCAACCCCGCTAGCCAGGTAATCGATTCTTACAAACTTCCCACTTAATAACTCGAACACAGGGGAGAATTTGAGTGGGGCAGAATATTGGTTGGCATCCACATGATCTAAGCTTATGTACATGTACCCCTGGCACATCGGAACACGAGAGTCACCTGAATCAGTTCCATAAATCCACGGCTCGCAGACGACCTTGTAACGAAGTTTGCCCAGTCTGGGGTGGTCATAAGCAAGCTTATGCAATTGCAACTTCTCAATTTCCCTTTTAACAAGGGGATGGTCCATAATCAACCTGTGCATTTCTTGAATGTTTTCTGGACTTACAGGACCAACAACCCCTTCGCCAGCAGAGTCATTGGAGACCACTCTCTTCTCTGAAATGTTGACGATCGCCTTGTATAACGGAACCGTCTTGTTTTTGTAGTAGTAACAATAGGTCCTTCTCGGAACAAATGGTAAGGGCCCTCCCCCATACCGTTCCACGTTCAAGTACTCAATCGCCTGTTTCTTGGGAGGCTCCAACCTGTCAATTTGAGAGAACGTGATCTTCGCGTCACCGTTCAATTCCTTGATCAACTTGGACGTTAACTCGATCTCTTCATCAGTGATTGGGTCATATATATGTTGAGTCATCTCTCTTAACACTCCTGTAGACTGAAATCACAGAACCCTTCTTCGTACTATCTACCCTCGAAAGCAACGACAACATCCTGCCTTCAGACTAAACCTCCACCACCAACTTTAAATATAAAATAGTTTTGCAATCTGAAACCCAGGTATGGTGGGTGCCTTGTAAACTAAAAATTAACTATTTACAGTCAACAATATCGTTTTGCTACTAATCTTCTTTCTGCTCGAAAGACCATTTCTAATCTTTCAAGCTGACTTGGCTCGGAGCAAACCCCCGGTAACCGAATCTTATCTATATGAGCTACCTTATGTGGAAATCAAATACAATCACAATCAAACATCAACTAAGATAGCTAAATTGCACCTTCTAATCTAAGAAATCATCTTCTGAACTATTTCCAGAGTCATATGTTGCTGTTTCAGCTACATGCTCTCTCCGATTGAAGATGATTTTGGTTTCCTTCCGTTTCTGTTCGTCACGAGCAATACCATTCAAGATTCCAACAATTTGCTGCTCGGAGATCTTTGATCTGACAACACCTCTAGCTACCATCTGCATCAAGTAGTTTTCTACAGCCTGGGCTCTATCAGGCTTAACTAGAGCAACCCTGGAAAGACGTTCTAACGCCTGAGGTTCCAGGAACTGCTGTACTGATTCACCAGTGGATCTATTATAATTTGTTAGTACGTCTCCTCACCGCATGATACCGTAAATTTTATACCTAAATTCGCTACCTTTTTGCCATTTAACATACCTCTTATCTCCAGCTTGCCTACTTTTCAGCTCTTGAAGCCGTGCTTCCCTGATAGCCTGTAATTCTGGATCCATGTACCACTGCTCTACAATACTCCACCCTGCTTGACTGTTTAATGTCGTTGGTTTTATCCCTCGTGAATCAACTTGCGTCGGATTATCCTGCAGAGTTCTTAAGAAATGATTTTATATCGTCGACGAATATGCACGTGGCCACCGTATTCCTCTGAAATAGAATCTGGATATGCCCTTAATACTTTACAAATTGCATGCTACTAGTCACAGTTTTGAAAAAACTGATATTTACTACTTTTATTACGATAATAGGCCTACTCTATATGTTTTGTCCAGGATACCTAACTGTTCTTTTCACTTTGTGTGTACTATTCGTCCGTTCTTTTAAACAAACATCACCAAAGGATGCTTTTAAATAATTTTAACCCAGTGCAAACTACAAAGGCAAAGAGAAGTTCCAGATATTTTTCTGTGTTATCAGGATAAAGCCTCGTAAAAAGGCAGTATAAGGGTAGGACCAGCAAGAAATCGCGATTTGAAGTGAAAATTTTGAGGTGGGAGACAGATATTTAGTAACATAGACCCACCGGAGGAAAATTGCTGAGGAGTTACCAGGAGCTGCTACTGATTATTACTGGTTTATTTTAGAAGTAATCTTTTGTGCATCCTAGATAAAGTACGTGGAGGAAAATGATTAGGTCGAGACCCAAAAGAACGGTGTCTAATAATGTAGACTATAACTTACGGAAGAGTAAAATCATCAGGGAAGAGGATAATGTTGGTAAAGGGTTGAGGAAGGCTAAAGGTCAAATTCCTTCGATGGTAGGTCAGCATGAGCATGAGAATAGGGAGGGGGATATTGAAAACGACATAAAGGAGGAGGAGAGTCAGCCTGTGATAAATCATAAGTTGAGTGGTGAGATGGTGTTCAACGAGCCCGGTATCTCAGAGCCTGTAAATGGGGTGACAGGTATACCATTAAGTGAGTTTCCTACTGATAGGGTGAAGAAGGATTCATTGTGGAACGTAAAGGTCGACAAGGAGATTCCTAGAGATATAGAGGCACGTTATAAGCAGGCTTTGGTTACAGAAGGGAAGACGCAAGAACAAGGCAGTTTCTTGAGGTCACAAGTTACTCCCAACGACATTCATCTACGAGAACGTGAAGCTATTTCCTCTTTCAAGAGGAAACATAGCGCTGAGTTTAAGAAAAATATGAAGCAGCAGAATATTTCAGCTTCTAGCAACGGAACTTCGACAACGTCGAAGCACAAGAGAATCAAGGCGATTAAGGATAATGACTCGAAGTTATTTGGACAGAACAGTACGGCAAACCACGCCCACTTACCTGAAATACGGGAAACTGGTAATGAGATAGAAAATGATGACTTTTGCTCAAGCTGCCTGCAGACGGGGATCTTTCTGTGCTGCGACACGTGTCCAAAGTCGTTTCACTTTGCATGTTTGAACCCTCCACTTGATCCAGATAACCTCCCTGAAGGTGACTGGTCGTGTTACGAATGTAGGTTCAAACAGATGAATCCGAACAAATCAGTTATGGCGAGGAATGAGAAACTGTTCCTTGCCAATAATAATAATATGATTGGTAAATCATTGTTTGGTAAGCTGGTTTTCCAACTGAGGTCTATGAACTCCAAGCAGTTTGCGTTAACACAACAGATCAAAGATGCTTTTGTAAATGTTCATACAGGGCACCATGGTGAATATCAAGATGGTAACATGAAGGAGCCGTTGACTGACAAACAGTTATTTAATGTACCATACGGGCAATCTATTACAAAGTTTGATTCATATAACCCCGACACACATCTAAGTGGTATCGACGACCAACAATTACTTATTTGTTACAAGTGTAATATGACAAGGATGGGCACTTGGGATCATCCTGAAACTGAAAGGTTGATCATGAGATGCGACTACTGTAATACTCCATGGCATTTAGACTGCCTTCCGGTCCCTAGGGCATCACGTAAAAATTTGGGATCCAAATGGAGGTGTCCCCTGCACGCAATGCCTCCAAATAGAAAGAGAAGGTTAAATCGAAACCAAGAATATATCTCATCGTCATTGGGAGCACCTAACGATGGTGATATCGAAATAAAGCTTGAAAATATCCCAATTGAAGCTAACATTAGCAAAGACATGCAAAAAGCATGGAATAACGAGAAAAAGTATAATACAATAACGCAGTTACAGGAGCATAACGTAAAACTAGAGTTTCTAGACAAAGTTTATCGTGCAAAAGAAGCTCAGCGCACCCATGAATTCCATGAACAATCACTTCTTATTGATAAGCTTCTAAATTCATTTTCAAACAATGATACCAAGCCTTGGTTGTACTTTTCCCTTCCTGACTCGATGAAAAAAATATGGGATTTCCAAGAACTTTGTACAGTGGCTAGTGCCGAATTAACTAAGGAGGAAATATCATGTGATGAACTGAAACAGTTGCAATTGCTAAAAAAATTGCTTGAATCAAAGCCAAGGAAAGAAGTTTTTGGATTCTTCGGCTTCAATAAATAATAAAGTCCTCAGTTACCTCTACTAATCTTTAAATTTAATTACAAGTTAAGAACAATTCGCGCCATTTGTATATATAATATTATAGCAAGTCGAAACCTATAAATATCATTTATACTACATATTCTTCATTTTCCTTTTCGTCTTCATCTTCTTGGTAATTAACGTCTCGTCTCTGCCTCGCACTTTTCCTAGTTGGATTAGCTGCGTTCGCATTTTTACTCCTAGGCCTATAATCATCCAACTTCTCGGGAGTAGCTTCCTCATCGTAGTTCTCGGATGATTTTTTCTTCCTTTTGGCGCCAACTGAAGTGGTATGTGGTTTCTGATATTCACTCGCGAGCTTTCTTTTTTGGACTTGTTGCTTAATGGTGTGTGAGCTGTGCGACATACGAGATACTTTCCCTTTGACGTTGCCCTTTAGCGAATCAAGCTGAGCCTCCGGTAAATAACTGATAAAGGTATTACGCTGAGCTTCCTCCATACTAGGAAATGGTTGGAATAAGTCGGATGGCAAATTTAATTTACCTGGATATACTGGTATGTTCCAGCCGCGTTGATTTTTCAATTCAGTTAAAATTAATTGAGTCAATTCAGAAATAATGTAGATATTTTTGGCTTTGAGCTGCTGTTCGACTTCATCGCTTTCTGAGTCTTCCTCATTCACACTATCTTGATACTGTTTTACTCTTCCTGCTAAGTAGTATAATAGGCAGATATTATGCGTAGTAGCAACAGAATCAAAGTAGAAAATCAAATAATCGATGGATGTCGTTATACTGTTCAAATAAGCATCTCCTTTTTCATTAATTCCATCTAGGACATCAGGATGATGTGCAATACAATGGATTAATCTCGGTAACGCCCTCTCAAAGAAAGTACCTTTTTGGAAAGTTCCTTTGGCAAAGGTAAAATTTATCCATGTTTTTATGTTCTGTTTTAATTGAGCAGAGGGCTCATACGCCATGAAAAACACTAGAGGCAAAAACTTAATAGAGATATATTCGCTACTAATGTAGTTCCGTAATTGATCGACAAAAGTTTGTCTCACCTCTAGCGACTCATCCTCGACCAAGTTAACTAGCTTCATCACATCCGTAGGCAGAATGAACCTGTTGAAATTTGGAATCCTTGCAATTTTTAAAACTTGTAGGCCGGCGAAACATCTCAATTTAGTCTGGTAATTGTTTGGGGTTGGATAATTATCCTTATTAGATTCTGCAATTAATTCTCCACCACTTGCCAACAAGTAGAAAAATAATTTCATAGTCTTTTCTGTAAAAGCCTGTGCAACCTCATCAGTATTCACCACATCTGAAATAGACCTTAGTTTATTGGTGAATAACTTCAATGAGTACAATTTTGAAGACAAAGGTTGATATTGTATTTCATTTAGCTGTGTATCAGTAACCCAAGCGTTTTCCTTCTTCGAATTTCCTAGAACTTGGTTAGCTAGCAACACATGTCTGATCAAATAACTAACAATATCACCTGAGTCATCATCTAGCAATTGTGGCTCAATTTTAAACATCTGAGCAAGCACTGTTATATGGGAAGCGAAATTTTTGCTCCTATTCAAATCTAAAGGCAAAATTTGGGTCTTAATACTTGTTAATATATTTCTCCTCTCTGGAGATAATGACAATAACTTGACAGCATATTTCGCCTCTTCAGGAGTGCCATCTATTGCAAAGTCCTTTAACCTAGTTGTAAAAAAGTCATCGCTGGTATCAAAACTATCTTTTAACGATTTGGATATCTTATAAATGGTCTTCAAAGCTTCACTAATAGGCATTGCCTCTTCCGAAGATGTACCGGGATCATCTAGCCTATTTATTATTTCCTTTAAGACATCAATTTGATCCTTAAAAACAGTCGGGTTAACCGTTGATATCTGTTCGATAAGTTGACGTTTCAACTCAAGTTCCTTGTGATCCCCAACATTGTCAATCAGTAGTGGAATCGTAGAAACGTTATATATCAAAGGAGCAGATCTGTAAATCAGAATTTTGAAAACTGACTGGAAAGTATCCCTTGTAAAGGATGATCCGATTCTCACATTCTTTTTCTTGAACAAATCTTCATCTTTTAGTCTGGTAAATAATTCAGTGATAGAATTCTTCATTGTTGAGTATCTAACATCTCTTGCGACGCATATTTTTATCAGATGGTATATCCTCTTGTCGTTTAGCTCTATAAATTTCTCGAATATTGCTTTACAGTCAAGTTGGGTTGGTAATCCGGACACAAACCAATCAATCGTTTTTCCTAGTTTATCTTTTATGTTTTCGGTAGCAGCATCTGAATTTACAGCGTCACAAAATTCAATAAACTTGAGAAGAGCATTGCACATCTGGATTTGTCTCCTGTTAAATGCACAGAAAGACGAAAATGCTTTTTGATCAAAGTGTTTTAGGATAGTGATTAGTCTGTTTATTCTTAGAACATCATCTGGCTGTAAAGGAAATATCTTCTCAAAGATTACTGTATCAACTTGAAAATTGATATTTGGATCATTGATATAATATAAATTGAATAGTACGGAAGGGATTGAGTCTACTACCTTCCATAAAGCTTCCGTTTCTCTTTTCCGTTCAATATGGTTTATCGAATCGACATAAAAATTAGCAACAGCCTCGATACAAACTTCTCTAATGTTTTTATTTTTCTCTCTAGTCAATTGACAAAGCTGGGTGTATAAAATAGGGTCTTTGAACGATACCCACATCTTTTCAACAGGAATTTCATTGAACGTTTCTACACTGCTTAGTCTAACCAAGTCATCTGTATCCATCAGTGTTTTGGTTAACCCATTATCAATGTCTTCAGCGATATCTGTTCTAACACTCATAACCTTTGGTAAAGATTTGACCCATTCACGCCTAACATTCGCATTAATATCTGCAATTTTTGACAACCATGCCTTATAAGTGTCCTTATGAGTTTTAATAAAGTTGATATCTGATGTTACAGAAAGTATATCACCCACAAGCCGGGTCGCCCCAATGCGCAATGGCACATTGTCAGAACATAACTCCTGGTGAACAAACCCAATAACGGAACTAATAAGTTCGGGAACATATTCCCAGATATTCGCAGTAAGCCTGTGCAACTTTGTCAAAGTTTTAAAGCTCGGGTCCAATGTAGACTGTAAACTATGACCACCATTGCCACTGCTTGAACCACCAGAATCACTGTTTGTGATTCCATATAATATTTCGGAATAGAATTTCGTAAAATGACGACCAAGTCGATTGGAATAAGACTGACAGATAGTCAAGGAAAATTCAAATGCGGGATCTTTTGTAGCTGATTGTAACGGTTTTAAACGGGTCCCGAAATCATGCGTCAAAAATTTGTTAAAGATAGTTCGTAATACAGACATCGATACGGATTCACATTCTGATATTATCTCTCCAAGCAATGATCCAATTATTTTGGACAATTTAGGCTGGAAGGTATTGCGTTGCTTATCATAAAAAACTTGAAACACATCATCAATTAATTTGGAAGAATCTAAATCAGTAAGTAGCACAATAGACCGATATTCAAGTAAACGTGTAATCAAATAAGTTTGCTGAATATAGTAACCATTATCTGGATCAGCAAGAAGCTTAAATTGATTGATAAACAACTTGAATATATCAGTCAACTCTGTATCAGTGTATGGCGCATCGGGCGCATATAACCTGAGTATATCACTTAAGCAGCAAGCAGCAAAAGCCTGAATACCTGGGTCTTTGCTCTTTATCAACTTCTTATTAATTAGATCAGCTTTATAATTATTCAATGACCTCAAGTTCGTATGTCCTTGTTCAAGTGATGAAAGCTCTTCGTGCAACTTCCCTAATCTGTCTATGAGCTCATTGGAAGAAAGTGAATCCTGTACAGATGGGATAATATTCTTGTTGAACTTTAATGCTGAAGAAACCTTAGCCATCCTAACCTCTTCGATCAGTCTACTAACTGCTTTATCGAGTATGATAACTAGTATCTGGAGTAAGTTTTCATAGATCAATTTTACGCGACGCGTATGATTTACAACATCATCCAAGTTTTAAAACTTCACGAAAATCATTTATAACGGTGGGCTATAAGAAGCTTGATTCATCAATTAGAATAAGTTGGAAGATATTAATGGAGTGTTTAATTAGTGTTAGATCTTGTAATTATGCTTGGCAGGTATATTATGTGTGACTAACGCAGCTTCATTCTGTCGGGCAGAAGAGCCATTGTTTTCGGTGATTATTTGGCATTCATATGTACTCTGTTCTTCGAAATCATCGTTGTCCACTCTTACCATGCTTCTAAAATAAGAGAGTCTCCTTCCAGACGCTAACTTTATAGAATCATGTAATAGCTGAGTGCCGTATGGGTCTGCAGCAGGGGCAGGGTAGGACAAACTGTTTACTTGTTGTTTGTAAAATGGTGAGTTACTGTGTGGTAAATCGATGCCGTCATAGTTGTCAATACCGGCTATGTTGTCTGCTGCGTTAGCAGCAATTGAGGTAACACCAGCCTCGGAGAACTTCCTATGAATTTCTACAACATCATGAGGAGCTTTTGTAAGAAATAGTGGTTTGCTAATTGTCTTGATTAATTGGCTGAAAGAATGGCTCCGCTGAACATGTTTCATGTCTGATGTTGTTTGATTTACAGTATGCAGATCTGGCGACGTGAGTGGTAAAATTGGTTCATTATTATCAATATTTTGCGACTTATCATGGGAAGTAATTTGAGACACAACTCTTTGTAGTTTGGCGCCCAAAGTATGCTCCCGAACGTTGAAGCCACCTGCAAGAGTATACTCTGCCTCTTCTTTTGCATGAGCGGCTTCGGTAGTCATATTCCTAGAAGCGGATGATTTGACTTTATATATCCTTGTGTGTTCAGTCTGGTCTAGAAGGCCGTTATAATCACTTGATGAAAGTGTGACATTACTGTTTGAAGGCATCCCCAAGTTCCTCGAACACCCATCATCCTTTAGATTATTTGCATGTTCAGACTCTATCGACTTATCATCTATTTCAATTTGAGCATGTTCTGTTGAATATATGTTTGCGATGGTCCTTTCTCTGGAGAGTGGCTCTGCCATACCTTTAACCGGGAAGACACCTGGCGGAGATCTAATCTTACATTTCCCTCTCTGGTTAGCACTTGATATATGAGGCTTTCTAGAAGATATTTTCGATAAAGGTAATAAATGCTGCGATAACTCTTGAGAATTTACATTCTCCACTGAGCTAGACGTATAAGTATGATTATTAGAGCTCAAATACTTTTCTTCCTCCTCTCCCTTCTCTTCAGTTTCCTCATCGGAGACACGTACAACCCTTGAATCTATATTTAATTCTGGCTGTTCATCTCGTATTTCATACTCTGGTAATAATAACTTCTTTCGGTCCCTCTCTACAACAACCAAATGAAGATAAAAAGGTACCACAGCGGCAAAAATAAACCCACCAGCGATATTACCAAATGTGCCAGGGATCAAAAGTTTCCAAATGAATTTCCCAATAGATAAATCGGCTCCGTTTATCATACCCATTAGGATTAGGTACATATCTGCTACAACATGAGTAAATCCCATAGACACAAATGTAAAAATAGGTATACACATGACAATTAGTTTAACATGGATCGGTTTCACCATCATTTGGAAATAGACAGCAAGGCACACGTAAAAATTACCAGCAATTCCTCTGATGAAAATTTGTACACCAGAATGGGATGCTTTAGATTCCACTATTTGCTGTGACGCCTTTATCCAATCAGCCGATGATGTGACACCTGAGAGATGGCATATAACATAACAAATGAACAACGTACCTAAAAAATTACAACTCCAACTGACGATCCATGAAATTAGTAGGTCATATATTGAAATTGCATTACGAAGCAACCCAACGCTAAAGAACAGAATATTTGAATTGAATAGGTCTGCACCATTAATTACAACAAAAAACAGACCGATTCCGAAAGTGGCCCCTCCTAAAAAGTTCAGCAACCCTGGGTTACTCTCCACTAAGTTACGATTATCAGCATGCCCTGCTAAGTAAAGCATTCCACCTGTACTGAACAACACCGCACCCACAATAGAGTTAATAACTAGGGTGTTCAGCTGAAGTCGTGCTTTTTTCATAGCAGTTGCAACAACCGCTAATGCCGTCTCATGAGGAGTAATATAATAAGTATTATCAATCATTTCAAATCTTTAAACCCAATATGATGATCAAACCTGGATTATTTGTGTAGGTTACTCGATACTGGCTCTAATGATGAATTACTATATTTATTATGTTTTTTATGAGTTACAAGTGACGCACCCTCGAATTAACCAATAATTACCTTACCTTCCATAAAAAACTTATAATCTTAGTGCCTGGTCTGAATACTATTTATACTCATCTATACAGCATCTGACTGAAGGCCGAATCTATCCTTTCTGTGCTAACTTGCAGGTAGTGTGCTATATAACAAGTACATCATCCGTTGAAAAATTCGTTATTTTCTCACGGTGGACCGAAGGCGCTTCGAATCTGAATGCTTACATAAGTGCGTGTGCTTGAGATACAAATTATAGTGACAGGGAATAGGTCACATCGTAACAATGAATCGAAAGCGGTGTGATATGATTTATTTGATCCAATAAACCGCATGAATTAATTAATACAAGGATCTCCGTTAACTTCTGATCTGGAAGGTGTAATTCACAAGTGGAAATACCTACTGCAAGTAACTGACATAAACTTAAGTTGATTTCTCGAATAGGCGAAGATGTATCCAAAGAATGTTTGATACGTAGTTTAGAAATTTTAGAAGCTTTAGGATATCTTAAGTCGCGAAAGCCTTTTTGGAAACCAACCAATTGTTTATAAAGAGGGGATGACTGTTTGAAGTTGTCCCAAAAATCAACAAATCGTTTGGAGAGGAAATCGCCACTGGAGGTGATTATGATCCGAAGAACATTGAACGATTCAGTTGCAACAGAAAAGTCTGGGGCAAAACTTTCCTTCACAATTATGTCCCATATGGAGGTGATTTTAGGCAACATTCTATTGTAATCAGTGGCTAACATGGGAACGATTTTTTTCATTAATTTTAGGATTTTGGATTTTTTAATGGTTTAGAGGGATTTGTTAACAATCTATCACCATATACCAGGATTTTCAATAGAATTAGATAGGCGCTTTTCGGAATGGGTGAGTTCCATTCTTCTTCTTTTTCAACTTTTATCGGTTGCTCCTCGTCTTCATCGTCACTGTCGTTCTCCATTCGCTGCATGAAAAACTCTTGTGCAGATGGGACCTGATGTGCTTCATCTGGGAGCAGTTCATCTTTTAATTTGGGCCTTTCCAGCAGTGACATCACCTGGTCAACATTTGTAATTCCCCAAGGCTCGAAACTCTTTTTTGAGATTTGCTTATTGTCCATTAATAAGAGCTGGTCTTCTGGACCGCTCAAGTACTTCTTTCTCATTTCATCGACTACGACATCAAAGAAATAGAACAATTCTAAACACAAATCGTCGTAACCATTGTAGTAATCTAAGATAGTGAATAATTTTTCTAAAACATCATGAAATTGATTCACTACTTCAAACCCTGCAAGTTTGCATATGACACCAAGTATGGTGCTTACTCGATCAACAATAGAATTATCCAATCGGATAGATATACAATCAGTCAAGTAATCAAAGTTATCCAGAAGTAAGCTTTCAACAGAGCCATTGTACAATATCTTGCTTAGTTCAAGTGTGATTATTTGTGCAAACGATCTTATCTCCAAAGATGGTGAGGCCAGACAGTCCACAATGGGGTATAAATGATCTATTAACTCATGTCTGAAATCTTCTCCCATAAAATTCACCATATTTCTTACCCCATCCAAGGCTAGAAGCGTGGCCCTCTCATTATTCTTTGTCATTATCGGCCTATTCATAGTACTAAACTTAGTAGTAGATGTAACTATCAGTTGGTTACATTGTTCCAGCAACGAATATGGACATTGTAAATCTAAGTGACTCGAAGTTGCTTCGCTGAACGATAAAAATCCATCATCAGTTTCTTCACCTTTGGAGGTCAAAGCAAAGCCTTTTATCAACCTTGAAGATACCCAAATAGCTAACATTAATGAAATTTCTTCACTTTGTGATGACAACAACCAGTCTACAATCTGATCGACAATTTCTACACTGCAACCAGATCCTAAGGATAGGAAAACATCAGCCAGGGATGCTTCCATATCTTTGCTGAATCCGGGCAACAAGTTTTGCAAAAATTGGTCATCTTCTTCTAGATGGTATGAACTTATAATTATGTGACTTGATTGTTCTTGAACAGCGGTTTTCTCAAAGCGTAACGTGTGTTGTAGTACACAGTTGGTCAATTCAGTATGAATCTTGTGCACAAATCTTGTAACAAACGGAGAATTTAACGGACCAAGGGTTGCCTTGCTGTTGATTGCTCGATTAATAATCCTTAATTCTTTTGTTTGATCAAACTGAATTATCTGAGGTATTTTATCAATATCGCGGTCCAAAATTCTGTCCACTAAAACTCCAAAATTGTGGAATGAATACTGTAGCTTTGAGTTAGTTTCTTCCTCACACGCCAAATCTACAGATAGTAACAACTCTTGGCATTGGTATAAAGACTCTCCACAACTTTTTAACACCATATGAGCAAAATTCTTTAAGTGACTTTTTACATTTGCGTTGTCCCTTCCAAGTAGCTTTGGTAATAAGCTATTTAATACCCGATAAACTTGATGTGATTCTTCCTTCAACCATTTTTCATCCCTATGCTGGCCTTTATGGAGCATTCTTGGTTCTAACTGATTAACGGAAGCTGAATTTCCGATGATATCAGTTACGCTTCGTATCTTCTTCGATGAAACTCCAAGTGAAAAATCATCAAATACCAACTTTAACAAGTCTGCAAACAGGTCTAGAACTTTGCAAGCTATTTTATAGTTAACTGTTAGCCCTGGTTTAAGTAATAACTTTGAAAACGTAGAAATATTTCCAGGTAAAATAAAAGACAACAATTCTCCATCAGAAACTACATCCACATATAATTCCCTCAGCGTGTCAATTATCTTCATTTCAAGATCAAAATATAGATATTCAGTCAATAACAAATCTAGAAGAATAGTAACCATGAATCCTAATTGTGGTAGGGTTTCTCTCTTTAAAAATATATCATATGCATATGCAGATTTCTGAACTTGAAACGCATGTACTAGTGACTGAAGTACCTCAACACCAGCTGTCTTAAATCCAACAGATTTAGAGGCTAAAGCAACATTATTTTCATTATTGCTAATCAGGAAGGTACATAATGCTAATAACTGTTGTGCAAGCTGTAGTGGAAAGGCGCCAGCCTTACTCCAACATATTCTAATCAAATCCGCTATCACATTGAGTAACCTTTCTATATTGGGATCTGAAAGGGAGGGATGCTTTAGAATTGCAGATATAGGAACAAAAACGTAATCTGCAATGTTAACCGAAAGCTGGCCATATTCTTCATAGCATTTGTTAAGAGTAACATGCAATTCATCTAGTGATGAGGTTAGTTCCCGTGAATTAGGATCGAAAGATGAGGTCGGGAGGAAAGCAACTTTAGAAAGGGAAATACAGTAAGGTTTCAACCTTCCAAATGCAATGGAATCTGAAGCCTCCATTATGCTGATTGTCTATCTTATTGTATGTCAGTGGTATATTTAAGAATCGTTGATCATAATTTCATTAATTGAATTTCTCAAAAGAACTTTAAAGCGAGAACTAATTGTCCCTTCACAGTAACCCTCCAAGGGATGAATTGAACTGACAAACTACCAAAGAAATTGTCTTGAGAATCTTAAATAGGCAACGGTAAATTAATATATATGTTCAAAGATCATACTATTGACCTAGAAATAGTGCACAATTACCGTAAGCTTAACACCACTGCAACGGGCTAAAGCTCTGGATCTGTGCCCCGCAATTCAATTAAGTTGCTGCTATCCTAAAACAGATGACGGAATCGACTATTATGGACGTACTAACACTTTGTGGTTTCTGATTCTAAGAACTTTTATTCAATGCTCATGTGCATATTTTCTGTTTTGCATAACTTGAATCATATATTTTCGAGAACTGCTCTCATGTTACCGTTAGAGAAAGCACACCATAATAACAAATGAAGCAACTATTAAGAATAGTATTCAATTGTAAATAAGATTTGAGGATTAGGTTAGGTTGGAATAATTCTTTGAGTAAAACTATTACTCACTGGGACTACACTGATTTAGCTTCACGGCTTTTTATGTGATATTGTGATATTAGTAAGGAGAACGTTTGCTTTCAAAACTATTTACGAAAGAGAGCACTGCTATGGAATATTGCATATTTATAGAACTGAGTGATTGGGATAGTGCTAGGAAGTCGTACAGTTTTTTCAAGGCACCTTCTTGTGAGCCAAGTATTCAAGAAAGTGGTTATACGGATAATTTTGTTACTATAAAGGGGGCGGAAGTTAGCACAGTAAAGGAGCACAGTGAGGACGATAGTAATCAACTGCTATCTATAATAGATATGAGACTTAAAGATGATAAAATCTTGGCTCAGTGGATGGGGCATGGGACTATCAGGTTGTTTAAATGTGGCCAGAGTAAGACTGAACAACAAGAACATGGGCATGATGACACAGAAGTTGATTTGATACATGTTCCCGGAGATAACTCTATGTGCTGTATTCTGTTTACGCCTAGTTATTTGAGTAGTGATGATTTATTGCACTGGTTTTTAGGACCGATGGTATTAGATCAAGTATCGCATTTTAGGCTTGTTAAGTTGCATGACAAGAAGGGAGAGTACATGGTGCTTATGAAATTCCGAAATCATTTGGATGCTAAAAGATTCCAGACTGAGTTTAATGGCAAGCAATTCAACTCTCTAGAACCTGAGACCTGTCATGTCGTGTTCGTGAAGGAAATAGTGTTCAAGGAGAAGCTATTTCCAGACCCTAATAAGGATTTCCCTTATCTATTGCGAGACCCCTTCACCAATGGTTCTGGAATGGTAGAGCTTCCAACATGTCCGGTCTGTTTAGAAAGGATGGATAGCGATACTACAGGACTAATTACTACAGCATGCCAGCACACCTTCCACTGTCAGTGTCTTGATCAGTGGAAGGGTGGCCGTTGCCCCGTTTGCAGATACTCGAACGCCAAAGAGCCTTTAGAAGGAACCGATCAAGCTAATTGCAACGTTTGCGGTAGTGGCGAAAACCTTTGGGTATGTTTAATCTGCGGACATATGGGGTGTGGCCGCTATAATTCCAAACACGCTATTCAGCATTATGAGACAACATCTCATTGTTTTTCCATGGACATTACCACTAACAGGGTATGGGATTACGCAGGAGATAACTATGTCCATAGACTTGTTCAAAATGAAGTTGATGGAAAACTTGTCGAGATCGGAGGATCCAATAAACGTAACCAAGAATATCATCTGGAATATGTCCAAGTCTTAGTATCCCAATTAGAATCACAAAGAGAATATTATGAAAACAAGCTTGAAACCCTCGCCCAAAAAAACACTTCCTCCATTACAGTTCATAACCTTTCCGCCAAGTTTGATAATCTAAAAATAGACTTCGACAGGAATAACAAGAAGTATGAAGCACGTATATGTGTATTACAAAACCATCTGAAGGAGGAGAAACTCATCAGCCGAGGACTCAGAGAAAACCTTGACCATATGACAAAAGAATGCGAACGTCTCACCCAAGAAAAGGACCAACAAAAGTCAGAAGTCGCGGCACTTCAAGAGACAATGAATGATTTAATGCTTCATTTCCAATCAATCGAACAGCTAAGTCAGGACCCGGAAGCTGCACAGGGAACCATAGTTATCCAAAATCCGGATCGACCCACGCCGAAGAAGCTCTTTAAGAAGAAGAAACCACCACACAGATTTGGTAAATAAACCCTCAACCCTCAACCCTCTCTGCTGCGATATAAAGTTGCCTAATATCTTCCGCTGCTAGCATACAATACTATTGCGTACCAATATAATTGATCTTGTAATCATCGCCTTATTACGTCGTCTATAGCGACATGAATATTTTCATCGTCTTTTGCAAAATCGATGAGCATCACAACTTTCGTTAAATTTCTTCTGGATGACACGAGGTGATCATTTTGGATATCTTTCTTGGAACAATTTAAGTCCTATGTAGCTGACTTGTTCTGGTGAGTTTGTAAATACTTATTATCTGTTGTGATAATCTGTTATAATTGAGTATGGCTACGAATTCGATCAAATTACTTGCCCCAGACATTCATAGGGGTTTGGCCGAACTCGTGGCTAAGAGACTAGGGCTAAAACTAACTGATTGCAATTTGAAGAGGGATTCTAACGGAGAGGTGACGTTTTCGATTGCAGAATCAGTTAGGGATCAGGATATATACATTATTACACAGGTTGGATCAGGTCATGTTAACGACCGCGTTTTAGAGTTGTTGATTATGATTAACGCTAGTAAGACTGCTTCTGCAAGGAGGATTACGGTGGTTATTCCAAATTTCCCCTATGCTAGACAGGACAGGAAGGATAAATCTCGTGCTCCAATAACTGCAAAATTGATGGCAGATATGTTAACGACAGCGGGTTGTAATCACGTTATTACGATGGACTTACATGCATCGCAAATACAAGGGTTTTTTGATGTGCCTGTGGATAACCTTTACGCTGAACCAAGTGTAGTGAGGTATATTAAGGAACATATAAATCATAAAGATGCTATTATTATTTCTCCTGATGCCGGGGGTGCTAAGAGAGCGTCCTTGCTATCCGATAGATTGAATCTAAACTTTGCTTTGATTCACAAGGAACGTGCGCAGGCTAATGAAGTGTCTAGAATGGTTTTGGTTGGTGATGTTACCGATAAAATTTGCATTATTGTTGATGACATGGCTGATACTTGTGGTACTTTAGCTAAGGCTGCTGATGTATTGTTAAAAAATCATGCCAAGTCTGTCATCGCCATTGTGACCCATGGGATCTTATCGGGGAAAGCTATTGAAAACATTAATAACTCAAAGTTGGATAGAGTGGTTTGCACTAATACTGTTCCATTTGAGCAAAAGATGAAGTTATGCCCAAAGCTAGATGTGATCGATATCTCTTCTGTATTAGCAGAGTCGATTCGTCGTCTGCACAATGGTGAAAGTATTTCTTACCTCTTTAAAAACAATCCTCTGTGATAACCCTTGGGGTGCTAGCTGGATTAATCCTAGCAGTTCTTAGTGTGATTAGTCTTTATTTAATAACTACCTTTATCTTAGAGATTTCAATTCGGTAGAATTGAAATCTACTTTAAATTAGGTACTACTATATCAAATTATTTTCATATTTGTAATAATGTTTATGATCAGAACTCAGAAGAAATCACTCAAAATAATGTGTTCACATAGCGTATATTAGGTGCGTCACAATGTAGCACTGGAAGATTGATACCTTTGAAATAAATAATAATTAAGGGCCCGCCATTTTTTATATCCCAAACTTCAACTTATCCAAATCATTTAACGACTTTAGGAGCTCTCCTTTACCCTCTAATATTGCTTCAGTATCGCCCAAAACTGCATAAGCTTCGGGATGTGGCACCCAGATATTGTAAGCACCAAATGCCTTTCCTCCTTGAAGTCCTGGTATTCCATCTTCGAAAACAAGACACTCTTCCGGCTTTATTTGAGTCTCAAGCTTTTCGTTTATTAATTTGAGGCCTAGCTGCCAAATATCAGGGAATGGCTTTCCCCTCCCTTTGGGAATTCTACTATCATCACCGGTAACTATCACATCAAACAAATCAAAGGTATGCTTTAAATGAGCAGTCTTCATGTCAAACTTTTCCCGTCCAGAGCTAGTGCATAACGCTATGGGGATACCATTATCTTTTAAATGACGTACAAGTTCCGCTGCACCGGGTAGAAAGGCAGTTTTATGCCATAGCTGCCTCTGGAAGTTAGCATTCAACCGTTCGACCTCCTCCCATGTAATAGGCAGTTCGTAACTCTCGATCAATTTCTCAGCTGCAGCTTGTCCCGGCAAACCTTGCATTTCAATTTTAACGTCCCATGTCAAAGGTGGTTTGCCGAACTGCTTCAAAACTTTGGAAGTAGCTTCCGTGTAGATGTCTTCCGTGTTAATCAACAGTCCATCCATATCAAACAGACAGGCTTTAATTCTAAATTGAGTAACATGTCAGCACAAGTTCTAGTAATTGACAACGACGGAAGAAAACCAACACACATACTCCTTTGGGATAGTCATTTTGGGACGATGCTTCGTAGTTTATGGTAATTCCCCTAACTTTTGCAATTGTTGTAAACGTTGTAAACGTTGAACAGTTATAATTGTCAAAATTGGGCGAATATTTCAATGAGGTAATATAACTGAAAATTTTCAGAACGGGATTCATCACCTAAGATAAAATAACATTTATAATTACAGCTATGAGTTGTCTATTTATGAACAAGAAACGGTTATTATTACTATCATTCCTATATTTCTGGTAGTCACCATTGAAGTATAAACTATATCAGAAAGATTCATGGTATACTTGTTGCATAGTATACTGATTACTTTAAACTTAAAATTGAACAGCATGATGTATCCTTAGTATTTTTTTTCATAATGGAGGTAATGGGGCTCTGCAGACTGGGCATTGTAATTTATAGCTCATCCAATTCTCTAAGCACTCTGTGTGGAAGACATGTGCGCAAGGTGTTACCATATACTCATTAGGATTAGTTTTATGGGTTTCAGGGATGTCCTCTACGTAAATTGCCACCTCGGACATGCAGATAGCACAGTCAATACAATAATTTCCAGTCGCACCATGTTCTAATAGATCAGATGAAAGCATAGCCTTGTGGTAAGAATAACCTTCAGGGATTGTATGTCGTGGTAAGAACCAACGAGCGCCTAAAATATCCTGAGAGTATAAGACTAGAATTTGCAACAACAGCCAGAAAGAAAGTATCGCAGCAAATCTAATATCTCTATGATGACGGAACATGTTGGATGGATATGTAAACACATATACGATGGGTGCAATCCTGATTATAGTGGTTCCTATGATAAACTTCCATAGGAGTGGCATTCTATTGCTATTATTTCTATTATTAGAATCTGATAATTCTCCATCTCTTGATGGTCTTGGTTGGTTACCCTTCACAGCATTCCTGAATATCTGAGGCACCCAATATGAGTTGAGTATAATTAAACATAGGTATTCAAAACCAGTCCGAATACCTTTGGGCCATGATAAAGAGCTTAGTATAACGAACATTGAAACAAATAAAGTAAAGAAAAATCTACCATATAGACTTCCACTGATAGCACTCTCATCCGGAATAACCGTTAGCGGCGGTCTAATCTCAGTAACTCCACTGCGTAGAAGTGTCCAAATGTTAACTGACCGTTCATTAATCTGTGATGCATGAACTGAAATCATGTATCTGATTTCAAAAACACTTGCAAGTATAAAGCATGCAAATGAACTTATACTTAACGGTAAGTATAGTTCTTTCCATAATGCAGAAGCTACAAAGTAGACAACAGCAAGTAAGCCATCTACAAGGTTCATCATTGCTAAACACCAGTAAGAAATTCTATTCACGGAACTTGGAGTATTTGTATATTGCATCTGTAGAAGGAACAAATATATTTGAGCAGCAAACAAACAGCATCCAAACAATAAGTGTTTCCTTATGGACCTTACCTGGACTTCATAGCGAGGACCTATTACATCGTGGAGCTTCAATTGTACACCGCAATCCGGGCTGTATAATAAACCTTTGGAGATTGTAATTGGTGGAACATCTGAAAGATTAACTGGACGACCTATAGGCCAGGTTAATTCATCATCAATCATACCTATTTGGTCTTTTGTATATTTATCCCAAGGTTTAAGTTGGAAATATCCAACATATTCACATTTGTAATTGGCAGTTTCATACCACTCCTGTAAATTATCCATCGATAGTGTATTAAGATAATCAGAAGCATTCCAATATTCATCAATCAATTTAGTTAATGAATTATAACTGTCTTCGTCAGTATCTAAAGTCATATAATGTGGAAACGCGAACAATGAATGGAACTTTGCACTTTCAGACATTAGGAGTATCCGACCTCTTTGTACATCATAAATAGCTTTACTATCTATATTATGTTTCTCATGCTCTTCTTGATCATAAAAATCCAGCTTCAAGTGTAACATCTTCCACTTCTCTTCTTGCGTATTAAACCTTGCTGTCTTCGAATTATCCGACCGCTTCCATGCCGGAGGCACCTTGTCAATATGAGAGATAGATATATCCACTATTCCTGATGGAAATGTAACATTATGCAGTTCACCATATCGCGACATATCTTCTGGATTCCGCAGATAATATTCACCTTTACCAGGCATATCCTGTGCAAAATCGGTAGGAGGCTGGTAAAACTTGTTAATACCCATAGGGATTAGGGTGTACTTGTTATTAGACACAAGTTCTACAACTCCATGTAAAGCCCCCGTTATATTAGGAGGAAATGATTCAGAAACTCCATTTTCCGACCAAAAGTCTGATTTTATCAATTCTAAAACATCATCTGGAATAGTCATATACTCATCATTTACCTTCCAATCATCATACTTCTTACCATCTATTGGGTATAAAGCTTTTCGTTCCGGATCCTGCTTGGCATCTAAATAACTCAACTTAAACCCAGTGATATTCTGAAAGTTTGTCGAATAGGACATGTTATGAAACGAAAGATATTCCCTTCGATACTGGTCCTTAAGTAACTGTAACTGGTTAAACTCATACTGCGATGTAACGCCATCGTCACCTGGGCTTGAAAAAAAAATGAAGAGAAGTATTAGCACAAATATGAAAGTGTTTCCGTCGAATTCCATCCTTCTAGTCTAATTTCAGGAACTCGTCTGTTTTCACTCTGCCACCACGAAACTAGGACGACAATATGCAAGTTAGATTCTAATACTGTTCTTTAGAACGTTGAATTCTTGTGAGTGAGCATTAATGGAAATCCCCTTAACGCATTTCAAAAATATAGGGAAAAAAAGTTTACTAACTTGTGAAAAGCCGGATCACCAAATATTAGATGAAGATTAGTAGGATCCAGTTTGAATGGTGGTTAAAGAAAAAGATGAAGATAGGAAATAAACATATGTATTTATATTACTTGACCACATTTTGATTAGTATCAGGTATACTGGCTATTATTAATTTGGAGTGTTTTTGTACAAAGTTTTAAAAAATACTTAATAGGTTAGTCGTTTATGTAAAAAAAAATACTATAAAAATTGGAATGGACAAGTAAATCCTGTCATAATTCGGTATTATATCTGGCTCAAGTAGTTCTATTCGACAGCCTCTCTAATATATTGCGTATCAGTCGAGACATATTGCAAAACGCAGGAATAAGGAAGTAGATATCTTTTTCAGTATAATCAAAACGATAGAACGGATGACTATAATATGAGCACGGCAATGAGAACTTGCAAAAAGACAGATTTAATAGCTCAAAGGATATGATTATATCAATAAAAAACAATAAAAGTATAATTCACAAAAATAAAATAAAAATCATGTATGAAGGGGGAAAGCTTCGGTTTTCCCCTTTCTAGACCAACAATATTACGGAGTCCAAATCAATGTTCTAAGATTTGTAAGTTGCCAGTGATGACAACGTTCTCCAAAACGGAACCATTTGGAATATCGATTCTTTGGCCGTCTGAGCATACAATAATGACGGTACCCTTCAAGGTGACGTTTTTACCCAAGAAAACGTTACCGGTGATGGTCAAATGATCCAATTCTACAATCTTTGGGATGTGGGAGATATGGGAATTAAATCCAGAAACTTTCTTGAAGTGAGAGCCTAGTTTGATCAACGGGTTTGGACCGAATCTAGAAGGATCTAGCTTTAAGGCACCATGTTCCAAGAAGAACAAATCTGACTTAACCAACAACAAGTCAGAACAAGTTTTGACGGGTAAGAAACGAGCTCTTGGAACAACAACACCATGTGCACCATTAAAGTGCCTAATTGCTGCACCACATGCAGTTTCCAATTGTAGAACATCAATTTCGTTGCCGTTTCTCGTGATCGTCTTCTTGTTGGGAATGATTTCCATAGTCAAAGTGGATGCCTCAACCAACCTCTTGATAGCCCTTAAATTGATCCACAAGTTATTGGTATTGAAATTGGTAAATTTCCTAATGTTCTTGAATTCATCAATATGCTCTTTTGGAACTTGAGCAACCTCCAATAGCCGCACTTGGCCTTCATAATTTATCAAGGTACCACCCTTGACATCGGCTCTAGTCTTGTCAGTTAACTCCATTATATATTCAGCACCAGTCTCCAGCATGTGGTTCAAAATCTTCAAATCCACAGTGGCTCCTAGGTTGTCACCATTAGACACGAATAGAATCTCTCTTCCTTGCTCCAAGAGAACATCCAATTCACCTGACATATGTAATGCCTCAAACAAATCACCATGGCCAGGGGGGTACCAAGCATCCAGTTGGTCTTGGTAATCTTGCGGAACAGGTAACAAAGAATCCTTAAACACACGAGGGTATCTAGATTGATTGAAGGACCTTATTCTAATTCTATTAGCAGAATATTTCTTGATCAAGTGTTCAGTATCCGAATCCGTATTAAACGAATTCATCAACAACAACGGAACATCCGAATCATACTGCCTGTTCAAATACTCAATCTGACGAACCGAAAGATCCAAAAATGTGTTCCCATCCCTAACCTCAATAACCGATTTGGGCCCAACACACCCCATAGAAGTCCCCAACCCACCATTCAACTTCAAAACAGCCAACTTGGACAAATTACTCACATTTTCCGGCTGTTGCGCAATCTCAGCATACTTGATAACCTCATCTGAACTAGGAGACTTGATCTTCTCCCAATCTAAAGTAGAATGCGACGATTTCTCAACCAAATATCTCCTAAACAAAGAGAAAAATGAATCCAACTCAGTCTCAAACCGAGACTGAGTTTTCTCATCCTTTACAGAATCTGCCAACTTGTTTAACGCATTCCTCATCTGCGAGACCGCCACGTTGTTTGTATTCGACTCAAAAGCATAAGTTGAGTGTGTTTTGTTGTGTTTCCTAACTTGTAACATACTGACTGCTCCTTTACTCTGTAGTACTAAAAAGCGTCAAAAAAATCCACTGGAGTATTTAAAATTACCTTGATATTTCAAATCAAATGAACAACTCACAAGACCACGCCTCTAAACAGCCTCTCTGCAATTTTTTTTTTTTGGGGGGGGGGGGGGGATAAATCCTAGCTGATATCACTAATTCCAAATAACACCTGTCGATTAGAATAGGAGAAAAAGTATATCTATTTCGGTCTCTAAATTCCTTATTCTTGGAACGCCTTTTGTACTTTTTTTCGCCACTGTGAGTATTAGTTCATGTGTGGTGTAATTTTCTTCCGATTATTGCACTTGGGTGATGTGGACAATTCGTAGATGAAGTATTCTTGAATGAGGGCATTGATCCTGGTTTACTTGGATTGTTTATGATGAGTTGGCGTATTGTTCTTCTACTGGTGGGGTGTTTCACTTTACATCTTATTTTTGCACAGTTTGGTTGATGGTGGTAGCAGTAGCAGTAGCAGTAGTAGTGGTAGTAGTAGTAGTGGTGTTGTTGGTATGGTGATGGGGAAGGGAGAGGAGTCTTTATGGTTTATAAAGGTAACTAATGAGCCTTCATCTTGATATTAGCATGAATAATTTAAAGATTTATTATATTATTTATGGAGTGGGGTGAAGGAGGAGGGGCCGATGGGAAGGGCATTCTATTTTATATATTTATCTCATAAGTAAAGCGGACTGTAGTATATTTAGGTCAGAACCAGCCCAGTTCTTCATCTTCTAGCAAACCCCATGCGATATCTATAAATTGTTGAATCATGACCTCTTGAGGGGTTGTTGGTTGGAAATCGTAACTGTAGAAGCGTGCCATGTTCCAAAACGGAGCAGAGGGAAGCAATTGATTTGTTTTACGGCGAAGATCATGGTTGAATATCTTGAAGGGTCTAGGGGAATGAGCAACGCTTTGTATTTGGATCATGTTGCTCATGCACCGGGATAGTGAAACAACTAGTTCTTGGGTGGAATGGTCCTGGGTGCCGGTGCCCATTATGTAGCCGATTAGAGAGGTGGGGATGTTTTTGGTTAATTCTATTACATTGAATAAGTCACGATAGATGGCGATTACGAACGGCGAAATTGTACCCTTTGTGAGTAGGAAGACAGTGCTGTAGGCACTAGGGGTCTGTGCCCGTGGAATTACGCAGTTTGTTGGGTTTAACTCTGTTATAAGGTGCAATAGTAAGTGAGCCTTGGCAGTTAGGCGGCAAATGGTTTTCGTGAGACGGGCACATAATTCAGTAGTCATCTCTGGTGGTGAGCATATTTCTTTGTGTTCAAACTTGGAAGCATCTGAAGCGGCCCTTTGTTTTGTTTGCTCCCCATGCCGACCTTCTGGATCTTCCTGGTGTAATCCCTTTTCGCAACTGGGCTTCCTGACAGTGCCCAATGGAATGGATAAGAGCTCGTCAATCAGCTGTCGTTTGGACCAGAGAAATTGATAGAATAGACCAGCAATAGTTGTGTCATCATCTAGAAAGGCACTACGGAACTCCCGGGGAGTTTGGAAGCTCCTTATAACAGAGTTTTGATTACTTTCTGTTTTGTTTGTATGATGAAGCGATTGAAGAGAAGTCATGAGTTTTCTTGTCTCACATAATTCGGTTATTAGAGCGCCTAATCTCAGGTTCGACATTATGACTTCTAATTTGTCTTCATCGCTCTCTATAGCCCATTTGTCGTTCTTTACAGATTCTTTAGGTCGAAACAAAGATTCAGTTAAATGGGCAATTGGAACAGAAATGAGCTTTGGAACGCCAAAACAACAACCCTGAAGCGAATCGAATACAACAAGACTGTAGTACAATCTTTTATACAATAGTTCAAAGCCGAGATAGTTATTTTCTTCAGCTATATGTTCGTAACCATCTGCTGACTTAGATTGGTTCACGGACCCACTAGGCGAAGGGACGGTAGTATCATCATGTAACATTAGCAGCTTAAAAAGCTTGAATTCGTTAAAGATCGTGACAGACATCCCTAACACAAATGAGTTATCGTAGCCTACCAATGCAAGGATGTAATTCAAAATTATGAAAGTGCTTAGATAGATGGTAGTAACCTTCGGTGAAATGGATTCCTTATATTCTCTTACCTTGGGATGTACATCAACTATCTTCTGAAAGCACTCGTTCAATGCAGATATAAATATGGACTGCACAAAGAGAGGATCCTCTTTATCCTCAACTTCATTGCTATTGAATGTTCCACCCATTATTGGATCGCTCTTGGCTGTCACGTTAGGCTGCAATGAAAAGGAAAGAGAATCAGCTGGTGTCTTTTCAGCAGAAATGCGGATCAAAAGTTCCAAGGAAGCCCTGAACCAGTGTAAAACGTAATTGTTCAACTCATGGACTTCGGATATCGGTTGCGTATTGACCATTAAAATCTCATTGGTTAATATCTGTTTATTAATGGGTAATATGGGGTAATTGACATGCATGTACTCATAATATGTATCGATTAGCTCCACATCTGGGATCCTCCCATATATGACTACGGTTCCTGCAGGATGGGTTGCAGCAGAATTTCCAGTTGTAAGCGCCTGGCCTGATGACTTAATACTGGGTTTCGAATCGCAATCGACAATATTTATGTTGCTTTGTGAATGTTCTGAAGGATTCTTATATTGTCCTGAAAATGTCTTTACACCAGTTGGTACAGCCTCTGCTGTCACTGGTGCGCCAGTAGTAGTGGAGATCGAGCCTCCTGTGGACTGAGCTTCAAGCCTGGGAGAATACCCAGGGGTTGAACCCGGAGAGACAGTATCGCGAAAGTTGCTATGTGAGTGCTGGAATGATAGATTCTGGTGTTGGCGTTGCTGGTGCTGGTGCTGGTGCTGGTGCTGGTGCTGGTGCTGCTGTTGAGATATTACAGTAGTTACTGGATGGGTATTAGATCCATTGGACGCCATAGCAAATTGTGAATAAGGATACTGCGGTGGAGGTGCCTGATGATAAGAATGAGATATTGGGTTTGACCGCACAATTAGCGATGGAATACTAGATGAACGCTCCCGTTCATCAGGCAGTTCTGGGGCTTGATCATGTTGCAAAAAGTAGTCCTGTATCGGCTGGAGTCCCCGAGATGAGGAGGAAGCTGTAGATGGAGTGTACTGCTCGTTCTGACCCGGTTTAGCAGGCGGCTCGCTGTGAACAGAATCTAAAGATGATCGCCTCTGGAATTGGTGCTCATAATACGGCACCTTCCAAAACTGCTGTTGCATTGGCGGAAACCGCTGCGGAGATGACTGTGCGGAAGTCTGGGGAACCGGAAGTGGAGATTGCAAGAGCGAATGCTGCTGAGTATTATTCATCGGTAAGTAATAATGCAGTGGTGGGAGCGCAACAGGAGTGCTACTAGTCGGGTGAGCTACATCTTCGCGCGCTAAAAGTGGCTGCCTGGGGTGTTGCTGCTGCTCATGTCCATTACCCGACTGCAAAGTTAAATATTCATCACTAGCACGTCGCTTCCGAGAATTGTGTCGCTCTTGCAAGATACTACTCGTCCGAGTATAACCTTTGGACGGACCTCGTTTCAATGGAACTCTTTCAAACGCGCATTTCTCATTGTTCTTATTACACCCCGTACATGACTGAGAATCTTCTCGATATTCACATTTAATCTTCTTACGACGACATTGATCACATGCCCTAGACACTTTGGTCCTACGCTTGCTCTCGCTTGAATTACTTTCCACAGAGCCTCGCCGAACTGCATGCTCCTCTATCGACGAATTACGTGAATTTCGAGAGACTTCCGCCATCGTCCCCGTCCCAGAATCCGTCCCCGTCCTAGTCGTTGTACTTGTCGTGCTCGTCGTCGTCTTCAACGACGACGACGACTGCACACCTGCTAATGCTGTCGGTCCTGAAGCTGCCACTGCGTTCATCGTTTCACTTATCGCTCAAGGGTACGAACCTAATACACCTATGCTTGCCGGATCTGAAGCTTCATGTAAACAGTGTTAGACCGAACCTGTTCTAGCTAATCTGTAGGAAATATCCTGTCTGATAATATCAAATATGCTAATCTCTAGCAAAGATGAAGGAAGGTTGAGGGAAGGCGGAAAATATAGGGAGAAGGAAGGACTAAAGGCTACAAAAGTGTGAAATTAAGTCCGCCTAGCAGCCTACACCGTTCAATATATTTCTAGCTTTTTTATAGATCTCTGACTTTTGTCGGAAATGTTTTTCCTCATCCCAAGTTTTGCCTTGCCATCTTAGGAATACAGAGATCGCCCCGGGTTGACTAACTCTATATTTAATCTGAGAACTCCCAGCCATTGATCTGCGAGCCAAGCAAATGTCCTCCTCTCAGAAGGTATAGGTGTACAAAGGCAATTGTAACCCATCACTTAAATCATTATTATTCTTTCTCTCCTATGCACTACTTGAAATAACTTGATTTGATCCTCGTTACTGCGCAAACCCATACAATTCTTGTTGCATTAGAGATCTGGAAATCGACTTTCATCCTCAAAAAACAAAAATAATTGTCGAGGGCCACTAGTTGGGGTCACGTGCTAGCTTGAACTTCTCGTCACGTGCCAACTAATACTTAGGTTGATGATCAGTTACTGTTTATATAGTCGCTAATCTGGCTCAACTACCCTCTGGGGATCTAGCTGGACCTATATCTAATCTAATCTAGCTAGTTTGGGTCTTCTTATATAGTTTCTGTTGTCCTACTTAAGCTCTCTTGCTTACTTGCTATGCAGATTCCTAGCCGATAACAGCTCAGTGGTTATCTTGACACTTCTAACAACTCTGATTCGCTGTTATACAATGGTTATCATCTTCATAGTCTCCTAACGACTCTGATTCGCTGCTTCTTTGTCTTGTTATCGTGACTATCAACATGCTCCTTAGCCTGACTATCATAACTATCGGGATGCTCTTTTGATTTTACGACACATCAATCAGGTGCAACACACGTCACTCATTACAGTATGTACCAAGGACGTACCATAAGTATATGGGCAAATGGCGCAGTTGGTAGCGCGCTTCCCTTGCAAGGAAGAGGTCCCCGGTTCGATTCCGGTTTTGTCCACATATCTCGGTTTTCATGTTCGTCTTCCGCGCAATCCTTTTTATTTCCGATAGCAAGCAGCAAATCCTCGAGCTGCTTTTTTCATCTCCAAAAAGAAATATGTACGGCGCTTGCCATATACGTCATTACTTAGAAACCCGCACGCACCTCATTATCTCTGGCCGTTCTTTTTTATGCTCGAGCATTTTTGTTTATCTTTTTGCATTTCGGAAACAAACTTCCTAAACGGGCAAATCAGATATACACTTCCAACGGTATATCTCGCTAAACACATCGAAACCACAATACAAATGCACTTGGAAAAATAATACCTCGCGACAAAAATGCGTAGCTCTTCAAAGGAAAAGCAGGATCCCTTTTTTACTGAATGAATGTTCAATGACCATTATTTAGAAAAAAGACTTTCTTCGAGGTTATTTCTTTTTTTTGTTTGTGATTTGTGATTTTATTGGGAAAGAGTCGGAGCGCGGTAAGCGATGGATGGATGATGTGAGCGGGAAGTCTCACACGCACGACAACATACATAACTTTTTGTTTTTCTTTTTTGTGGTTTTTTTTGTTGTTGTTGTTTTAGTCTACGTATACAAACAATAAATGTACATCTTCCCTACTTATAACCCTATTAATGTATGATGGAGGGCGGTGGAATTGGAGCAGTGTGCAGTGTCACTACTCGGTTCAATCTTTGTACTAAGGTTCATCATGCATGTAGCATCACCATCGTTGCCGTCTATATCTTGCACCCGTGTAATAACTCTAGCAGGCCCACATGCCTATTAGTAATTTCCATGACATAGCAGCACCCTGTATATTGTGGGAGCTTTTATCGATAAAAATACTTCGTCTCGACCAATGGGGTTGTTTTTGTGTAGAATAATAATGCCCTGGGACGCTCTCGCCAGCTTTCGCAACACTTCCGTGCACCTCCTACGGCATTTTCTGGAAATGCACACATGCACTTCCGAGCCGCTCGCTTGTCTCTCAAGGGCCAGACAAGAAAAACGACAGCAGCAGAGGCAGAAGCAGAAGCAGAAGTAGATAGCAGAGTTGCAGCTGTCGCTGTAAAGGAGTGGTATCACAGTAGTGGTGGTAGCTGCGGGACCGTAGACGGTTACGGATTACCTATTTTTCCAGCTCGAAGACGAAGGCGGACAGGGCGTCAGTGGACAAGTGAACGGTCGCAGACATCTTCCAAATGGCTCGGGTGGTTTAGTACTACGAAGGTGGAGAGGGCCAGTGTTGGTAGTGGTATGTCTGTGGGAAATGAGCAGTATGAGTGAAGGCCCGGCCCCTAGAGAACGGCAGAGAGGTGACAGCAACATGCGGAAGATCTATAGGGAGATTAAAGCAGTGCACGCATATAGAGGGAAAATGCGAGCAGAACACAGAGCAGTAAGCAGAGTGAGGAGAAGGGCAAACAGAGACAGAGAGAAAGAGGAGAAGGACGGCCATGAAAAGAGCTGGAGAAGTGTTGAAGCCCGACCTAACGTAATAGAAAATAATAAAAAAAATAGAGCTTATGTATATGATGTGATGTAGAATGGGAAAAATTGATAAAGAAAAAAATTTAGGTATAAAAAGTTTGCGAAAAGAGACTAAAATTTCGAGCATTGTGATTAAATTTGATTGGTTGTTTAGTTGTCTTTGTATATTATATATATTATTGTATATATATAAGCACACACTGGGAGTGGTATTACTACAGTATAGTTCTCTCAGTTGTTTTGGGCTTTTTTCAACAATAAAAGATACTGAATTGGCTTAAGTGATAGTGTCTTCAGAAATGACGGGAGTTACAGAGCCTACTTTGGAAAAGCCGGTGGATGCCCTTGATTCAGAGGATGAAGAGGATGAGGATATTGACCAATTGATTGAGGATTTACAATCTAATCATGGGATAGATGATGATGAGCTTGGAGAGGACAGCGCTGGAGGTTCTGCCAGACCGGTTCCCGAAGAATTGCTGCAAACCGATCCATCTTATGGTTTAACTTCTGATGAGGTTGTTAAACGTAGGAAGAAGTATGGTTTGAACCAAATGGCTGAGGAACACGAGTCCTTAATTGTGAAGTTTTTGATGTTTTTCATTGGTCCTATTCAGTTTGTCATGGAGGCCGCTGCTATATTGGCAGCTGGTTTGGAGGCCTGGATTGATTTTGGTGTTATTTGTGGTTTGTTATTGTTGAATGCTGGTGTTGGTTTTATACAGGAGTACCAAGCTGGATCCATTGTCGAAGAGTTGAAGAAGACTTTGGCCAACTCTGCTATCGTCATTAGAGACGGTAACTTGGTTGAAATCCCTGCCAATGAGGTTGTTCCAGGTGATATTTTGCAATTGGAAGATGGTACGGTCATCCCTGCTGATGGTCGTTTGGTTACTGAAGGTTGTTTCATCCAGATCGACCAGTCTGCTATAACTGGTGAATCCTTGGCTGTAGACAAGAGATATGGTGATGCTACCTTCTCTTCTTCAACTGTCAAGAGAGGTGAGGGTTTCATGATTGTCACTGCCACTGGTGACAACACCTTCGTTGGTAAAGCTGCAGCTTTGGTTAACAAGGCTGCAGCTGGTAGCGGTCACTTTACCGAAGTGTTGAACGGTATTGGTACTATCTTATTGGTTTTGGTCATTTTTACCTTGTTAGTTGTTTGGGTCGCGTCTTTCTACAGGTCTAACGGTACCGTTAGAATCTTGAGATACACCCTGGCTATTACGATTGTTGGTGTTCCAGTTGGTTTACCTGCAGTTGTCACCACAACTATGGCTGTTGGTGCCGCCTACTTGGCCAAAAAGAAGGCTATTGTTCAAAAGTTGTCTGCAATTGAGTCCTTGGCTGGTGTGGAGATCTTATGTTCCGACAAGACCGGTACTTTGACCAAGAACAAGTTGTCATTGCACGAACCTTACACTGTTGAGGGCGTTGATCCAGATGATTTGATGTTGACTGCTTGTTTAGCTGCCTCAAGAAAGAAGAAAGGTTTGGATGCTATTGACAAAGCTTTCTTGAAGTCTTTGATTAGCTACCCAAGAGCAAAAGCTGCTTTGACTAAATACAAGGTTTTGGAGTTCCATCCATTCGACCCAGTTTCTAAGAAGGTTACTGCTATCGTTGAATCCCCAGAGGGTGAAAGAATTGTTTGTGTTAAGGGTGCTCCTCTATTTGTTTTGAAAACTGTTGAGGAGAACCATTTGGTTCCAGAAGATATCAAGGAGAATTACGAAAACAAGGTTGCTGAATTGGCTTCTAGAGGCTTCAGAGCTCTAGGTGTTGCCAGAAAGAGAGGTGAAGGTCACTGGGAAATTTTGGGTGTTATGCCATGTATGGATCCTCCAAGAGACGACACTGCTCAAACTGTCAATGAAGCTAGACACTTGGGTTTGAGCGTCAAGATGTTGACCGGTGATGCTGTTGGTATTGCAAAAGAGACTTGTAGACAATTGGGTTTGGGTACTAACATTTACAATGCTGAAAGATTAGGTCTAGGTGGTGGCGGTGATATGCCAGGTTCCGAATTGGCCGATTTCGTTGAAAATGCTGATGGATTTGCTGAAGTTTTCCCACAACACAAGTATAATGTTGTTGAAATCCTGCAACAAAGAGGTTACTTGGTTGCCATGACTGGTGATGGTGTTAATGATGCTCCTTCTTTGAAGAAGGCTGACACTGGTATTGCTGTTGAAGGTGCTACTGATGCCGCCAGATCTGCTGCTGATATTGTGTTTTTGGCCCCTGGTTTATCTGCTATTATTGATGCTTTGAAGACTTCCAGGCAAATTTTCCACAGAATGTATTCTTATGTTGTTTACCGTATTGCCTTGTCTTTGCACTTGGAGATCTTCTTTGGTCTATGGATTGCCATCTTGAACCGTTCTATGAACATTGAATTGGTTGTGTTCATTGCCATTTTTGCCGACGTCGCTACTTTGGCTATTGCTTACGACAACGCTCCATATGACCCTAAGCCAGTCAAGTGGAACCTACCCAGATTATGGGGTATGTCCGTCATTTTGGGTATTATCTTAGCGATTGGTTCCTGGATTACATTGACCACTATGTTCGTGAAGAGGCATGGTATCATCGAGAACTTTGGTTCTATTGACGGTGTCTTGTTCCTTCAAATCTCTTTGACTGAAAACTGGTTGATCTTCATTACCAGAGCTGCTGGTCCATTCTGGACTTCTGTCCCATCATGGCAATTGTCTGGTGCTGTGTTCCTAGTTGACATTATTGCTACCCTCTTTACAGTATTCGGCTGGCGGTCTCAGAACTCGAGCGACATCGTCACCGTTGTCAGAGTCTGGGTCTTCTCTTTTGGTGTGTTCTGTGCCATGGGTGGTGCTTATTACTTAATGTTCACCTCAGAGTCTTTCGACAGATTAATGAATGGTAAACCATTAAGAGAGAAGCCATCTGGCAGGTCTGTTGAAGATTTCTTGGTTGCCATGCAAAGAGTCTCTACCCAGCACGAAAAGGACAACTAATTGCACACATTCAGAGATCATTTTATCGTTTGAATTTTTTTAATTTTTAATTTATCTGGGACTTGGTAAATCTCGAGCATTTTAAAAGGTACCAGGCTCGATTAACATCCCTTTTATTATAAACACGTACAATCGACTTCCAACTTTTTTGACACTTCCACAGTTTCTCCGGTCGCTGTCCTTTTTACCCAGGTACACACCAAATTCGAATTCTGTGGATTTTACCAAGCGAACGTGGGAGAACTCCCCTGACTAAGGATCTCCCGCATTTTACAGATGGAAGACTGAGCCTTAATTGTCCACAGTCCTACTTCCCTGTAACATTGGTATGCGGGTAATTCGTACCGACATACACATGCACCAACGCACACACGCACATGCACTTTTTGTAGTTATTATATCTATATTCTATTGGTTAATGTATTATTTTTCATATAATCTGCCATTCTATCCTAATTAGGACTCATAATATTCTGCCTCTTCTGTATATATATATGCATGCTTACTGTCACCACATCAAAACGACAGGAGGGACGGATTTGTCAAGTTTCGAATTTCGTACATAATGCTAAATCAAATACGTTACCCGGCCAAGAGGAAAATTTTTTTTTCAGCAGCATGTCTGTAAGAAATTTGGAAGACAAGGCGAATTAAGCATGTTTATAATTGTACAGATTCGAAAAGTAGTTGTAGGGTTACTTCTCAAAACTTTAGACATACAATTCAAGTTTTGATAGGAGTTCAAAAGAGTGTGTGTTAATTGTTACCTAATAGCTGCAGATACTCGCACCTTACTCTCACTTAATATTGTGTTGTTTGAAAAATTGAGTGTTAGATATCTCGTTCCTCATTGTACATTAGTGTTGGTATCTTAAAAACTGTATTTTAGTCCTATTTTATTTCAGGTGCGTGTGTTCTACTCTATTTTGAAATCAAGTATCATTGTACATTAGTTGTTATAGGCTTTCCATTTGGCATATTTTTTATTTGGAGGGTATCAATTGGTGACAAACATTCTGTACATTAGTAGAAAACGAAGAAGAAATAGTTTGAAGCGGGATGCCTCAGGTTCCAACTGATAGTGGAACGCAGTCGAGTGAGGCAGTAATTCCAGAGACGATCAATGCGGCTTTAGGACAATTACATTTGGACGATCTGGAAGAGACCAAAAATGTTGGTTCAGCTGAGTTGCAGCATGGGGAGGATTCTGCTGCTAGTGGTCCTAACGGTGTGCATTTACAGCCCAATGGGATATTTCAACCTCCTCCACATCCTCAGATGATAAATCCGTTCCTTCCATATCCTTTGATGCACATTCCTCATAATGGGTTTTTCCCTCCAGGGGATGGGACTATGGTTCCGTTGGATTCCAGCGCGGCAGGTGATTTTAGCAACCCTATGGTACCTACTCCTCCACAAACGTCCGGTCTCGAGATTGTTCCTGAACCCTTGTGGTCAGCTAGTCAGGACTATCAGTTTATGCATAGTTCCTCATTTGCCGATGCAACCGCGACCAAAACGGCGGTCGCAGCAGCAACTAGCATCGAGGATGAAGAACATTTGCCACCCAATGAACCTGGAGTGGCTCATAGAAGGCAGACTTTTCACAGTATTACCAATACTGAATTGCTTGGAGGTATTCACACAGCCCCATTGACAAAAGCAGACCCCACCGATGATGACTCTAAGACGGCAAATGACGCCAAAGGTGGAGAACTGGTTGATACGAGTTACCCACAAGCTGCATACCCTTATGGAGGCCCCTTGCTACAACCAAACCCAGTTCTTTCTGGACACATTCCATCTGTAGCGGGTCCAAACTACAGTATTCCATCACCTTTCCCTGGATATGGGTTTACTTCTCCATTTTCTCCCATTCCTGGGACTTCGCCACTTACTGCTTCTCAGCATATGAATGGTCTTCAACTTCCTAACGGCAATGTTTCACCATCTCCAATGGACGGTAATAATGGTTGGATGTATCCCCCTCCAGGAAATCATCCATTTCCTACCCATATGGTACCTCATCATCAGATGCTAGCTGCTCCAAATGGTAGTCCACATTATCACACTAGCACTCGTTCTCGTAATGGTCAGGGTGGAAAACGGAACAACCCCAGTAATACTTCCCATAACAATGGGAATATTCGTAATGGAGCTGAAAGCAACAAGTTCCGTGGCGGTCACAACCACCACCACCATCATCACCACCACCATCATCACCACAACAGTAGGTCTGATGATGTAGCTCGCTATGCTGATGCTAAATTAGAAGAATATATTGGAAAAATTTACTCTTTATGCAAAGACCAACACGGTTGCCGTTTCCTACAGAGGCAGTTGGATATTGGTGGTTCGGAAGCGGCCACTTCTATCTTTGAAGAAACCAATCAATATGTTGTAGAACTGATGACAGACTCTTTTGGTAACTATTTGATTCAGAAACTAGTTGAAAGGGTAACTGAGGAACAAAGGATCACTTTGGTTAAATCGTCTGCTCCTCGGTTTGTCTCCATAGCTCTGGACCCACATGGAACCAGGGCGTTGCAGAAACTAGTCGAATGCATCGATACTGAAGTGGAATCGCAAACTATTATCAGTTCTTTAAGAGACTCTGTGGTTGAGTTAAGCAGAGACTTAAATGGTAACCATGTTGTCCAAAAATGTCTTCAAAGGTTATCTTCTGCAGAATCTCAATTTATCTTCGATGCGGCATGCAAGGAATGTGTTAAAATTGCTACTCATAGGCATGGATGTTGTGTATTGCAGCGCTGTTTGGATCATGGAAACAAAGAACAACGCAAACAGCTGTGCGACAATATCTTGGACAATGTTAACTTACTAACTTTAGATCCCTTTGGAAATTATGTTGTCCAGTACATATTAACAAAAGAATCAGAGCTTGGATCCAATCACCGTCATACGCATGAAATAGTCAATATATTAAAGCCAAGAATTATTGAATTATCTCTACACAAATTTGGTTCTAATGTGGTTGAAAAAATCCTGCGGACTCCTATTGTCGCAGAAATTATGATCGCTGAGTTATTAAATACTGGTGCTAGTCATGGTATAGAACAGTTATTGCACGATGGATTTGGAAATTATGTCTTGCAAACTGCATTAGATGTTGCAAAACCTGCAAATTCTTATCTTTACAATCGTTTAACGGAAATTTTGAAACCAATGTTAATTGGTCCTATCAGGAATACACCTCATGGTAGAAGAATCATGAGCATAGTGCAAATCGAATAAACGTAATTTTGTCATGAAAGCACTCCAATAACCCTCAAATAATTACCGGAATTATATATATTAACAATATGTAAGATTTGAGGAAATCAATTCAAAATCCTCATATCTTATATTATTATCCTATTATGTTGTAAATAATTTTTTACTTTTTGTATACTAACATATTATTCGTAACGAAATGATTATAGTCATTTGTAAAGCTTGAGTCTTAATTTCTACAAATTATATCAAAAATGAACGAACATACATTTTATTTACTCATATAGATATTTACTATTAGTGTTGTTTACTGAATGTAGTTATTTCGCTATCAAGCAAAAAATCCTCCAATAAAACACTATAAAGGTTTGTAACATCCCGATAATTGACAAACTCATCAAGGGAACCTAAATCAAACACCAGCGGATCATTCAATGAGGTCCAAATATTGGAGTTCGTGATAGGCGCCGGCTGCGGCGACATCCGTGAAGAACCTGAAGGTCTAAGCCCTTGTAATTCTATAGGTACATTCTCGGAGTTACTTTGAGAGTTACAGGGTTTTAATGGGTCTTTATAGTAATCAGTTAAGCCAGAATTCTGAAGATTAGATAAATCACAAGTTTCATTATTTATGCGTGATTTTTCGGATTCAGAGTTCCAAGATTCGCTGAGCAGTTTCTTGATGCTTAAATGGAAAAAGTGTTTCTTTTGTGTACCCAAACAGGGTTTGAAGTATATAGACTCCGCATCTAAAAGGTTGGAAGCGATAGTAACCAAAGTTGGATCATACTGCAAAATTAAATTAGATAGACCTTTATCATCGAGTGCATGATTGTTTCTGAACACTTGCAAAACCATGCGGAACAATATGGCACTAAAAATAATCCCCTTCACAGAATCATGCGCCTTTTTTGATGTATCAGTAATTTCAGGAAGCACTTTGTATAGTTTATCTATATGGCGAACGTATCTCAAGGTCATAAGAATATCCTCAGTTTTGATATCTTTTTCAACTAAAAAATATTCCGATAATACTATCAGTGATGATAAAGAAATACTCATCAATGATGTCCATTCAAAAGAAGGACATTCTAAGATAGCCCTGTTAAGTATTATCCTCCAAGAGTCATATAAACGCTTCCTTAATTTCACAGATATACTCTCTGCAAGAGGAGGCATTGGGTTATTTTGGTCAACACTAAATCGGGACAATAATGAAAGAGATGATAATATCAAGGAACATAGAACAGATTCTATATTTACGATAAAAGTGGTGATTTTGAGATTCATAGTTGTTTCAATTTCTGACGTACCATTAGAATCAAGTCCATTCCAACTGTACAGCTTATCAATGTGTAGAATAATGGTATCAAAACGAGCTAACAATAACTCAATATCCTTGATAATATTTTTGAGCGTAGCGTTCCTTGCTTCTATAGGCTTCGACCAGTTACGAAAGTCTGTGTACTGTCTTTGGAATAAAACGTTGCTCTTGAAATCAGCCGTTACAAGGGCAATTGCCAAATGTCCATAATCCAGTAGATGATTTAAAGGCTTGTCAAACCTAAATTGATAGTCTAAAACTTTTCCAAAGAACTCCACACTATCAAGAAAACCCAATTCGGACATGTAATGAGGGAATAAACACAGCGTGCTATTCTGGTTGGTCGATGACACCTTGCCAGAAAACATACCGTGGTATATTTCCCAGCTATAGATCTTCCACCATATTTCACGCCTTCTGTTAGCCGTATTTTCATCCATCACTAAGTAATGTTCCCAACGATGCAGCCCGCATTCGTGCGCAATAGATACTGCATGTGCCAACAATTCAGAGATATCTGGGTTTTCACAACCAAAACCATATTGCAGATTAGAATCTAGAAATTCAGTAACAAGATCCAATGTTTCCACGATAGGCTCAATGGAATATGTGGCACGAGTTATGGTCTCAAGAAATAACGTGTACAGGATTTCTTCTTCCTCGAAAAATTGTTTCATACACCTTAGTATTTCTTCATCACCACACCTCTTGGAAAATCTTGAGATTGTGTTGGTATAAGCAATGTGATGATGCCGTAGCAGTTCGATCGAATATTTACACAGCTTTAAATTATCTCTATTGTACCAGCATTTGGAATTTGAGCTAGTATCCAGCGATGCTAAATCTGGGCATACTTTGATGGCCTTGGAAACTGTATTAGGTGATATTTGAGATATTAGATATCTAATTCTTGACTGGATATCTGAATCAACCATTCCATCAAGTTGAGGGTGGTCCGAAAAGTAGGCATCTAAAGGCATATCCCAAGTCTTCGGATTCTCACGAGGCACAAAACACAGATCAAAAAATCTCAAAGTAATGTATAGAGTTTCTTTGCACCCCCGTGATGCTCGGATTGTTGGAGACATTACCTGGCTGAAAATATACCCAATTCCTCTAATAGAAAGTGAAATAAAGGAAGAATACATCCCTATGTCCCTATCAAAAAATGGCGCCTGCCCCAGATACTTTGCTGCCTTAGATGGAACAAAAGATGAGTGTTTTGAGAGATAAATATGATCCTGATGTGATGCTTTCAGAAGCTGCGCTTCAAGACATGGATCATTAGGTGGTACCTTAAAAAACTCCTCCACCACCTTAGGTGTACTCAACTGCACCTGTAGCCGGTCCAACTCCTCCTGCAACTTGGCGATTGCACTATATATGGCCTGCGATTTAAAACTCTTCTCCAGCTCCGATATCATCCCCTTGAGCTTCTCTGCCCTCTTCCAAATCCCCGTATGGTCCTCATGCGGCGTAACTCCAATTAACTCAGCCACCGTATCATCACTCAACGAACTAAGCACCGACCCACATCCTAAACCAACCCCATCGCATCCTTGCTGCTTCAATTCCCCATCCTGAATAATACTAGAATCACTGCTTATAATTGTCAACCCTCCGGGAGTCGTCTCAGTCGATATCGCCCTACCCTTCTGCGCCCCTCCAGATGAATATACACACCCACATTGGTATGCTACACAACATGCACAAGGTTGCGTCCCTGTACACTTGATCTTTCGTCTCCGGCAGTTATCGCATGCCCTCTTGATTTTCAACTGTGACTTCTTAACTTTACCCACCATCTTTTATTCCAACAATTTTCTCACTAATCTATTCCTTGTTGAACTTCCGTTTATAACATATATAATATATTAATTAAACTGAAATTCCATAATAAAAAATCAACTTCATTAAAATCAAGAAGCCAAATTTTCGCGCAGCTTTTTGCCACATTAAACTCGCCTTACAGCTATTTAACAAAATTCATCATCCTTACCACCATCATTCCTCATGCATCACTTATGCTAGAAAAATCTAATGCTCTCCTTAATTACTTAATAAAACTTACCGTATCTCTCCAGCTCTTCGAATATGTGAATATGAAGGAACCCGACCTCTCATGATAACTCTCAGTATGGATATCGCCCTGCGCCGTTTAATTCTTGTCCATCGATTCTTTTTTAAGTAACCGCACGCTGCCTTCGAAAGTCCATTATAAAAAGTGTCTACGAGAGAGGTGCTAAGATCACTTCCAATCGATGGTTTAGCAACGTACGTACGTGCACGACGCCTGCCTGGTGCTTGAGCGTGGGACAACCAGAGCTAACCTATGAGAAAGACATTTTCACCTAATCAACGCCTGCCAGGTGCCGTGCATTGCCAGTAGATCATTTCTAAAAAGCTAATAGTTTCACCAAGACTCAGCTACACTACAGGAATACATACGCAGGATGTGGAACTGGCTGTTGGTTGTATTATTACGGAGTAGCTTGCAGTGTACGAACTTATTTGTGTAATTGTGAGCGAGCAGGTGCTTGGGAGTAGCTCTAAGAGGTAAAATATGAAACTTGGCATTAGGCGAAGTATTGGCAGTGACAAAAGCACAAGAAAGGTCATCCATCGGAGGCAATGGATGGCATTAATGCAGCGATTGCAGGCGTGGCGGACGGGCGGTTTTTTTGATATGTACTGCCCATTTAGTTACACCTAGTAAATATGTACATTTCTGGGGAAAGTTGTAAGGACCCCAGTAAGGGAGAATGAACAACGGAGTTTTTTACAGAGGCAGATCCTCAATCAGCTTTTCAGAGGAATGCACGGGAATAAATATATATATATATATCTGTAGGTACAACTGGACTCCGTTTCGCCATTTGTTTTTCGCTATATAGGCCACCACTGTGAGACAGCGGTCGACGATTGAAGGTCCACCGCTGGCGCAGTTGACGACTAAGGCAATTGCAGCTGTAATTGCCTTAGTCGTCAACTGCTTCCATAGAGGGTGTGCACATGGCTGCTGTAACAGTGCTGTAAATACTATTAGGTTTCAAACCATGCACTATGCATTTTGCTACTAGAAAACGAGCATTCATATGGCAGACAGTTAGTTGCAACATTTTTTTTAATAGGTCGCTGGCTGCTCCATTGGACGCCAGGTGGAGGGACTTCGATCTGGATGCTTTTCAAGATGGTTGTGATCATCTTGGTTCTCCTTGTTCTTATCCTACACTGGTGTCACATCCATCAAACAATATACGGAGAGTAAACATGTGACACTAGCATCGTGACAGCTGCCATGCCAGATCTGTTCCCACTGGAGACCAACCCAGACATCGAGTCCGCTTTTTACATTCTTCAATCTTTTATCATTATTATATGATGCTGATGCAGAACTCCATCGATGAAATATCAAGCCACACACACACACATCCAGCGGCCAGCAACCACCACTACAAGCACCACCATCATCGACGGATGAACGCCACATACCGAATAACCCTAGCCAAACAGCTCAGGTCCTTGTGCCACAGCATGCCGGCGATGGTCTGTGGGAGGAGTTACGCTGCCGCTGGCCGATTGTTCACCGAACCAGGGTAACCACGATTGTCCATACGTAGTGGAAATCGGAAAACAAAAAATAGTAAAACCACAATCCTCCATACCCGTTAGTGTTATATTGGATTCGAAAGAGAACACATACACAACTCCCTTGTTAAAGAAGGCCCATAGTACTGGACAATTGCTAATCTATTAGATTGATTCACAGATTTTAATATAAACAATATAGCACGTACTGAAAAAATAAAGAGAGCAAGAACACAAACGATGTCAGAAATCCGTAGCTATTACAATGTCATTTCTGACTTATCCTGCTTTGAATCGTCCGATAAAGTGTCCTTCACCGAAGAACAGCTTTTAGAATTGACACAACAGGAGTATGATAACAGAGAAACCAGGGATGATTTGTCTAAGTCAGGACTTCATTTTGATCCAATAAAAAGAATACCGATGCATTCCTATCTCGGCCCATTGACGGCTCGCGATGCAGAAGAAGCTGCGAAACATTTGGGGTTTTACAACTTGAAGCATACGCTTTTGGGCGGGTACGTGCCACGCAACCAATTAGAATCTCTATCGAGCACAGATTTTGCACATTATCTTCACAAGATATTAGAATGCGAGGGCCCGTTAGATTCGTATAGCAAGTATGTGAATGTTGGAAGAATCCCTATTGGATCTATAGACCCAGTAAACGAGTTACCGGTTCCGCTTTCGGCGAAGACACCCGTTCAGGTTCAAGCAGGAACGCCTGGATCGTCGTCTTCTACTAAGGTTCAGACGCCTAGTAGTAGTGCGACTCCGTCGGCTGGAACCCCTCCTATCGTTAATACTACTATAAAAAAAGCTGGCGAATCACATATAAAAAAGGTGGTGCTTTGCAAACTCTGCAAGAAAAGGTTCAGCGGGCCTAGAAGATTTACCGAGTTTTCCAATCATATGTGTATGAAAGGCTAGGTTGCGCAAGTTTTATTTTGAAATTGGCCTTGTTTTTGAGTATGAACATTATGTAATATTATTGTTAGCAGTATTTTTTATTGTATTCTGACACTGAAATGAATGTTGTAATATTGGTTGTAACCAATCCTACTACTACTACTACTTGTCCTAAAATCATTGATTACTCTGTCATGCATGAAACACCCTCCGCCTCTGCTTCCATCTCCATCCACATCTTCACTCGGTAACGGTGTACATAACAAAAACACTATGTACTAAGTCTCGTTACAATGGCTTGCTACTTTCAGTTCAACATTCTTCTTTTTTGTTTTTGTTTAATCCTGCTCTGCAATCGCCACCAACCTTTGTTCGATTTCCTCTTGGCCTAAAACATAGAACTTATCCGCCTCTGCGATACCAACTTCCAAATCTTTGCTCGAAAAATCAGTGCCCAATGATGCACTCATCTGAGTGATCGCAAACTCAACCACCTTCTCCGACGTCTCTTCTTGCAGACAATCAACATTCAACTTCTTGAAATGCTTCTCCAACGCGGTAATTAGCTCTTGCTGTTTGGGCCCCGTCGCCGTCGCTTTATACCCTGTATAATATCCCGCTGGATCGCACTTGAAGATCGAGGGCCCCTTCTCCTCGTCTACAGAAATAAACGTCAAAACCACACCCAATGGCCTCATATAAGCTCTCTGTGTATACGTCTGTGCCAAGTTCGCAAGCCTCTTGGCAAGCACATGCACTGGAATATCGTACCCATACTCATACCGGAACTCAGCAGCCATGGATTTGCACCTCACCGCAACGTTTCTAGCATCCCCAATTGGACCTGTTGCACACATCCCAATATGCTTAGAAATAGGGAACATGTAAGAAACAGTCGCCGGATCAAGTAGCTTATCTGGAACCTTCTTCTGGTTCACCAAAACAACACAATTCTTGCCCTTAATAGCTACAGAATTAATATTCGTTTGGTTTGTAGCCTTAAACGCATACTCCACCTGGTACAAACGTCCCTCGGGCGAAAAAATCGTAATATGTCTATCGTATCCAGCTGCACTCATCTCAACCTATTATCGATATCTATATAGACAAATGTGGTACGTTTCTCCTTGTATTCTACAACTATTTTATATTAATAACAATGCTGTTTGCCACCTTCCATATAAAACAACGTAAAGATTAAAGATTCAAGAACTTCAACAAATTCAGGCATTTTAGCAGGTCACGTGAACATTTACGCAACGCCCCTTTAGCCCCATCTTCACGCAATGTCCGTCGGTATGTCTCCAACACCTTGACAAAAGAAACTGGATGGTTTCATCCTCTATATAACCTTTTTGTACCGGTATGATTATCGATTAGCTGACTGTGAATTAATGCAAGAATTGCTAAATCTACACTTAGGCCTGAATGTGCTTGAATACCAGCTAATGGTGGATAACTATGTTACTTTATGTTTCTGTAAATATTGGACTATACTTTCAATTTATATAAACTCTCTCATTTATTTACTTAATTACAATATTTGGAAAGTTGTTTTTGCGTATACAATGAATTCCAGGTAAGAATATATTGTACGATAGGGCGGGGAGGAACATAATGTTAGTAATCCTCAACAAGACTTACTTGCCGTCATTGCTTTTCTTTCCAACTTCTCGGTAGGCGAAGAAATCAGCCTTTTTTGTTTTACTTTTACTTAACATCAGTTTAGTTTAGTTTAGCTTGCTGCAGTCTACCGTATTTTATCCCAGTGGGTCCTTTATATTCATTCCATAAGAAAACACTACACTAAAGCCAAACTACCGAGATGAGAGCTCAACTGAAGGATGACTTACTTTTCTACAGAGCATATCATCAGAATAAGTACAACGTTTTGCTGCATATGATATGCGTTCCCGTTGTTTTGTTCCAGACCCTCCGCTTATTGTCATTTGTTGTAAACTGGCGTTTTGGTTTTACAGAGTTGACAGTTGCCATATATTCAATTTTTTATCTCTATCTACATATTCCAGTTGGTGTCATATCTACTATTCTATTGATTGGGTCAGACTACGCAATCCGCAGTGGTCTTGTGGCAACGTCAGTAAAGGTTACCTGGATAAGCTGGGTTGTAACGTGGTTGCTCCAGTTTCTCTCTCATTCAGTGTTTGAGGGAAGGAAGCCCGCCTTGTTCGACAGTTTCTTTCAAAGCCTTTTTACTGCTCCATTTTTTGTTTTATTTGAATATTTATTCTTGTTGGGTTTCTACCGCGAGCTACGGATCGAGCTGGATGAGACTTTTGATACCAAGCTTATTCAAGATGATGAGGAGACTGCTTCTGCTTAAAATGAGACGTCATTTATCTATGCACACGTAAAGTTGTTAAATACTTCCTTTTTTAACACTACATATATGACTTTTGACTAATTAGAGCCAATCGGTTGGCCTTGTTTAAATCAGAGACATTTTCCAGCTCAAGAGTAGTTACTAATGTACTATTGCGTAATGTGTAAGCAGCCGTGCCAAGCAAAAGACAAGAAAAAGAAAAAGAAAGAGAAACAGGAACGAAACATACTCATATGCATACTCATATGGATATCAGCGGGATCAGGAATGCTGTCATAAGTTCTAAAATGTACACATTACTATTCCTCTGGGGACTACCGGTCAACACTGCATTGTGACGCAATTTGCAGAATGCGATTTTTAAGCTTCCAAGATTACCATATTGGATTATTTTAGGAACCAGAAAGCATATATCACGTGAGACATAATCACGTGACTATGTTTATCATGTAAATTAGAGTCACATGATACGAAATTGTTGTTGAAGGTAGGACTTTGACGGTTTCGCCAGACCCCTTTTCAAAGTGTGTTCTTTTTAATATTTATTGTCTTATGAACAACAATGCAACGAGTGGTTTTGTTGAACTTCAGAAGTGCTGAGATTGATCTGCAATAGGTTGGAATATGACAGTTTTTCTTGGAGTTTACAAGGCGATTTATTCGTATGAACCTCAAACAGATGAAGAGTTACGTATCGAGGAAGATGATTTACTGTACGTGTTAGAAAAATCTGAGGTTGATGACTGGTGGACGGTTAAGAAGAGGGAAATTGGGACGGATACGGAGGAGCTGGTGGGGTTAGTCCCTAATAATTACATTGAGGAGGCTGATGTGCTTTATCAGGTTCATGCTATTTATGATTATAAGCAGGTACAGAATCCAGATGAGGAGTTGTCGTTTCAGGAAGGTGATGTGTTTGATATTTTTGATGACAGGGATGCTGATTGGTTTCTTGTACGTGCTGTGAAGGATAAAAAGGTGGGGTTTATTCCGGGGAATTATGTAGAGACCATTGAGGAAGGAGGACGTGGGGGCAATGTATCAAATGTTGATATGACAGAAGCTCCTAGGAAAGGGCCTTCTGCTGCTGCTAGTTCTATGCAACCTCCAAATAATGGTCGTGCAAATGTACCCGAATCTGTGGGCTATATAAAACCCACAATTCCAACTACTCAAGTTTCACATGTTAATTCCAATACTAGTGAGATATACGATGATCGTCCGTTGCCGAAGCTACCCACCCACGCGGAGGCTGAGTCAGAGTCAGAGGGGGAACAGCCGCCTGCAAAGCCAGTAAGACCGGAGGATAGGGCCAACAACGCTTCTAGAAAGGAACGTACAATGACGGAATATAGAGTCTCTTCCGGAAATTATAGTATTAACTCACGGAGTTGGGATGTTCACGAACTTAATGGTCGTAAGAAGACAAAAGCCAGATTAACCGTTCGAAATAACTTGGTTATCTTCGTTGCCGCAGATGATGAGCCAAAGAGTTGGCCTATACAAAATCTATTGAGCTGCGCCAATGAGAAGAAGCACATGTTTTTGGAATTTAAGGACCCTTATGCTAATATTGAGATTCATACCGGTTCATCTGATCTGGCAGATGAGATAAAAGTAGTTTTTGGAGAACTAAAGGGCGCTGTTAATGACAAAGCATTACGTGAGATTGAAGCTGCCGCTCATCCCTCTCCAAAAAAAGTCGGTTTAGTTAAATTTGATTTTGATGGGGTAGCTGAGGATGAATTATCTGTCAAGGCAGGTTCCCTAGTCCTAATTTTAAATGATGAGAAATCTCTTGATTGGTGGATGTGTGAGCTTGTTTCAACTGGGAAGAAAGGTGTTGTCCCAGCCAAGTTTATCGAGGTTCAAAAGGATCCCAAAAAAGGTTCGACTTCTTTGAATATCAATAAACAATCTTCAGGAAGAACAAGAGAGCTTGGAGATTGGAAAAATGATGCAGAACAGGATAGTACTCGCAAGCAAAGTGTATCGAAGAAAGGTGATAAGAAGCCAGGGACCAAAAAGAAGCGCTTCCCAGATCCGAATAATACTCGTATCTGGGTAGACAAGAGTAATACATTTAAGGTGGAGGCTGAGTATCTTGGGTATGTGGATGGGAAAGTACATTTGCATAAGGTCAACGGTGTTAAAATCGCTGTGGCGGTAGAAAAGCTATCAGTAGAAGATCTTCAGTATTTGGAAAAACTGAATAGTATTTCTTTAGATCAGTATAAGCCACGGGGAGCAGGTAAAACCCAAAGTGGTTCTTCCAGAGGCCAAGAAGAGGATGTAAGAAGACTACAGAGGCAGCAAGATGATGCTGAACGTGATAGAGAAGGAAGAGAACAGGACAGGCGTCTGAGAGAACGCGAATTAAATGAACTGAGGAAAGCTAGAGATCTACTGGATCAGGAGAGGGAGAAATTGAAGGCAATGACAGGTGGCACTTCAGGGCCACTAAGGTCTAAAAACCCTAAAAGCGAAGATGAATATGATTGGTTTGAATTTTTCTTAAATTGTGGCGTTGACGTAAATAACTGCCAAAGATACACTTTGACCTTCGAGAACCAACAAATATCCGAGCAAATTTTGCCTGATATTCAACCACAAACCTTGAGAGCGCTCGAATTACGCGAGGGTGATGTAATCAGGGTTATGAAATATTTAAACCAAAAATATGGCAGGAAGTCTCAAAGTAGTTCAAATAACCCTTCCGGGGAAGCTGACCAAAGTGGCTTATCCGACCAGTTATTACCACTTAATAATGTTTCTAAGGATGATGTTGCTTGGACTGTTAAACCTGCAGCAAAGTCGGAAACGTTGCTACCTCAGACGAAGAAGGAATTTTCTGGGTCACTACAGGACTTATTGGATCTAAAGCCTCTGGAACCAAAAAAGAAGGACGAAATTCCACAACCAAATCTACAGGATTTGGAGCATATAAAGACCGGGTCTTCGACCAAATTGTCTACACAGAAGACTGGCTCCTTTGCTGCACCTTTAGATCCTTTTAAGACTGGTGGTCATAATTTGATGCCAAATATTACTGGGGGTCTAGTTTTGTTGCCGGTAGCAACTGGAAGTATGATTCCAGTGCAAGATACAGGTGGTTTGATTCCATTACAGAGGACAGGGGGTATTGCTATGCCTGAAACAACTTTTGGCACCCAAATTACAGGAGGTATTTTACCCGTCCAAAAAACTGCCAATGGTTTACTTCCTGCTCCCATTGGTGCCTCAACTCTAATGTCAAAAACAACTTTCGGAACCGGTCCAATGTTGCAGACTGTGACGGGGGGGATGATGCCACTTCAACATGCTGGTGGGATGATGTCATCTACTTCAATGATACCACAAACTACATTTGGAACAGCCCCAATGAATCAAACCACATTTGGAACAGCCCCAATGAATCAAACGACGACTGGTGGAATATTGCCATTCCAGAGGACAGGTGGTGGCTTACCCGTTACTTCCACTGTCGTTCAACAAACAACAGTAAGCACAGGTCCTATCTCCCAAGCTTTTACTGGCGGTATGATGCCAGTTCAGAGAACTATGGGTGGTTTCCCATCTGCATCCATAATTCCACAAACGACTTTTGGAACTGGACCAATCATGCAACAAGCTGGCGGAATTATGCCACTTCAGAGAACTGGTGGTCCGTTATTAGGTACATCCATAATTCCACAAACCACATTTTCCAATGTTCCTCTCGGCCAAACCATCACTGGTGGTGCTATGGCATTACAAAACACTGGTGGTGCCTTAATGAATATGCCCCAGTCTTTTGGACAACAACAACAAATGGCTCTTCTACAGCAGAACCGTATATTTGAAATGAATATGCAAAGAACGGGGGATGTTAACTCATTCCCACAAACTTCATTTGGTGTTGGCGGGATGAATCAGATCACTAACGATATGCAAGGAATGAATCTCAACCAACAACAACCTCTGCAAAACCAGCCTACTGGTTTTGGGTTTGGTAACGCTCCTCCACCTCAACAGAGACAAGCTAATTTGTATAACGCATCCGCAGCGAATCCTTTTGGTTTTTAAAATCTCATGATATAAGTATTTAATTAAAACGATAAATCTCCAGTAACTAGGGCATAATAAATTTATTGCAATATAACAAATTTTACAATTATTCTCATAGTAAAATAAATATATTGACATAGGAAATGACTGAGTAAATAAATAAATAAATAAATAAATAAATAAATAAATAAATAAATAAATAAATAAATAATAAACAGATAATATATAGGTGATAAATAGATAATAAATAGATAATACATAGATAATAAATAGATAAATTAAATAAATGGACTCATATTGAAGTTACCATTCCTGGGTTTTAAGACCGAAGATGCTTTTCTTGGTGCCTTTTATTGGCTGAATTAGTTTGGATCCACCTTCAAGGAAAGAGAATATATCTCTTCTCATTTCCTCATACTTTTCAATAAATTCTTCTTTCTGTAAAGTTATGCCAATATCATCTAAACCATTAACCAAGCAGTCCTTCCTAAAGGGCTCAACATCAAAATAATCAACTAAAACCTCATCTGAGGGACCTAGTATTTGTTGTCCTGGCAAATCAACAGTAATGGTTTTACCTTCAACAGCTAGCGGATACAATTTATTCAAAATGATCTCTTGGGGTAGCCTAATTGGTAATAATCCGTTCTTAAAGGAGTTATTGTAAAAAATATCACCGAAGGATGGTGCGATAATTGACATTATGCCAAAATCCTTCAAAGCCCAAGGAGCATGCTCTCTAGAAGATCCACAACCGAAATTGGGACCTGTAACAACTAAAATTTTTGCCTGAGTGTAGGGTTCAACATTTAGAACAAAATCTGTTTTGGTAATATTACCATTTTGATCCTTGGAATGTCTCCAATCGTAAAACAAACCAGATTTCAATCCCGTTCTTTTGATAGTCTTCAAAAACTGCTTGGGAATAATGGCATCGGTATCAATATTTGATTTATCTAAATAGGCAACAATACCACTCAATTTCAAAAATGGCTGAATTGCTGCTGCACCTCCAGAGGGCTTGGATTTTTTATTGGAATTTCCGTTAGAATACGAGCTATCCTTTAGATTTTCGAAGGAATGCTGTTCTTGAGAAGAGTTATCACTGCTCAAAGGTTTTTTCTCGTCATCGTAGACAGCTTCGTATAATGAACTATCTTGAATATCCTGCTCAACAGATACTTTTGGAACATCGCTGTTCTTATACTTAAATTCCCTAATATCCACAAAATGACCGGCTATACCAGCTGCCGCAGCCATAGCAGGGGACATTAGATGAGTACGTGAGAGAGCACCCTGGCGTCCCTCAAAATTTCTATTAGAAGTAGAAGCGCAACGCTCTTCTGGCTCTAAAATATCAGGATTCATACCTAAGCACATGGAACAACCTGCTTCTCTCCATTCAAAACCTGCTTCCTCAAATACCTTATCTAGACCTTCGATTTCAGCTTGCTGCTTCACTAAACCAGATCCTGGAACCACCATGGCCCTTTTAACGGTGGGTGCCCTTTTGTATCCTTTAACTACGGCAGCAGCAGCACGCAAATCTTCAATTCTCGCATTAGTACATGAGCCAATAAACACTTTGTCGATTGTAATATCTTTTAAAGGCGTATTTGGTTCCAAGCCCATATACTTCAAAGCACTTTCTATTGACAGCTTCTTAATTGGATCAGTCACATTAGTAGGGTCTGGAACACATCCAGTTATTGGAAGCGCATCCTGGGGTGATGTTCCCCATGTAATCGTGGGGATAACATCAGATGCTTTAATAGTGATATCATAGTCAAACTTAGCACCTTCGTCAGTATATAACGTCTTCCAATATGCCACAGCTTTATCCCACTGAGCTCCCTTTGGTGCCAGTGGTCTCCCCTTTACGTAATTTAAGGTAATTTCATCTGGCTTGATAATACCTGCTCTGGCACCTGCTTCAATAGCCATGTTACACATAGACATACGAGCTTCCATTGATAGTTCTTCTACGGCCGGACCAGCGAATTCAATAACACTACCAGTACCACCAGCCGTACCTATTATACTAATAATATGAAGGATAAGATCCTTAGAAGTTATTCCATTCTGCAACTTTCCCTCAACGTATATTCTCATATTCTTCGACTTCGTTTGGATAACAGTCTGAGTAGCTAAAACGTGCTCCACCTCAGAGGTACCTATCCCAAACGCCAAAGCTCCAAAAGCACCATGAGTCGAAGTGTGGGAATCTCCACAAACAACAGTTGTCCCAGGTAATGTAAACCCTTGCTCCGGTCCAATAATATGCACGATTCCCTGCCGTTCGTCACTCATCCCAAAGAAAGCCACATCAAAATCCTTCACATTCTGCTCCAACGTCTGAACTTGCAAACGGGAATCTGCTTCCTTGATAAATGTCCCAGTATTCTTGAAATTCTTTCTAGATTCCGTGGGAATATTATGGTCCACTGTAGCAAGCGTACAATCCGGTCTCCTAACCTTCCTACCTGCATTTTGCAACCCTTCAAAAGCTTGCGGAGAAGTAACCTCATGTACCAAATGCCTATCAATGTATATCAAATAAGAACCAGACTCATCCTTGTAAACAACATGAGCATCAAAAACTTTATCATACAAGGTCTTAGGACCTTCAAACGAACTATAGGACATCTTTCGATTTAAGTACCAGCAATCTTATCTTATCAATACCCAGGAAAACACCTGCAAGGAAAACAACCTTCTTAAATTTAATACATATATATATGTATAAAGAACCTCACACAACAGCTGGAAACTAAATTCGAAAATATCCTATACAAACTATATCTATATATACATCCTGTGATTATCTATCTACGTTGACATATGTATACTGATGACTAAACCGGATTTATTTGCGTCTAACATTGAAATTTCAGCTACGGGAAATAAGACCTTTCAAGCAGAACCAAAAGCCGGTACCGGTAGCATTTGTTAAGCGGTCTCTCAATCTGGGCTCAACCGTTTGTAATGATTATTGCAATCCGTCCAGCAGCCCAACGTGTTGTCCCATGCATAGGATGAGCCATCGGTTAACTCTACCGTCAGGTTATATGAGTCAGGTTCCATGCGAAAGTCTAGAATTCTTCTTGTAACTCGTACTTTGTTATTTTGAGGAACATCTTGCATGAGTACAGGTATTGCAGATATTTCTTTATAGACGAGCTTCATGGCATCTAAATCCCATGCGTAGAAAAGACAGGATTCTGTCAAGGCAATCAAATACTGTTTCCAGGATAGCAGTTTGATTATCTTATGGCCTATAGTAATTTTTGGTATTTTAGATTGGCCGTGTTCTCTGTAAAAGTAGATGGAGCCACTCGCAGTAGCCAATGCCCAGCATTGGCAAAATTTTGAGCCTACGCAGGATACTACTACTTCAGGAATGAATGCTTCCAATGTTCTTTGGCCGTTGTAGTATCCTAATATTTTTGTGGGGTTATCGAATAAAGCTTCTCTATCAAACTGTATGGCTCTTTCCACACCATTCCGGATTTCCAGGATGTGTAGATCGTCTATATCGCCGTATTCACATATGACAACGTCAGCATCTGGCAGTACGCCTGGGTAATCCAAATATCTAACATTCGGCTCCTCTTTCCAAATTTTTTCAATGGTTGTTTTGCTATTTAATGTCATTTTGTGATCATTCTTGGATTCATCCACTTCATTAATGATATCTCCATCGTCGTCCGCTACCCCTCCTCCTGTCCCTCCTCCTTCTTCTTCAACGTAAAACCTTTCAACTTCTCTATCCTTGACGCCCATAATCAAGGTGTGTATACCCAGTCTTGGCAAAGGCAACGAGGGTTTTGATATTTTGCCAGTTAAAGTGTGTTCAGATTCCTTGAGAGGTTTTTTTTTACCGAAATCAGGGTCTATATCTGTTCTAGCTTCAAAAGTAACCTTTGTAGGGGAATACCCCGTTGAGATAAGAGTCGGGGCGACTCTTTTCTTGCCATTTTGAAATACGATTTTGTTCAAGGAATCATGTTTTTTTCTTACTGTGAGAGTATTGATTTGTTTTACCTCTACCTTTGCGGGATCTTTCTTGGGTTCTTTTCGTCTGGCCGTCAAAACATTAGGTTGTTGTACGGTGCCTATTCTGCTCTCCAATAAAGCAGTCGATGCTATCCTAGGCTTTTTTGTCTTTCTTGCTTCATCTTCCAACATTAACTGCTTTACACTTTCAGGGAACACAAGTGAATCTTTATCTACACCATAACGATGCAATTGTTCAACGTTCTGCTCGATGGGAATTGCTTTGCCTAACTCATCCTTCTCGAAAACTATAACTATTATTTGACTGTCTAAAGAAGTCACGAACAGTGCTTCGCCATCATAAGTCCATGACATATCAGTAATTGATTTAGTAGTGATATCGTATGCAACAAAAACGGGCCTTGCTCTGCTTGTGTTCCATACCACCACTGTTTTATCTTGCCCCGCTGTAGCAACCACGGAATCTACTCTATCATCGCCATTCTTTTGTTTGTCCTGTCTGGCTTCAGTTACATTACTCCCCTCCTTCTGTTCGTCATCTTCAGGAGAAAGCTCGTCATCTTCATGTTCAAATAATCTAGGATTGAAACACGCAACTTCTGTGGGTTGATCATGACCCACCAAACTTACTGAGGTATCCCAATTCCCTCTGCTAATAATTGCAACCGTGGAAACGGGGCCATTGGTACCATTTGGAACTGCAAGATGCTGTCCATCCGGCGACCATGTAAGGCGCCTGAAATATGTTGTCAATGGAGAGCCTTGGAATGGCTCAGTGATTATGTGTTCAATCGTAAAACTCAGATCAGCGCCCTTATGATACCTAAATATTTTCACAGTCCTATCATCCGATGCAGTGGCAAAATATTTGTTCGCAGGATCAAACACAACACCCTTGACATGCGACTGATGCACATCAAACCGCTTAATTTTTTCGAAAGTAGATCCATTCCAAACAATAATAGACCTATCCAACCCAACTGTGACCAATATACTAGAATCTGGAGCCCAGCATATATCTTGAATATCATTGTCATGTGCAACCAATCTCTTTCTCACATTCCAATGCTCTAAATCCGTTTCCGTCCCAAACACTGGTTGGACTGGTCCCTTTTCCTTCTCCCATATTAGTAGAATTTTATCATCAGATCCAGAAGCTAAATACTTGCCATTGGGAGAAAACTTCAAAGCAGTAACAGATCCTGTATGCCTACTCATACTTGAAAGCGGTTTCTTTAATTGAGCATCGATTTCTGGCCAAGAAACTTTTGGCTTGGCAAATTGCAATATGTTCAGAACGGACCATATTCTGATCTTACCATCTAATCCCCCAGTAGCAACTCTCTGTCCATCAACACTTACATCAACTGTGTATATTTCATATGTTCTATGACCTTCCTGATGAGTTAACCAAGGTAATTTCAGCACCTTCATGGCTATCTAAGTTTGAGAACACCGCTTTGTCGATGGATATAGTGTCTAGAGGATGAGAAGTTACTCTGTAATTTCTCTACAATCAGCACTTTTAAACGTTAGTTGTGATATAAAGAAATTTGCTTAAATCAAAGTTTAAAATATTTAAAATATACATTCCACTGACACCGTGGTGTCAGTTTATAGTTAAAACACCAGTAAAGCATTATATAGTTTCTTTTAGATTTAAACTAAAGATTTGCAAGGATTATATTTGATTTGGTTATCGTAATTTTTATGAATAAAAAAAAATTGGAAAAAGATAGCACTTTGCATCCATTTCTCTTAATGGACTACGATATAATGGAGTAGCTGTTCTTCTGTCATCATTTATTGGTAGTTATGCCCAGTAAATGTCCATTTTCTTACAATGCAAATTCCTTTCTAAGAGTGCTACCTAGTAATTTGATACCGTTTTCCATATTCAGTAAATCCACGGCTGCAAAAGTGCCTCTGAAGGAAATTGTAGTATTCTTATTGGAGCTCGGATTCACTTTAAACCAAGATCCGCAAGCTAGAAGCACACCATTTTTTACCAACTTCCCATATATATGGGCTTCAACCTTTTGGGGATCTTTCCCAAAACTAGATTCAAAGTCTGGGTGACGACTAGCGTCAAATGAAACCATAAAGAACATACCGGCTAATGGGGGGATTAATCGGACAAAGTCCAAGGGTAAGTATTCAAGACAACAGTCTAAGCAATGGTTTCTCTTTATTGTATATTGATATCTTAGGGTAATTAACCATGCTATATAACCCTCTTGGCCCCAGCGGTTCAAAATTCCACAGAAAATTGCCTGCACAAATCCACACGAAGCTTGAATTGAAACCTCTTGCAAATTCCAGTACTGGTCGAGCAAAGGTTTCGGAGCTACTATCCATCCTATACGGCACCCTGGAGCTATAGTCTTAGAAGTAGACTCTAGTCTCAAAACTCTACCTTCAACATCCCACTCCAAGAAGGACCTCGTCAAGGATTTTGCAAATTCCTCATGGTGATCCATCCAGTAGTTCGTGGATTCTTCAAGACTGCTAGCAGACCGTTCAGCTTTCGGCTTGTACGGATCCATCTGAAGGAAATAATACGGATCGTCTTCGATAAGCACCATATCGTATTTTTGGATTATATTATAGATCAAAGGTTTTCTTTCGTCTGCCAATGTCACTCCCATCGGATTTTGGCCAGTCGGAATCACATAAAGCAACTTCGGGAGACTACGACCAGGATGCAAATCATCCCAATTCTGTAGTAACCACTCAAGCTTCTCAGGCACAACCCCGTGGCCATCTATTTCAACGCCTACACAATACATGCCCTGTGCCTCTGCAGCCTCCACCGAAGAGGAATAAGTCCACGATTCCAAAAGAACCGAATCCCCGGGATTACAGAAAAGCCTCAAAGATGCATCCCAAGCCTGTGTAGATCCTGCAGTAATTAGAACATCCCAGTCGCTATAGGGTATTTGGTGGAATTTTACTATGTGTTCCTTTAGAAAACTAACTAACTCTCGCTGTCCTCGAGAATTCCCGTACTGTAGAGCTCTGGCAAGAGGTATATCTTTCGGGTTTTCCTGATCCTTGGCTAATTTACACAATTTCCCCGTAACCGACCCTTCGTCACCCTTTGAAGACAGCATCTCAGGAATTTCGATCGACAAAGACTTCAACGGGAACAACTCCGCTGGAGGCATACCAGCTCCCAAAAATATTATTTCTGGATCCTCGAAATAACTCATCGTAGTTTTGATTGGAGATGGCTTCCTCCTCTTAGCCTCATCGCTTAACAAGTGACTAAGGTCCATGGCTGAATTCAGACCCCCCTTTGTCATAATTATACCCGTTTTATTTTATTATACTTCTAACGCCAGTGCGATGATTTTTCAACTTTTTCAGTGCCAGTTCTCCTTTTTTGATCATACGCTGACATCCCGCTTTATATTTATATAACTTTCAACAAAACTGATCTGCGCGATGGGCTGCTTTCAAAACCAGTAACGATGACGGGGATATTTAATGATCATTATCACTCCTTAATTCCAGCTCACAATACTTCGTGCTCCATTTTAAAATTAATCAGAGGTGAATAGGCCTTATGCGTGATGTCAGCGGTGTTGGTGTCGGCGTGTTATCTGAAAGACCGCTTTTTGTGTAAGTTAATACATAAAGTCGGGGATATACAAGCGGGAATGTTGGTAGTAGATTACAAAAGAGCTGCATTGTGCTTAAACAAAGAGATATTTAATGTGATGACGTTATGTGCTAAGCATAGTGGGATGTTAATCCATTCTAGGAAGGTTGTTGCATTGCAACCACCATCCACGGATGGTATCATTAGCGGCGATGGAGCCTCGTGTGAGGAAGAGACTGGCCAGCAATCTAGAATGAGCTGTTGGGTTGTCACATAGGGAAGGCAGAACAGCGGTGAGCCAAGCTTTAGTGTTTAGTGGATGGTTTGCGACTAGAGCGCGGATGATTTCAGCGTAGTAAAAGACTTCGGATCTGTGTGTATGGAGCAGTCCATACATTGTAGTGGCGACAAGCTGATCGCCAATGCTAGTTATTAATTTTGCCGATGCGAGCCCGCCGTCACGGGATTGCTGTTTTAGTTTGACGGTTTTGGTCCAAAACTTGGTAACTGCGGAGATTGTGAAGTGTTCCTTGGCTCTTAAATAGCGCAGGAACTGTGGAAGGATGAATGCGTCCCAATATGAAGAATTGACAACAAGAGCAGGCCTCGCGTCCATGGTTTTGTTGATGAAACCTATCATGCTTTCGATTAAGTCTGGATCCGAAGCTATAGCGGTTTCGTAATGCTGAATGAAGAAGTTGGAGAATATATAGTCGAATTGGGCTCGGGTTAAAGTAGCTTTGTAGTGGGTTATCAGCCTCTCGAGAAGGTAGACGAGATAAGGTAGCCCAGTGGATAGATTGCAAGTATTAGCTCTAGCTAGTGCAAAGTTCATAATTTCGCTCATAGAGAATTTAAGGAAATGCGGGTCAGAGTCGTCGATGGAAAGCGTTTTGCCTAAGATAAGACAACCGACTTCTATAAAAGCTGGATCTGTAGGGTATTTTTTACAGCGAGATTCGACGATATTCAAGACCTTGGGTCGTAAATTCAGAGGGTCGGCGTCAAAGTACTGTGTTACAGACGGGTCATCGTACTCCTGAATAAGCCCGGAGCCTAACTCGCTGATAGAGGTTAGAAGAAAGAGATTATTATCTCTGTCACTGTCATGCACAGAAGATCCAATCATAGTCACCATATTATCTATATACTTACCCTGAATCTCTGCACCTTGTTTCGCTGAGGCTTGTATAATGTAGGCTATAGAACGAACAAGTTTTTCTCTAATAAAGTTGCTGGCTGGTGAAGAATGGTACATCATGGCCTGGGTGACTTGAATGAATATTTCTAAGAATGGTAATAGTTGCTCACGGCAGTTTTTACAAAGTATTGTAATGGTCTTGATAAGCAGTATTTCAATTTCCTCTGAACTTGCAGTATCATTGAATTTTCGAGAATTTTCAAGACAATTGAATAACGTTTCAATGACATGACCTAGGTCTTTCTGATCAACATGGAAATACTTAGATGTTACACTAAGCAAATTTGTTGCGGTCCGAACATACTCGAGCTTCAGCTTTTGGGAGGAAATATCAGTTGGAGACTGGATGCATCCAGCTTTTAGCAAGAACAACAAGTTGTGAAAGAAATCAGAATCATATATGACTTTGCAAATGGATGGTGTTTCCGGTAAGTTAATATCAACAATAATATTTTCCAACATGAAAGCCATACATTCGATTTGAAATAAATCCAAAGATCCATCCTGTTGTTTCTGGATAATTCCTAAGATTAGTTGATTTGATAATTTAGAATTCCCTAGTACACACCACAACATTGGCATAAGCACTTCGATAGCCCTTCTAAAGTCATCGAACTCATGGACTTTACTCTCGCCATCTAAATCCGCCTGAAGAAGCTTTTGTTTGTTGATTAAACTTGCTTTTGGTAGATATATCTGTACTACCTGGGAGAATATCTCTATAGCAAGATCATGACTATCAGGAAGTAGGCTTTCCGATGGTAACTGTACGTAAGACTCACATAAATCATACCAAAAATCAACCATTTTAACTGAATAAGACTCTTCCAATACAGGCACCAAAGGGAAATTCGTTAATTGCAGTAAAAATTTAACATATTGTTGCGACTGGTCCGTATTGCTAGCGTGAAGCTGGGTAAATAGTCTATTGCAAATTCCTGACATACAAATCTGCAAGAAATCTACAAAACAGTCTGAAACCTGACGTAAATCGTCAAATAATGCGTTTGTAACTAGTTCATTCATGTAGCTAAGCATCCAATCATGACTACCTAATGAGGTAGTTTTTTTTGCTTGTGAAGATACAACATAAGAAACCCCTAGGAAAATCGATTCAAGCTCCTGTAATATTTCTTGAGTAACAACAGAACTACGGAATGAAAAAACATCACTCAATATTTCCAAAATATCCCGTGAATAAGGGAATTGATTATCCAAATTAGTACACATTAATCGAATTAGGTTCTCAAACGCCTCAGATAGATCCATATTCCCATGTGGAGAATGCTTTTTGGCTTCAGATATATATGAAATCCATTCGCGTACACATTCAAAAAGTTCTGCAGAATACTTATTCGTAGTCGCATCCTGCGGTAACATTTTAGCCTCCAAGTTGTAATTTATTAGTGCCATAGTAGAGACATATATATGGTCATGAACGACTTCATATACGTGGGATAAATAAGTGCCTTTTGATTGGTATTTCAACATATCCCCGACTATAATTCTAGTGAAAGCAAGGATAAATTTATTTAACCACGGATCAGAATCGATAAATCTGATGAGTTCTTGGTACGGTACTTCAGCAGTTATCGCGGATTCAATAACAGATGACACCTCGGAATTCCCGACATACCATCGATTCACATTATGCTGTCCACATAAAGAAAGTAACCTCACTAACGTATTTATTGGATTAGGCCAAGTAGGTATCGCACGAGTAGAATCTTGTAGTCGATTAATATTAGTAAATACCAAAGCCAAATTAGACATCAACTTTCTAATGGTAATATTCAACCCATGGCTGCCTTCAGGATTCGATAGAAATATAACAATTATTCTAGTCAAATGAATTAAATTACCCTGATATAATGTCCATAGCTGTTCTTCAGTAGATGACCTAGTAGTAAGCTGAACTCTATATGTTAACGCACCAAAATATTTCACCTGATCTGAAACATTCTCCAACTTTAACAATTCATCCGCAAGTTGAGCCCCTTCTTCAGACCTCTGAATCTTCTGCAATTTCTGTTGGACACTATGAAGAATTGTACTGGAAGATCCGGAATAAAGCGAATTAATAAGCTAACGATGAGGGGACCTGTTAGTACGAGTCTTTTTAACTAAATAAAAAATCACTACCCGCTGTGCTACATACCCTGACAACCTCCTGAATATCCATGCTTCTACCAGAGGCTATAATCCCTAGGTAATTAATAGGTATCTCTTAATTAGACAATTAAAAACACTCAACCATGTGAGAATCCCCTACAATGAATGGATTAAGGCTTAATCATCGTTACAGCGCTAAAATTTTTTCAGTAATGTAAAATCTCATAAAATACGAATATACTGATTTAATACTAAACCAGTATGACAAGTGCAATAGAACGTTATATAATAATATACTGCATATTAACTTCTAATGCGTAAGTTATTTAGCTCACCAAATATTGCCGGCAAATTTATTGAGATATGATAGATGATCATATAATGATTAACGAACTGGCTGTAGTTTTTAAGCCTATTAGTCTGATTACATTGCAGATGTATCTTTTGGTTTGGGGAGATTCTTGCTGAAAGTGTTTTAGTACCCGGACTTGACCAGCTCTGGTATCATATATCATTAGTTTCCCGTTCAAATGGTTAATATCTCCACTTTTTATAGTTTTTAGGATTTCCCATAGAGGGACCAAACCGGGGACCACGTTCGGTAAATTGTAGATTTCATCTGTAAAACGATCACCCAGGGCGTCCGTCGGGGCTATAAATTTCTGAGAGTATAGGTCATTGATCAGTTGTGGTGTATAGGCAACACCCAGGTCAATGAGTTTGTCAACTGCGTCGTTAGCAGCATGTACAGCTCCGCCTTTCTCTCCGTAGATTCGTTCAACTATATTACGAAGAGGTTTTGAGGTGTCCAAAATATATTTACTATCCAGTGGCAATTCACTCAAGGGTCTAGTTTCATCAGTGTGCTCCTCAAATTCCTCCTCGTCGGAATAATTATTCCCCTCTCTATCATTTTCTAACACAAAGAATTTCCCATTGCTAATGTACTCTTGTAACTGATGTAAGGGGACATATTGATTGTTACAAACGTCCAATATCTCGCCACCGTACTTGGCTTTATATTTCATCTTGGGACAATCCTCGATATAATAACCCAAGTAATAATAATTTCTATTGAGCATTTCAGTAATTGCTATCTCTCTTAGAGCGCTCAATTTCCCAAGTGACCAATGGCTGTAATTCGGATCCCAAATAAAATATACCGATGAGATCCCACTTGGCAAAAAGTCAGAAACCGCTAGGGCAATCAACTTTCCTTCATAGTAGTAGCACTCATGCACAGGGCCGAATCGCTTGAATTTCTGACCCCTTTTCGCATGTCTCCAATTATTCAACTCCTCCCACTCTTCTGAAGTACCTAAAATCACGTCTTCGGGAAACGGAGATGCACATAGAAAGTCTTTAAACTGATGCGGATGAGTGATATGGTCGTTGTGTATCTTCTCCTGGTATTGCACAAATAGTTCGTATTTCTCCTGAGTAAATAAAGCAGGCTCAAATCGAGTGTAGAAGGTATCGCTCGCCAGCTCGCTCTCCACTATATCACTGATAAACTGGTATGCTGTACGTTCTGTCGCCCCACCAACTTCAACCTTAGAACCTAATTGACCTCCCGAACGTCTTGCACCATGCCCTTTACCACCACTAGAGCGAGAGCACCCATCCCCATTGCCCACACTACCTGTGCTATTAGCAGAACCAACCGGCGCTGAATTGGATATCCGTTTCACAAACTTCTTGATACAACTCTTTAGTTCTTTTGAAAGCTTAAGATGAGACGCTGCTGTTCTAATTGTGTACAATCTACAGCAGTTCCTCAACAAATCCGCCTTATAAAGAAAGTTCCCTGACCTCCTAAACCCCATATTACAAAGTTCATCATAAATATTCACCGGAAGCAACTCCACCTGCAAACCGACCGTCACCGTGGTCAGCTCTATATGTGAAATTTGTTCTTTATGTAACTCATACCACGAATCTGTAGGGAAATTATTGTATGCAGGCTTACAACCCCTGCAATACCCACAACGTGGATTAGCAGCTTCTGAAATAAACAACGGCTTCGAAATGATTAATCTATCCCCTAGCTCCATTTAGTGCTGTTTTTTCTGTACCTTTGCTACCTAACCTTGTGAAAAATGGTCAAACCAACCTCTTCAATAACAAGTCTTTCTCCTAATTACACTCCTATTTCCTTAATCCTTCCACAGTCTTCAGATCCCGATGTACAAATTTGCTAAACGTTATTAAAGTCATCTTCAAGCATCCCATTTTTTTTCGTTAAATCTTCTACGTCAGAGCAATGAGGACTTGCTGACAAGAGAGTGCAGCCAAGCGATTGGCTGAGTTCAAGAGAGATCGTATGAGGGCTGTATTATATCTGAGCTATTTTAAAATATGATATTATATATGTAAGTGGTAAAATGTGCTAGTAGGATGTTATTATGACTATATTAATAATATAAGTTTAATAGTGTCGTCGGCGTTGATCATGTGACCGGATCTTTTTAAAGGATTTTCAGAGTGGTACGATAATAGATGAAGCGTTGTTTATTAGGAAGACAAGTGGAGTTGATAGGTTAAGGTTAGGGGGTTTGAGGTTTAACTATATATTGCAGTTTTTGAGGAGTATTGATATCTTTCTGTGCAGCGGATAAGAGGAGTATTGAGATTTTGAAAGGCATAGGATGGGTTTTATGTTTCATAGAGGGATTTCAGGGTCTTACCGGCTTCTTGGTGTAGGACGAAGATGGTATAGCAGTGAAAATTGGTTCAAGTTGTTTCCGAAGACGTTTCCTACAGGTGGTGCTACGTGGGATGTGGATATTACGCAGCTTCGGAGGGAATATAGACAGTTGCAGGCGGTGCACCATCCTGATATTGTTGCGAATGCTGGATCAGATGAAGATAGTGGTATGTCTAGTAAGTTGAACAAAGCGTTCAGTACGCTTTTGAAGCCTGTGTTGAGGTCACAGTACTTGCTCCAGTTGCAAGGGATTGATTTGACCAATGAAGAGGTTGCGCAAGGGATTATGCAGAGGAATCCGCAGTTGTTGATGGATGTTTTGGATGTTCATGAACAATTAGAAGAATTGGAGACGGAGGAAGATATCAAGGAGCTGAAGGGGGCTAATAAAGAACGGATTGCCAAGTTGCAGAAAGCTATCGGTGCAGCATTTGGTGCTAATGATTGGGATAAAGCTGCGCAGCTTACGGTGGAGTTAAAGTACTGGGATAATTTGGACAAGGCAATCAAAGAATGGGAGCCAGGTAAGCCTGTTCAACTGACTCATTGAGTTAGCTACTGTAACCATACATGTATATATAAATATTTATCCCGCTTTCTTCTTTGCAAAAGAGGATCCTTAATTTGGGATTGGTACGCAGAACTATGTTATGTAGAGGACCAGTTTACTAATGCAATTCGACGATGACATTATGAAAATTTTGATATTCTATTTTAATTTCTTTAATTACGTATATCCAATGAATAATAAGTACTCGAGGTCATTCTAGATCCTTTAACTTCAGAATCTCGTACTCGCATTTTACAAACTCCTCCCACTCGGCTTCTGTGGAAGGATATTGTCTCAGCCATTCCATCCTGGGGCCAGATATGGATTCTTTGGCCAATGCAAATCCAAATATCCTCAGACGGTAAACGTTCTTGTTCTTCTGCTCAACATAGTCTTCTAGCTCCTTAAAATGTTTCAGAAACACACCTGGGAAACTTGTGCCCCAGAATGCACCTTCAAGACATAAATGCCGGCTTGAATGTGGTAGATACAAGTCCTGACAGGAAGCACAATACAACCTCACGGTGTTCTTACCAACCGTATCACTCAAACCACAGGGAAGCAATTGCATTCCTCCACAGTAATACCTGGGACATGTACCAAACTCCTTGTGATCGAACTTCTCTGCCATGGCCTGTAAGCCTTGTTTTGTCAGAATATAGCGCGCGTGAATTAACCCATATAGTTGCTCCGCACAATGCTCAATAATAGACTTATTCACAGTCTGCCCATCTTGATTAGTGGGTGGCGTTCTCCTACCATTGCCATTGTTTTGATCAGTCCCTCCATTACTCGTCAGCGCCGCTGTTCTAGTAGCATCCCCCCCCATGCTTTCCTCTTCCTCATCTGATAAAGACACCAGATCTAATATTAAATCAAGCGCCCTCCGATAATGTGGAATCTCCTGAGATAGCCCAGTAAGATTAAAGTCATCTTCAATGAAGTCAGTAGGAACCTGGCAGAAGAATTCGTGTCCAAAACGAGAGCAAAAACTAGAGATCCATTCGTCGTAGTTACTTGATTCACTAACGTCCGAAACCTCCTCCATGAAGGACATATTATGCCAGTAACACTGATAATTGGTCTGCCACCTTTCTACCAGACTATGATTATTCGCTACCTCCTAGTTGGCGTATGAACTATTCTCTTGTTCTTCCATTGTGGGTAGAATATATTCTAATATCAATTTTTTTTCTCCTTCCCAACCTTTCTTGCACACAGTGCGACTGGCAATTGATCAACGAAACTGCATGCCAAACCTGAGGGATAATTTATGAGTCTTTCCATGTTATAGATAGCTGAGAGTGTGATCTAATGCAACATGATGTGGCAGGCTGTCAATTTCATCCTTAGTATCCAGTAGAAGTCAGTTGGAAGGGAGTCTGTCTTGCTACACAAGAGATTACCGTATATACACGTGCGAATCATGTGATTACCGTGCAAGACTGCTCTTTAAATATTGATTTAAATGCCAATCTATTGTAGTTATTAGTTATAGGGTTTACTTGTTATTGTTCAGAGCATTCTTATGTGTTGTATAAGGGTTGGTCATCCCAAGGTCTGCGTTAACACTGCCAAACGTGTCAACCTTATAAGTTATATTAACTTGGAAGTAAAGGCATATGATATGCAAGTGACATATAGAAATCGATGAATTGGACAGATATCAAAGTGCTGAATACATACTTATATGAGAAACTTTTTTATATTTGATTGAACTATATTTTCTCGAGGCCTAGCACGATATGAAGAAAGCAGACCGCGTCCGAAGGACATGACGGTATTGCAAGCATCTAACAAGCAGGTTAGTTATGGGAGACAAACTACCACCAGAGTACTTTGAATTAGTCAGAGATGCGTTAGCAGAAGAAGTCCAGGTTAAGAAACGAAGAGTTGAGCATGGGAACGATTCTCCGCCAGTGGTTGTAAGCATCTCTTCATCGGACGACGGACAAGATTCCCCCACTGAAGAGGATCAGAGCGAGGAAGAAGATTACGATAGTGATGAATTTGAAGATGTGGTTACAGAAGACAATGGTAATCAGGGAGTAGATGTTAGTTTAAATATTGATTCCTCATCCCCACGAAAATCCAGTTCTAGGAGTGTTAGTAAAGCTGCAATTGTAGATCCTAAAACACGTCAATTCCGCAAGTTTTTTCATATGTTTTATCTGGTTGCGATGATGTTGCACTACTATCTACGTAATGAATGGTTGAATGATCCTAAATTGCAGGGGAAGCTGTCTGACTTGGTTCCTGATAAAGTGCTTATAAATTTAAGTCCCGAAAGAGATGAAGAACTACCCCTGCGTTCTACTAGGAAACTATTAGATGCGCTCAAAGCGTGTATGAAGCTATGGATCAAACATTGCAAGGTTATTAACGGTAAAGACGACGGGCTGTATATGTGGAGATGGGATTGGCTCTCGAATGGTGCGGGGCGTTTGCAGAAGCCATTGACTCAACGACAGTTTAGAAACATACTAACGAAAGGAGCACCAATGTCACGGAAAATTGCTGCTGAAGGATTTGTTGCAATGTTGCGAGGATGTGGTTTAAATGCACGTCTTGTGGTCAGTCTTCAACCTCCGGATTTTACCAATTTGAAATCCTTCGTTGCTGCAGATTCAAATTCTAAAGACACAGATGCTCAGGACACTAATAAATTTGAATACCCGTTGTTTTGGTGTGAAGTATGGGATAAATTCGCAAAATCATGGATTAATATAGACCCAATTTGTAAGGAAGTTATCGAACAGATTAGATATAAATCAAAGTTGGAGCCAACAGGGAAATATGCCAAGTTTAACCAGCTGAGGTATGTGATTGCCTTTGACAGAAAGAAAGGTTGTAAAGATGTTACTAGGAGGTATGCTGCAGGATATAATGCAAAGATTTTAAAACGTAGGATTACCAGGGATCAGGCTGGCTTAGCATGGTATAATACTGTGATCGGGGCATTCCATAGACGAAAAAGGACAAAGATAGATGATTACGAAGATGAATATTTCAAGAAAAGAGATGAAATGGAGGGTATACCAAATAATATTGCAGATTTGAAAAACCATCCCTACTATGCAATTGAGAAAGATTTAAAGCAAAACGAAATTCTACGGCCTGGTTGTGTACAATGTGGGTTTTTGAGATTAAAGAGCACAAAGAAACACAATCTCAGCACCATCAAAGTTTATAAACGTTCTGATATATTGCAATGTTTTTCAGCAAGGAATTGGTACATGCAAGGTAGAATTCTCAAAACTGGTTGTATGCCTGCCAAAATAATTAAAGTGAAAGAATTCAATACCGGAGAACAAACGACTGAAAGGCTTTATCATTATGATGATACCGAACCTTATGTCCCTCCTGTAGTTGATTCAGAAGGTAATATACCCATAAATGCATATGGTAATATTGATGTTTACAAACCATGGATGATCCCAAAGGGATGTGTTCTAATTGAAAGCAACTGTGCAATAAAAGCTGCAGCATTTATAGGTATTCCGTTTGCCAAAGCTGTTACTGGCTTTAAATTTGAGAAGAGTAGAGGTGCAAAGACTAGAAGTGCAAAGCCCAGAATCACAGGAGTCGTTGTCGAGACTCAATATTGTGAGGCTGTATGCTCCATGATAGAAGGCATCCATTATTTAGCTGCACAAGAATTAAAGGAGGAACGCGAATTACAAGTTTTGAAGTCCTGGGCAAAACTACTGGCACAATTGAGAGTGAAAAATAGATTGAATGAGAGACATGGGACAATCGAAGATAACGAGGTAAGCGAAGAAGAGCCTAAGACTGAAGATCTGCCTGAATCTGGTGGTTTTATTATAGAAGAAACAACAGATATCATTCCTGACCAGTCGAATCCTTTTGCACACGAAGAAGAAACTAGGGGCTTTTTCGACCAAGACATATCTACAGAAGCTATCGATAATTATAACAGCAGTGAACGTAGTAAAGTGGAAAATTATGAAGACCCAAACAGCGCAACCTCTTCCAAACGAAACAGCAAGGAAGCCGAGATAGCTGATGAGTACGTTTTGTTCATGGAAGAACTAAATGAAAACGATAGTGACCATATAGATAATAAATAATTTAGCCTAAGCTACGTACAAGGCTAAAACGAAGCCACATGTATATATCATCAATAGCATCTTATTATTTTGTATTTATTTATTTCTGATAATGCCTAATATCCCTCATGACTGCTAAAAATCTTTTCGGGCAACTCTCTATGCGTTAAGTAGCAGTTAAAAAAGAACATAATACTGAGAACTATTATTAATAGGTTAAAGAATCAGCCACAATAGGTTTGAGGTTCTCAGTGAGTTGCTTTTCAGCTCTTGAGGTTATTAGTATGAGCTTTTTGGCTAAACTCTCTAAATTGAAGAAAACTGCATCTGCAACTACTAAGAGCGAACAATCAACAAATAGCAAAGACAAGAGCAATCTATTGTTGAATGATGATTCAACATTGCTACCGAAACATTACATTAGAGAAGAAGACCCTGCTATAAGAAGATTAAAGGAAAAGAGAAGACAAGATCAAATCAAACGTGGGAGTTTGGGTACCCCAAGGTCAGGTTCACGGAAAAGGTTAAAGACCCCAGGAGCAAGTCGTTCTAACAAGGGGGAATTAAGCGAAGAAGATGATAAAGTGTCTTTTACAACCAAATGGAAACTTCCAAATCCAAGTAAAGTCTCTAAGCCCAGTGTACCTAAGGGTCCTCTGAAGAAATTAAGTTTCGACGACTTGATGAAACAAGCTGAGGAGAAGGCTAAATCTTCGAAACCTGAACCAGATGTTGCAACACAATCTTCTCGGACGACGACCACTAAACTTACCAAACGGGGGTTTAAAGATAAGACCAGGCATACACCAAAAGCCTTAGTTAAAGGATTCACCGGGGGCTCGCCTGTAAAAAAGAAACCAATTGAAAAACCAGTCAAGATAAGAGTTCCCTCATCGAATGGTATAGCTAAACCCAATGAGAAACTTCGTAAAATGTTGGAAAAGCGGAATATTAAACGCCAAACTACTGAGTTCGAAGGTAATGGATCTGATTTAGAGGACTTCATTGATGATGAAGAGGATGAAGTGGACTCCCAAGATGGTTATGGATACAACAAGGACGAGATTTGGTCTATTTTCAATAAAGGGCGCAAGAGACGTTACAGTGATGACTACAACGACTATGATGATGATATGGAGGCAAATGAAATGGAGATTTTAGAAGAAGAAGATTATTCATCTAAAGTGGCGAAGAGAGAGGATAAAATGGAGGAGGAATGGATGCGAAAGCACGAAGAAGAAAAGAAAAAAAAGTGGACAAGAGCATAACTTTGTGACATCCAACTATTTGATGTTTGTTAAATATTACTTACTATTTAAATACCTACAAGATATATTCATGCCCCAAAAAATCTTTTTCTTAGCTTCTTGATTGATAAATAAACGAGTCATAGATGCGTTCTTATATAACTTCTATATAAAAATGAGAATCATTTCATAGTACAGTATTTATGGTATCAAAAAAACATCGAGATGAGGCCATAACACACACAAAACGTGATTAGTATGAATATGACAATACAACTTGTGTAGTGCCACCATGGCGCCATTCGATATCTACTGAAAAGCAACAGCAGGCTGAAAGAGCTCAAGGTCAATGAAAGGATTAGGGAGCTCAATATCAGTGCTGTAATATAAATCGTTCCATCAAACTCTGTCTCATGCCCACCGACCACACTAAACAACGAAAACATTATACCAAAAGTAGTACCAGTGGTGATGCATGAGACGAGCAATGTGGTTAAGTAAAACATGGAAACGACCTTATCATGTTTATATTCATATAAAGAATTGGATTCAGCTTCAAGGTCAAATATTTGCTCATTTGACCAGAAGGAATCCAATTGAGAGTGTTGGTTAACCGATGAAGACATAGAATCTTGTGTCTCTAAACTTGCGTAAGATACACCATTTCTAGATTGAACCAATGAGTCCAGCTCACATTGAGTGGCAGGGCATTCTTCTATGCTCTGTAGAGTAGTATTTTGAATTGGTATTTTGTTATTGTTCTTTGAAAAAAATCGATTCATCTGATTGATATATTGGTAAAATGACAATATAAAGGCCTTATCAAATTTAATGAAACCTTGTTCTCTGCGTTCTTCAAAACTCTGAAAGTTAGAATCGACATAAAATCCATTTTGATCAATTGATTCGTCATTATCAAATTCATTCCAATATCTTAATATATGGCGATTTTCGTTTTCAACACCTTTTGATGATGTATCAATATTCGGAGTATTCTGAGATGTGTTACCATATGAATTATAGGATTTTGGCAATTTTGGAGTGGCCAATGCATGTAACCTTTGTTGGCCTAATTCAAAAAACTCATCTTGTAAAATGGGAGAAAGTTCACAGTCATCTATTTCCTCGTTAATCAATATATTATACAATTGGTTAGAGACAGTGTCCATAGTCGATTTTTTTAATTGATTAGCCACATTCCATAGGGTATGTGAGGATGCGAGAGGGAAACATGAGAAAGAATTGTCTGAAATACTATCGATAAGTTTTATTAACTCCTTGTCAACCTGTGACAACCCATTAAGTGGAGTGCTTACGCAATCCGCTAACATTCTCATCTCTAAGAATGCATGAGGCAGCTGAATTGAATTGTTTATGGTAACTCCTTCATCCAGAGTTATTAAATAGACACAAGTGCTGGCCTTGCCATCGATGGTCACCTCACGCTTGACTAAAAACCTGGTGCGTTTAGCAGATATTGCTATATCACTCAATTTTGCATCGTATGACTCAACCCAATCCAAACAAGCCTTATCTAATGGCGACAATTGCAGCTTCTGCTGTGTTTGGTCTGCTTTATGTGAAAGGGCTTTCAACGCTATATCTAACGGCAACGTTTGGGTGGAAATATAGTTGCGAAACCCAGTAGTGTGACATAGTAACAAACAGGAATTTTTCTTTTCGCCTTGAACTAGAAGACTAGGATGACTATTAGAGTTTACACCTTTCGTATACTTCGTATCTATGAGAAACATCTCAATTTTCGACTGAGATAAAGTGCGCGTCTGTTTGGAAAACAAAGTGACTCTTCGACGTGAACTAGATCTAGATGACATCTTTGCGCCTGCCTGAACATCATCGAAAGAGGTTAAAGATTCCAAGCTCAAATTTCGCTCTAATAGAGATCCATTTTCATCACCGAGTCGTCTTGTTTGATCAACAGTATTGTGAATTATTTGTTTTGATGTAGATATCAGCGTATCGTCAATTACTTGATACCCTAGGTTAAGTAACAGAAACTTCATCTCATCAACATTCTCTTGTGGTACTAGCAGTTTTTGCAGCGGTTCGAACTTTGCCCAAAACAAATTATCAAAGGTTAAACATGAATCGACATGCCTAGAAAGGACCTCAACAATAGACGATTTTATACCATATTTGCCTTCCAGAGTATCTGTACGGGTTAGAGTTCTCTCATCCCCGTCTGCCTTAGACTCCTGTATATCACCATACTGTGCCTTCCTCTCTAAGTCATACAAAACACCAACAATAAGAGATACTTGCAACAGGTACGGACTCAAATCAATCTGCATAAAAGAAATCCCCTCATGTCCAGATTGTAACTCATCGCATGCTAACAACTTAGATACAAACTGTCTCGCATCAGCCTCATCGTAAGGATAATACCTTAAAAACTTCTTGATCAACTTCCTTAATGCCGTCTTTTGGAGAATCAAATAACGAGCAAGCCGTTGTAAATCCAAACTGCAATGGTCTAAATTCTTGTTTATCGTCTTAAAAACGCGCATACTTAACTTAGGGTACCGCCTCCCTTCCACCATCGCCGCTTTCCTATCCCACTGTAATATTGTGGATTCTATTGTCATTAGTCGTTTACCAACTTCCTTCACCTTCAAGCTGACAAAAAGGTTCACATGATGAAACTGCTCTTCAAACGATTCATATAACTTCAAAAGTTCCTCATTCTCCTCCCGCTCCCCATCATTCTCCTCTCCATTTCCCGCATAGCATTTCCTCGAGGCATTGAACGTCGTGACTTGTTTAATATCTCGCTTCAGTTTGCCATAGTCGATATTGTTCAGCTTCCACTCAGGCACACACTTAATTAATATATGAGTGCCAAATTTCATTCCTCAAGATATTTGTATGAAGATGATGATGCTAAACACTATATCCATGCTATGTGCTTCTTGGACAATATTGTCACACTTGAGGAAGGACTAATGATGGTTAACTATTTTCAAGGCCGTTTTAACCACCCTTTGTTCCTTGTAGACCACTATAATTATTCTGAACTGTAAAAATCAAGTATGGTGCAATGATTAACGATTTGCATAAATTTTATTACAGCAACCAGAATTATATTAGATAATAACTAACAATGTAAGGCGCCTGCTCGAGTAAAAATGCTGTGATAACTATAGATAACTTTAAATTAGGAAAAATGTGCTACCACTGCCGTGAATCGGACATCAGTAACGAATTCATAGGTCATGTAGATTTTCGTAAGTGGATTGAAGAAAAGGTAAAACAAGCAGTTGAACTACAAAGAAGAGTTTGTGATCCCAATTTTGTAAATTAGAGTAGGCTGGATGGCAGGGTTTCTTGAAACCGTCCACACGTAGAATAGTTATTAGTGGATGCTGTCCAGGAGGCTGGTTAAGTATACGGCTTTCGCCGTGCATGTATTAAGTAGAGGTGGGGAAGTTTCGATTATATAAGGAAAAAGCAGTGTGTTGGCAAACATCGATAAGTAAAAATCCTTACTAGGTAATTGCTCCAAAGCTACGAGCGTCTAGGTAGATAGATAGGTTTAAGACGGAGAGATAGGGTAATGGTAGAGAACAAGCATATTCCGAAATATATTCGGGATCGGCCATGGTACATCGGAAGTGAGGATAAGGAGGATGGTGGTGATTATCTTGGACACCATCGGATTGACGAGGGTCAGGGACCAATCGATTATTCTCTTCCCAAGTTGGGAAATGATATTAGTGATAAGTTTTTGATTGTTGGGAACAAAAGGAGAGGCAAAGGTGTTGGTGGGAAGTGTTGCAACTGCGGTTCGTTAGGTCATGAGAAGCGGGATTGTTTAGAGCGACCTAGGAAGCAACGACGTGGCACAGAAGATATATCTAAGCAAGAGGAGGGTGCTGGTAAGGGGGAGGAGCGGGCCGAAGAGTTCAAGGTACGAGATGAGAGTGGGTTGAATTTTGATGCTAAGCGCGATAGGTGGTTCGGTTACGATGATAGTGGTTATAATGAGATGATCAAGCGCAGCTGGTTAAAGAGGAATGCGGAAGATACGGGAGGCGCACAAGACAAAGCGGTTGTAGACTTTGATGTGCAGATAGAACGGTACAAGCTGGGGCTGGTTGATGATACCAAATCAGATGATATTGGATCAGGGGCTACGTCGGACAATGCACCATCTATACGGTTACGTGAAGACAAGGCTAAATATCTGAACGACTTGAACTCTGAGGAGCTCAAGTATGATCCTAAGTCCAGACTTTACAAAGATAAGGATCTAGGCGAGGTTGACCCCAAGACAAAGATGTTTCATCGCCACTTGAAGGGTGAATCTGTCCAACTGGTAAACTTGGGCAAAAAGGTCCGAGAATCTGCCTCAAAAGCTGGTATTAGAGACGATACTCGGAACATTAATAAGCCTGATCATGTTTTAGCGGCAAATCCAACCAAATATGAGATATTGTTAATGATGGGTACAAAAGGTACAGCAGATCTTGCTGTATCAGGGAATATGCAAGGAACAGACAGGCCGCCTTTAAAAAGATCTGACACTGAAGAGACGAACGTCGATACTAAACAGAAGGGACCTACGGACTAATAATAATGCCATAGAAATCGTTTGTAAATATAAAGAATGCTTTTGTAGTTCTGCTCGACATGCCACTTGAACAGTTGAAGAGCGTGATGATATTACCGATGATATCGTTTCTTTTGTTGCACGCTTTTGGAAAATTTTCTTGAAACTTAAAAAACAGTGTGAATATTTCGACGAACCTCATCGCCAAATCTGTTGCTGGACGGAAGTTCTTTAGCGTGTACCACCTATCAAATCGGTATAATTTGACGATGTCTAGCGTGCAAGTGTCTCCGTTTGTGAAGCAGTTGGCTTCTAACAATAGGAAGGTCAGAGAAAATGCGTTGGACTCCTTGAAGAAATACATGGCCACCAAGAAATTCATGTCCAATTCTCAAATACAATTTGATCAGCTGTGGAAGGGGCTATATTATTCTATGTGGTTTAGCGACAGACCAAGACCACAGCAAAGACTCTCAAACGAGTTGGGTGAATTGTACCTTTTATATTTGGGAAACAAGGATGTACAACTGAGTGACAAAGCATTCATCAGGTTCTCCAAGGCGTTTTGGAAGGTTATCTGTCTGGAATGGTATAGCATCGATCATCACAGGTTAGACAAGTACCTTTTGTTGATGAGAAGAGTGTTATACAACCAATTGAAGTACCTGAGGGAAAGAGAGTGGGACGATGTGTTGGTCGATAAGTACGTCATAAATGTACTGGGTAAACTGCCATTAAGTGGGGATAGGAAGGTATACAATGGTATTCCCTTTCACATAATCGATATATTTGTCGATGAATGGGAAAAGTTAGTTCTGAGGAATGGGAAAGAGGCCGATGAAGTCGAGGACAACGATATAGATGATGAAACTGAAATAGAACTTATAAGTCAGACTCCCCTTCCAAAGTTCATCGCTCTGTTGCAGAGCCTATCTAGTGACATCACAAATATCAAGGTTTTGAGAGAAAAGATCAAGGAAGATGTGTTAGCCGACCCCAGACTGTATAAGTGGGGGGTTTTAACAGAGAAGGATAATGAAAACCATGAAGATGAAGTGGAAGAAGAAGAATGGAAAGGTTTCTAAAACCAATGCGAACAGTACATACACCCAAAAATTGATACACACATATATATATCATCTATAGATGTGAATATAATGAATTAAAAGCCATGCATTACCACTTGATTGTATTACTCCCTGCGGTTACCCTACTTAATCTCTCTATCCAGCTGTCTATTTTTGACGATTCTGCGTTTCTTTCGAAAAATCTGAAAAAATGGTAATACAGAGAACACGTACTTAGACTTACAGTATCAAGGCTAGTTTCAATCGCACTCACGCAGGACCGTTACTGCTCTCCCCCCCCTTTGTCTACTTCCTTCTTGCCAAACTAAAATATATCAATTAATCATGGCCAAGAACAACAATAACAATAACAACCAAATTGAAAAGTTAGCTGAGGCACCTTTGGAATTCGTCAAGGACGGATCTACCTTCATCTCCAAATGCAATAAACCAAATCAAAAGGAATTTCTGCAAATCGTTAGAGCTGTTGGAATTGGCTTCCTAGCTGTTGGTGTCATTGGATATACGATTAAACTAATCCATATTCCAATTAGGTACTTAATTGTGTGAATTATTGTGACGAACAATACGGGTCAATAACAGTTTACTAATTATCGTATCACAATTAATCAACAACTACTTCCAGAAATTGCCCGGGTATGCCGGGTATGTACTCCGGGTTTTGAAAAGCTATACCAGACACACTGTTGAACTGAGTAGGCTGCTTTCTCTTTAGATGGAGGCATCTCTCCAATTATATTATGTATATAATATATATGTGTGTATACGTATTACACATTGCATATATGTAGCTATAACTGCCGAAAATATAGTTTTCATCCCGCTACGGGTTCATCCGCCTAGCTTATAACATGGCTTCTTCTGTTTCCTCGACTCATAGCAATCGTCATAGTTGGGAAGACGTATTTACATACATATATATATAAGTTGCGGAAAAGAAAAAGACAACCATCGGAGAGCGTCTAATAAACATCTAACACAGACACACAGTCAACACTTAGAAAAACCATCATGGATGCTATACCGGGTCCACTGGCAACAGGTGATAGCGCTTCTCCCTTTGCTAAAATCAAAACCCATTTCCCTCCTGCCAAAATTAAAAAAATCATGCAAACGGATGAGGATATTGGAAAAGTGTCTCAGGCAACTCCCGTCATCACTGGAAGATCTCTAGAGTTCTTCATAGCCATGCTTGTAGATAAATCTAGTCAAATTGCTAGAGAACAAGGCTCTAAAAGGATAACAGGCGATATCATGAAGAAAACTATCATGGCCGATGAGAAGTTTGACTTCCTAAGAGAAATAGTGTGCCCAGAAGCCACACAGCAGGATTCAAGCAACGACGATGCCGATCCTGACGTTGATACTAATCAGTTTCCAGTTGATGTTTAGCATACTACCACCCCCTCCCTCCATCCCACACACACTATTCTTTTTGTATCTAACGCGTCTATTTAAGTGTATAATAATAATATCATCTACTTCGCAGCAAACCTACATCATGTGCCTTTTGATTACATAACACAGATATCACGTGATTTTTAAACTCTCGAGTAATCGTTTCCGTTGTATGATTTCCCTCGAAGTTTAACTGCATATGGAGAGTTACTTTATAACTGAATTCAGGTACCAACTCATATTAGCAAATCTCAATGGATATATAATGGGCCTCACGCCATATAATTTAACAAATTGGATATTGAGGACATTTCAGGTGCTTATTGAAAGCCATTTTTCTGCGTGAGTGAATAGTGGAAGCAGATCCAAGTCAAAGCTAACGTTGTTAATAAATTGTGAAGCTGTTTGCACTCAACCGTCTCGAGAAATAATAGTTTGGTATCTTATGTGCATAGCGGGGTTCGTACCGTTGAATTCCATCAAATTCAAGGCATATATATATACATGGTGTGCCGTATAAAATCTGTTTCAAATTTATTGGAAGTTTCGATAGAGTTTAGAAATAACGGTTTTTATTTTATTTTATTTTAGGAAAAGCGCTTAGGTATCGCTATATTTAGCTGCAGCATTATTACTTAGTGGGTATATTGGTAATAAGCAGGGGTGTTATAGATTGTATTGTTTAGGAAATGGGATCCCTATCTTCTGTTGCATCGAATGCCATCATTTGGCCGACATATATTGTTATGCTCGTGAGTGCATCTGCCATAGCATATTGGAAACATGATTCCAAGACGTTTTTATCGGCAAATGGCAGCCAACGAGCAGTACCGCTCGCGCTGAACTTTATAGCATCAGGTGTGGGATGCAGCGTGCTTGTTGCATATCCAGAAATGGCTAATGTAGCCGGTTTGCAGGGGTTACTTGTTTATGCATTGACCTCTGCACTTCCGATGTATGTTTTTGCAGTTTTTGGGCCTCAGATCAAGAAGAAATGCCCAAACGGGTTCATGTTGACTGAATGGGTTTTCCAGAGGTACGGGACTGTTGCAGGGTTATATTTGAGTGCATGTACGATTTTGACGTTGTTCTTATTTATGGTTTCTGAGATTGCGTCTTTGAAACAGGCGGTGGAAACGTTGACTAAAGGAGGTGGTCTGGCGGTTGTGATTGTTGAATGTGTTGTGACAACTATCTACACAACTATTGGTGGCTTCAATATCTCGTTCATAACGGACTCACTGCAAACTCTGGTGTTTTTGTTCATTTGGATTATCAGTGCTATTGCTTTCGGTTGCTATGTCAAGGTTGACCGCTCACTAATAGAGCCTTCTGGGCTCTTGAAACCAACAAGGTTAGGCTGGCAACTAATATACATCTTGACAGTGGCCATATTTACGAATGACTTTTTCCTCTCCGGGTTTTGGTTACGTACATTTGCCGCTAAGAGTGATAAGGACTTGCTAATCGGGTGTTCATTGGCTGCAGGTATTTTGGTGTTCTTCTTCGTGGTAGTTGGATTCACAGGAATCCTCGCTGTGTGGGGCGGTTATGTACCCATCGGAAGTGAAGATCCAGGCTCGGCTTTTTTTGTACTATTATCTGAACTACCATCATGGATTATGGGATTGGTCTTAACATTCGTTCTAGTGTTATCCACATGTACTCTAGATTCGCTGCAGAGTGCCTTGGTATCTACAATTTCGAATGACTTATTTAAGAACAAGCTTCCTCTAATGTACACCAGAGCAATTGTAGGGATAGTTATGATCCCTGTTGTGATTGTTGGATTGATTGCAACTGATGTACTAACTATCTTTCTTATTGTTGACTTATTGTCTTCTGCTGTCGTCCCCGTCTTGATGCTAGGACTTTGGTCCAAGATGGACTTCCTCACCGCTTGGGAAATCATTGGAGGTGGTCTCGGAGGTCTCTTTTGCGTCTTTTTATTCGGCACTGCATACTACGGCAACACTCGAGATGGTGGAAGGTTACTATTGATTTCCGATGGTCTATATAAAAATGACTGGGGTGCCTTTGGAGCGATGGTGGCCGCTCCCTTTGGCAGTCTGCTGGTAGGTTTCTCGATCCTAGCCATACGTTCTGCAGTCATCTACTTACGATGCAGGACAACGAAAAAACCTTTCACAGTCTTCACAAGAAAAATAGTATACCATGACCAAATTTACTCCAAACAAGACGATGTTTCCATAACATCAAAGTCTCCTCGGGGTTGTCACTAACCAGTGGACCTTAGAAGATTGACCTTTTTCTGGACTTTGCACACACACAAACTTACATAATCGTTGTTGTATAATCCCTAATATAAACCATGTAGATAGTTTCCGCTTATAATCTCTTCCCGCTCCATTCCTGCAGAAAAGTCTTGGTCAGTCGATAACCGTTGTCCTAAGGGTGGTGCAAAAGGAGTACTACTTGCCTCCCCCTCACCCCCTTCCCTCAACTCCTAAAAGTCCACTTCAGCTATCTGGCCTTTAGATTACTCGATATCCCCTGGCCAAAAGGCCTCTCTCTTCCCCCATTCCTTTCCTTCTACAAATAGAAAATATCACCACCACACTACCCGTCCAAAAGACGTCCTGTCGCTGCAACAAACACTATATCCCTGTACGGTAGTTAAACGAACATTATTTGCATTATACGGTACAGTAGTTCCCATGGTTGCAAGTTCCGGATGATTCATGCTTCTAAATTCAAAAAAATAGCGAGCACATAACGCCATACTACACTTACCTAGTTATCAATTTTACCACATTGCTCCACGGAACATCATGTGCCTTCTCGTGCACTGCTTGCTCTGCCTTATCGAGTTATATAAGAAAATAATACGCCATAAGTATTGTTAGAGATATTTTTCTGGGATAAGAACCCTCATTACAATTCTACGGTCTTTCGACCCTGTCCCGAAAGCAACCTTACTATTATGGTGGCCATTGGCTGGCTTCATGGTGCGGCTACTTTTTCAATACCCCATGTCCTCTCTTAAAGGAAGTACCGGTTCGGTGACTTCCCTGCAATTACTCCGGGCAGCAGCCAACTACTGACAAGAGTTTGCACTGACTACCTTCAGCCCAAAGTTGCCTGTCGGCCACAAATCGCTGATATGGTATAATTCCACACTACAGTGGTTTTTTGTATATGTAGGGAAACTCTGCACTATAGGATGCATAAATATATATGCATGCATATGCACGAGCATGCATATGCATGCTCGTGCATATGCATGTGTGTGGAGTCTATATATATATATATATATATCACAGATAAAAGTATATTAGCACACTGACTGCATATGGGCTTGCCTATACTTAATCTTGTTCTATGGCAGTTGCAGGGAAAAGGAAGCACTACAGAAAAGACAAGAATTTCAACACAGTTCAGCCCTTGTTCATTTCGTGAATCTTACCTGAAACGAGCTCGATCCAAACCAAATTAGGTCGAATATAGCACAGGGTTTTTCGAGAGTGAAGCTACGATTTGGAGGCATTGTTTTGGTATCTCATATAATTAGCTTAGATATCGCACCTCCCTCTCCCCCCTTTGAAGCAGCCAAGAAGGTGAAGGCTTTAAACTAAAAAAATCCTTGGTTTGTTCCCAGATTCCTTAGGGGTCCAAAAAAGGTTGCCTGTGTTTGCTGATATTACAGAAGTATAGCACAAGTTTAAAAAAAACTTTATATTGAAAGTTGAATGTGGTTTGTTGCAGCAATAGGCACGTTTGATCTTGAGGTTTTGGAATAGTTCTTATTAAACATTGTAAAGGTTGTGTGTGGTTTTGGTTGTGGTTAGCTGAACAAAAACACCTATAAAAAATTCTTAAGTGGCGATATTGATTGATTTAAGAGAGAAAATTGTGGGCCCATTGCCATTTGGAAAATCTAGTGGTGCATATACATTTGGTTTATTTGTTTGCTGATAGTCCTGCCTGTGGTCGTTATACTGGGAAGAGCATCTATCCATAGCCCCGTTGCCGCTGCCCTTAGTTTTGTACAGTCAACTCAGTCTACCAGTGTGGAATTTAAGCGGACGGTGTTGCTGTCCTACTAATAGGAATTTTGTTGATCTAGATCCATTCTGCATTTTAATCGGAAGGTAGTTGGCTAAAAACATCAGGTATACTTTTTACTCTCGTCCAACAAGCCAGAGATCGTTCGTACTTTTTTGTTTTTTGTTTCCCATTTCTGTTCCTTTTTCTTTTGTTTGTCAGTCTTGTTCAAAAAGTGAGCTTAGTTCTCCCATTTTGTACTGTCTAGATGTTTCAGTTTAACGATAATTCAAGCTTACACGTTGTGCCGTCGTCTGTACAAAGTGGCGTTATAACTCCCGTTAATCATATACCCAGATCACAGTCTACAAGTGATCTGTTCCTGATTCCTGAATTAGATTACCAAGATAGAGAAAAGAAAAGAAAACAGCCTTGTGTTCCCAGAAATGCAGGTAACAACAGTCACTTTTATCCCCAAGTAACGAGACATTCTTCTATGAACTCGGCTAATGTTGACACCTTGGCTAGTCCGCTAAATCTGCCCTTTCTCCATGAACACAGAAGGTCCTCTCTGCTACAGACACAGAAAAGATCTCCCTTAACACCGTATCAGATTCAGCGATCCCAAATGAAGCAGAGGTTTCAGTTTCCAAATGGTGAGAGTTTTACTCCAAGGGCGCAACTGAGACAAAAGCTACCCCTACCAGAAACCCCTCGGTCGTTTGTGCCACAGTATAATACTAGACCTAAGGCGCATAGCATGAGCAATATGCCCAGCCCGCAGGTCCGTGTACCGTATAATCGAGGGCCTCATCAGCCAACTGTACATTCCAATCGGAGCAGCCCGAATTTGTCTGCTTCTTCTCGTGGATCAAGGCAAATAGACCATTCTGGATATCGGGAGCTGAAAAGTAAGATTGCGCGCCGGAACTCTTTACAAATACACAAGTCTTCTAGTCTTGTAAACGTTTCAACAAAATATTCATCTGAGAACAGCTCGCAAGCATTAAGAGCTATGAGTGCGGAATCACTAAGACTGAGAACTGGGCCCTCATGTCTCTCATTACAAGAAAACATTACTTCATCTGGCCATAAAGTTCCTACTTCTGCTCTACCAAGCCTTCCCTCCTTCGGATGTTCCCAATTTACGAAATCACAAAGCTCTACCTCCATAAAAACTCTGAGCAACCCAAATACTTCCTCAAGTAGTTTGTCTCGGAGCAGTAGTTCTCTAGTTAGAGACGGTGCATCTGGCAGTATTACAAGTGCCAGCGATTCAAGTCAAAAAGCAGTGGAACAACAGACGCTGCTCTCCAATAATAATATATCTTTGCATAGTGGCAATTTCATGATTTGTCCTAAGTCTTCAGCAACCGCAGCAGTGAATATATCGAATACAGTTGCCATAGGTGGGTCAACAGCTATAGATCCACCCGAACTCGAAAATTTGTGCAACTTTTCGTCTTGTGATAGAGGTGCCAAAAAACAAGGTTCCAAATTTGGGTCATTTATTAAAAAGTTTATTCCAGGTATGAGAAGGAAACAAAAGGTCGACCAACCAACGAATTTCAATTCATCCGAAATTAAAACGGCGCCGTTATTGGAAGATGGTGAAGAAGATCTGCAGGCGACTGCAATAACAGTCTCCTCAGTTTCGTTAGGATTTGAGGCGGATAATGCAGACGAATCTAATGATACTTCCTCAACTTCTTCTTATGATAGAGAAGCTGGTAGTCTATTCGACATAGATCTCGTTTTTGATACATTGCTATTAAAAGGCGACCGTCACGAAGAGAATAGTCCCGTAACAGACTTCAAAGGCGTATCCAAAATGTCAACTGTAACCCAATCAAGGGAACCTAAACGCTGTTCGAAAGTCTCTTACCATGTAAAGCAAAGATCTTCATTAAACAATGAAATTGACTATGATTTGATCCATGATTTTTCTAAACTTCGGGATTTTATTGACGCTGAGCAGAATAATGGACAGCAGCAGAAGTCGGCAGCGCCCTCACCTCGTCATTCTAGCCCATTAACGCCGCCTCCAAGATCAAATCGCAGACCCATTTTCAATGAGCCTAGTATATCTCAATTCTTTTATAACTCTGCTGTCTCAGGTAATCTTATTATCGACTGCACAACAAGTCTGAAGCTTTCGAAGAACCACCATAAAGACCGCCTTTTAACGACTCTACAGATGAAATGGAAAGCTGTCCATATTGATAAGCAAATGCCCAAGACAAAGTCTCTCAATGGGCGCATAATGAGTTGTCTAAAATCCTCGGGCTCCGATTCTGCCGTTAACTGTCCAACTGGAAACGCATCTCCATCGAACTCACAAAAATCAGTTAAACGGCTGGAGTTCGCTGAAGAGATCTACGTGAATGATACATACTCTCATTGGGAATATAGAAGAAGTGATAAAAGATTTTTAAAGGAAAGAAAACAACTCATGACTTCGATGCAGGGCCTACCATTTGTTCAATCTGTAAAATGGGAATTGAATGAATTCAAACGTAACGAAATGCTCGTGCATCCTGAAAGCAAGCAGAACACTCAATTTTTTATATGATAACCATTTTATGCCGACGTGCCTTGAAGATTGAAAAAGAACTTAAATATAATTAACGAGAACGTTTTAACCACTTACATTAGTATTAATATATACGACCCATAAATTATGAATCGGAAAGAAATGCGAACAAGGGACCGCTTATTTGCTTAACCCACTTATTAAAATTACAAATAGACCATACCCATAATCCTATTTTTTCTTACAAAAAAGGTTTTAGAAATATGTAATATAATAGATATATTAATATAGATACTAATAAAAAAAACACCCTAATTCTTCAGTCCTAACATTCATACCTTTATATCTTAAAACACGTTACCCACACAAAAGAATAACATTTACACTATTATGTCCTCCTGGCTTAATTTTCAAGTTGCATACTCTATATATGTCTTGTTATGTATACTGACACCGGATTATATCCATTAACAGCAAAACATACTGAAATGTGATAGTTACTTGACCTTCAACAGCCATGAATAGTAATCTGTCGAGCACAACTAACTTTAGGTCACGTGCTAGCTGGATTATCTCGTCACGCGCCAGCTAATGCTTTTCTTGATGATCAGCTACTGCTTATATAGTCTCTCACCTTAATCAATTACCCTCCAGTGTCCTAAGCCGAACTAGTATATGATTTAATCTAGCCTAATCGCTAGGTTTGGGTCTCCTTATATAGCTTTCTGTTGACTATCGAGATAATTCTTCGTCCGGTATCGTAACGTCGAGGTGATCCTTAATAATTTTATGACGATCACGTGCACAAAGTCCATCATGATATGTTAACTATGGTTCAGGAGGGTCATCAATGCCTTGTTGGCGCAATCGGTAGCGCGTATGACTCTTAATCATAAGGTTACGGGTTCGAGCCCCGTACAGGGCTTTTTTTGCTGAGATGCTCGTAGATAATGCTAGATGATAAAATTCTTCCTATTATCACCAGATTTTTAAAACTCTGACTTTTTAACACTTGCTAACGTAGAGAATCACATATTGGTATATCCGCTACTCTGAGAATCAGGTTCAGGTCAATATGGGCTTCAGATTTCCAATTAAGACAAAACTTCCCTCAGGGTTCCTAAATGCCAGACTAATTAAGGACCACTTCAAGAGGCAGCAAGTAGCGGAAAATGAAGTCACTGTGAAAGCTCTAAAATACATATCTAGAAACACTACTTTGCCACAGAAGCTGAGAATGGAGGCCCAACTTCAGTTAAGTGCCATGCCAAACTATACCAGAGCCACACAGGTGAGAAATAGGTGTGTGCTAACCGGTCATTCGAGATCTGTGCTCAGTGACTTTAGATTGTGCAGAACACAATTTAGAGAAAAGGCTAGAAACGGTGAATTACCAGGTGTGAAGAAAGGTGTTTGGTAAGCTTGTCGCATATCTTATCGCGGTTGAATATTTTTGTTACCTTCTTCTTTTAGTTTACTGCGATACATTCCTTCCTGTACATATATATTTAGATAATGGATATAAACTAACATTTGATTAATGACATGAAGCGCAAGACTTGGTTTATAGTTATAAGACAGGACCCTATAGTCGCTGGCCTTACTGAGCCCCAATATCTAATAAAGTTTGTAAAATACCTATATGTGATGTATATATATATATACATACATATGTATACCCTGTATAAAAATTAGGATAGACTGCAGAATGGGCATGGATAAATGAATTAATGAAGAAATAAAAGTGTTGAAAAAATAAACTTGAGTTGACAAGGTATAAAGGAAGGACTGACAAAAACAAAAGTGAGATCTCTGAGAAATAAAAATGAAGAAGGATAAAAAGGGCGGGGTCAAGTTGTTTCCAATTCTTTATTATTAATATTATTCTTTATATCGTCAATTGACATTGAAAACATAAATTAGGTGAAGGCTCTGCATTCTTGAACATAAGTATATACAAAATCCCTCTTCAAATCAATGAACAAAGAAAATTGATGAACATAAAACGAATAGTGGAGAGGAAAGAGAAGGGGATTAAAAATTATTATTTTTCTGGAAATGGTTCACCATTGACAGAAAGAGTATGGCAGCGTAATATAAGGAGGAACAGATAGAGCAATAAAGCATATAGTCGTTTGGAATTAAGAATGTTTTTTTTTTGAAAATATTTCAGGTTGTTTTTGTTTTTTTAGTAACTACAACAAAAATAGCAGAAACATCCAAGCAGCAAAATTACCTTGTAATAAAACAAAAAGACATAGGAGATAATCAATTAAACTATAGTTCTAGGATATCTTTTTTTCTTCTTGACTGTTTTTGTTCTTTTTTTCTTCCAAGTTCATAAGACAACGCACTTCCGCCTCTTCTTTTTGTCCGATTTGGCCTTGGACTTGCCCTGCTTGCCCATCAAGGAGGCTCTAGTGGCTGCCTCAAAAACTTCTCTGACACCAAATCCAGTCTTTGCAGAACATTCAATGTATTCGACCGCGCCGATTTGGTCTGCAACCTCCTGAGCTTGCGCCTGAGATACCGGCTGTTGGCCCTGCTGTCTCAACTGCTCAATCACTTGTGGATCGTTTCTTAAGTCTGCCTTGCAACCCACCAAAATAACAGGCACTCCCTGACAGAAGTATAAAACCTCACTAATCCACTTTTCCATCACATTCTCCAAAGAATCAGGTAAATCAATAGAATAACAAATCAAAACAACGTTCGAATCAGGATATGACAAAGGTCTCAATCTATCGTAATCTTCCTGCCCGGCTGTATCCCATAGTGCCAACTCCACACGACGCCCGTCAACTTCAACATCTGCCACGTAGTTATCAAAAACAGTTGGAACATACACCTGAGGAAACTTTCCTTTAGCAAACACGATCAACAAACATGTCTTACCACAGGCACCATCACCCACGATAACCAATTTTCTTCTAATGCTAGGATTGTTCATTTGTTGAGACATGATAATCTTATTATACTATTTCTATGCAAGCGAGGTAGAAAATCCACGACTGCCAAGTGTAGTTGGTGAGAGAACTTGATAGATAATATTAACTGCTTTTTGAGTGACTTGTTCAATGTTGGAAAACAGCCCAAAGACACAAATTTGAAAAAGAAAGGAAAAAAAGCTTCCGATCTAATATTTGAAACACACAAAAAACCTGTCAAATATAGAAAAAATCGGTATCAAGTTTTAGAGAAAGCCTTCATATAAAATTAGCACAGATCAGTTATGGATTAACCCAATTAGCTGATTCTCCCAAACCCTGAGAGGTTCTTGCGCTGTTTGTGCTTTTCTTGTAGTAGAGTGTATAAGCAAGCTGTATGTGGCCTATTGTCTTCTCGATGTGATCATGTTGCTGCGGCAACCGCTCCGGAAAAAGAAACGAGAATTGGTTTTGTGGCGCATCATTGAGTCATGTTGTACGTATCATCACGTGGTGAACGTCAGTATGATTTAGTAAGCGGGAGATAGACATTAGGAAAGCGTTTTTCAAAACGACAGGCACTCCTGCCCAGATAAGTTTGATTCGATGCATCGCGACAGAGAAACAGGGGATATAGCAGTGTATATAAGGTATTGAGCACGGTAAATTTTACTGAGGTTGTAGCGAGAGGTTGTTTGTGTGAGAATTTTTCGGAGAAAAAAGCATGATTTTGGCAATTGGTTTTTTATTTTATTTAATACTAGTCGAGGATGATAGTAAGAATGACAATAATTATAAATGATGATGAATAATAATAATGACTAAATAAAAAGGAGTGAATGATGCAGTTGGTAGTAGTAGTAGTAGTAGTAGTAATTATAGGGGCTCGGGAGAAGGTAGTAAAGGCATAGATAAAAGAGTACTAAAAATAGAATAGAATAAAAAATAAAAATAAAATCCAGGATGAATAATAATGATAAGTGGGGGGGGGGGGGATTGCGGAACAAGACAAAACATGGCAAAAGTAAAATACGGGGGCAGTTAGTTGGTTATAAGATGATACATTTTTTTCTCTTTTTCAGGCTTTTCCTCTCCGAATGAGTTTTCTTTTTAGAAGATGGAGTAGCAGAACTGGGGTGGCCAGCCAGGGAAGCTCTGGTTGCAGCGTCAAAAACTTCTCTGACACCTTCTCCTGTTCTAGCAGAGCACTCAAGGTAACCTACAGCGCCGATCTTCTCGGCAACTTCTTTGCCTTCAGCAGCAGTTACAGGTCTTTGACCTGCCGTATGTAACTGGTCTATGACTTGGGGGTCGTTTCTCAGATCTATCTTACACCCAATGAGTAGGATTGGAACCCCTTGACAGAAATGAAGCACTTCACTAATCCATTTTTCTTGAACATTATCTAACGAATCTGGAAGGTCCACGGAAAAACAGATCAACACAACATTTGAATCAGGATATGAAAGTGGCCGTAACCTGTCGTAATCTTCTTGACCAGCAGTATCCCATAACGCTAGTTCAACATGCCGTCCATCAATATCAACATCCGCCACGTAGTTTTCAAAAACTGTGGGCACATGTATCTCGGGAAATTGGCCCTTCGAAAATACAACCAAAAGGCACGTCTTTCCACATGCACCATCCCCAACTATCACCAATTTCTTTCTGATATTCACGCCTCCTTGGTATGACATAACTTAGATATATCCTCGAGACTAAGATGTGTTAAATTAACAGTATTGATAAGGCCCTTTTTCTTTCTGGGTTAAAAATTAATAGGGAAATGAAAAGCACAGAATGGAACGCGAACAATAGAATAGATCAGGTGAAATTGTAAGCAATCTCCAAGTAATCTTTGTGTTCGCAATGTGTAATGAACGACTAAATAAGCGAATAGCAGATAATTGTTTGGGTTTTTCAGGGTATCTGATAAAAGGGGAGAGGTAGCACTTAGAAAATGAACGTTGATGGATTACCCTTGGTACTCGATGAATCGATATGGATTAAAGATTGACTTTAAATAGCCAAATGCAATTATAAGCCTAGATCCGTTGAGTTAAAGCAGCAGATAAACCAATAGAAGGTGCTCTTTTCAAACTAAAATAAAAATCTGAAAAACTCCATCAAAAAATGAGCCACGCAGAAATCGATTATATTTAGCGTTTCATCTTCTAGACAACCGACAATGTATATCATGTTGGACGATGTGATTACTGTAGATATTGTATAATATAATATAATATAGTTATATTCATAGAAATTATATTAGTATGACGTTCTCATTGGCAGTGTGTAAAGTTGTATATTAATCAGTAGGTGTGAATGAGAGATCCCACATTCCAATATTGTTAGTGATGGAGGTAGTGGATCTGGTTAATAAGTGTATGTTTGGCGGACCAGAGAATTCATAAGTAGAGCTGTCATCATCGGCCAAAATCAGATCTGCATTGTGGATATTGTGGGATTTTGTGATTTTAAAAGCAGTTATAGTACCGTCAACATTAAGTAAGTAGATATCGTTTTTGGATGTTATGTGTAAAGATTTTACGATTTTCTTCAACAGTATTTTAGCGTCTGCAATAAGTTGCCGAAAGCCATTTTCGCGTGGAAGATATAAAACTAATGCACCGGTTACCAGATTGTTGCTGTGATTGAGTGGCTCTACGTATGCTATTACGGAGCCATCTTTTGTAATGTATACTGAAGTGTGTTTGCGGGTATTTTCCTGGTTGTCTTGAATATACGTAGTATTGGTTTGGAACGTCAGGATGCTTATTTGACCATCGACAGTTACATTTGCTACCATGAAGTCATCGGCATCGAACGATTTTGTTGAGGATACTTCCCAAGAGTATTTTCGTTCAACAGTAAACGGATCTTTAGAACCATTTGGTGTTCTTACCAGCTGGTACTTTGCTATTGAGTCCTCAATAGAAACCCAGAATGAACAATCACTCACAGATTTAATCTTACCGTTACAGCCGATGGACTCCAACTCTAGGGAAACTAAATGTGTTATAACCAACCTGCCCGGATTTGGAACTATCAGAAGTATTTTAATGACATTCTTTCCACCTCTCGAATCAACGAGTTTCCTTTTACAGCTGCAAGCTAATATTATATGATCCTTGTTATTGATTTGAAGATTTGGACGATGCAGTTCATCTAAAATTAATTCTTGAACATCTAACAGCAGATCTACGTCTGAAAAAATCCTACCAGTGTACAGAATACTTCGCCTACCATTTTCCAGTTTAATGCACTCGAGTGTTTTCTTGTTACAGTTTGCCACAAGTAATCGGCTGATCTTGTCAAGATATAGAAATTTTTTGGTACAACTTGTAGAACTTAGAACAATGTTTGACGTAGTGAAAGATCGATAAGCATTTTCATATACTCTTAAGCCATCTCCAAATAGAATCGCAAAACGATCAGCCAATCGTTTGATCGCTATGATTTTGTTATTTCTCTTCCAATCTGCCAATTTTACAGGAATTCGTTCCCTCCGGAATAAATCATACAGGAAAATACTATGTGGATTATAAAACATACAGGTTCCATGTCCTAGATACTCAATGTTATAATATCCTGTTAAATTATTAAAACCAGCAGTAATATCAAATGGTTTACAGATCGAAGACACACCAGCATTTGCTGCACCGGGAATAGTTGAGCAGATTATTTCATTATAACCAACCAGAACCGCATCAAATAACAAAGAACCCAGTTCAACATCTCGTAGAACGTTGATTTCTTCAGCTTTCACATCAATGGCACATACCAAAATTTTATGGTTTATTATCAGATATATTTCGGAGCCTTCTTCATTAAAAAAGGCTTTCTCTATACGGTGCACTATTGTTGCATTACCAACGCTTCCAACTTTCAAAGACTTATCCCTAAGGTTTATATCTTGGAAATATATTAAATTTGAACCAGACCATATTAGTACCTGTGAACCGCTACTTGTTGCTCCATCTGCTTTGTAGGGTAAATTATATCCCCATGTATCGGCTTCATTTTTAAATGACTGTAAACACATCTTCTCCGTAGTAATCTGTACGAAAAATTCCTCTGTAACAGAATAGTGAACTGTAGGAACATTGTGAAAACTTAAAATGTCTTCTACCTCATCACATTCTATATTTTCTACCGTGTTGAAATATAATAAAAATGCCTTGGACACTGTATTAGAATCAGATGCAACAACGAGGTATCCATCGCTTTCTTGATCATCCATAGACATTTTTAGGCGGAGGGAACCAGGTAAAGTGGCAATAGGCAATACAAAAAGTCTGCTGAAAAATTGGAATTGACTTATCTTTAAAATGCTTCTATAATGTTCAACGTAACCATTAGTCGAAATGCTTGACAAGGATGATGGACCACAGGACCAAAGTTCAATCCCATTGTGTTCATGTGTAATTGGCATTTTGGCTGAAAATGATATTAATTGGTCAGCATTTGCAAAGCTTGCGTCCTTTGTATATCGAGCCAATACATTCGACATAGACTCGATATCAGAATCTTGTACTAGACATTTCAAGTCAGATATATTCAGGATTATCTCAAATACTTTATCAAAACTAATGATTTGTAACTTGTAGTTTGCAGGATCAGTATCTTGAACCGAAAGTAAAGTAAAACCTCTGAGGCCCTTAAATCTTGTTAAGCCATAAAACTGAGCAGCTCCCTGGTCGTCCGCTAGAATAACACAAATACTACTGTGAGTGGTTGAAAACAAAATAGAACGAGTGTAGCGGTGATATTTTTCATAATCTAGGGACTTGAGCTTTTCCAACAATAGCTCGTCATGTTCAAAATGAGTAATGTCACTTAAGACACTTCTTTCACATACCGATGAGCCGTGGCCGTCAGATATTAATAGTTGATGAGCGGACAATACGTCCACAGAATTAGTTTTAACACACAAACAATAATTATTGTTAAAAGGAATAACATTTTGAACCAATTTACCATCTGGAACAGCAAATTGATGTACTTCAGGTTTCTCCTCAGAACTCATCGGCCAGGTTAGCACACAGTAAAATACTCTAGATGACCTAATTCCTGTAATGAACAACAAAACCTCGGTTTTCGAAATAAAATACGAACAGCATGAAATTATGGTGTTAATTAAATTCATATTTCGAGTTAGGTCAAAATAATAGGGACATTCATGTTGTAAACCGAAAAACTTAATTACTCCATGTTCTCTATCATACAATAAAAAATGTTTTCTATCAGGATGTAGAATTATCTCCCAGGAACCAGCTCTTTTCTGACTTGTGAGAATCCACCAATGAACTATTCTGGGCTCCAGCTTCTCATTAAATACAATTGAAAATAACATATTGTCTGCAGTAGTTATTAAAATTGTATCATCTATAAATTTTGGTTCATCATGACGTATAGTCTTACAATCAGTAATTTTCGTATGCCAATGGTGATATTTAGCGGTACCACTTAGCTCAATGCTGCTATGCAAGATAACTATTGTATCTAGTACAACTTTCCCATCCGTCGGTATAGTTGGCAAGCTCCCTTCTGATTCTGCATCTGAAAATAATATGTCAATGTCAGGGTCATCTAAAGTATCTTTTTTATTCGAGGCCACTTTTTCTTTTGGTGCATAGGTTTTATTGATAACCGATCTATCTGCTAACTGATTCAGAATTGTTAACTTTCCTTTCGATGTGTTTATTCTTATGGGTAGTAATTTTTTTTGAGCTGCTGCCCCTAACATAAACTGTTCATTAAATTGGTAGTTATGCACGCTGAAGCTCTCAGAAAGAGTAAGTGGAGGACTCCTAACTGGATTTACATTGAATAATTCGTAATCTTCCATTGCACCTTTGGACTGTGAATTAGCAGAAGTAGATTCACCTTGAGTATCATTCTAACCTCTTTTGAGAAGTAAAAGTCTTCTCCGAGCGTACGAAGTTTGCATCATCGCAGTGAAGTTCATTGTCTTAGTTTAGCGAAATGTAAGATTATGCAGAAAAAAAGGATATATAAAACAGTTTAAATAAAATTGAGGGTAATAATTAGATTATGGTCTATCGACGGAAGATTGAGGAATCGACTCATTGAAATTCTTTCCGACAAGTAAGTAAGATGGTCACCCTTTTAAAACGAGAAAATAATTGAAGGGTATATATACCGCAGTGTATTGTTATATAGCCCTTCTATGTGAAACAATTTTGATATTTAGATTTTTTACAGTTCATTTCTTAATTCATCAATATCAGTATACGACTTATACCTTTGTAACTGCCTCAATCTAGGTTGAACCTTAGGTTGTTCTTGGCCATTGTCTTTGGAAGAGCCCTCTTCTGGATTATTGTGATTTGATTTTCTTCTAAACTTGTTACTGATAAATTGACCTGTGTGCTTCAACAAGGACTTAATGACAACCTTCTTGATTGTGGCCATTACTTCTCCGATGGTTATTGTTTGATTGATGAACTGAAGTTTTGGAAACATGAACATGAAATCTGTCACGTTAATTATTCTTCTAGCACCGTGCCCACGAAAACTTATAGCCAAGGGGAAGCTGTTTAGGACCATATTCTCTATAATCATATAATCTAATGATCTTTGAACCATTTCATGTAGATCACTACCATTCCCTGATTGCATAGGGCTTTCAATTAGAGAAGAAGTTGATGATGGCCATTCATGAGAAGTTCGACCGCCACTTCTCGAAGAGCCTTTCGTTACAGTACTCAACACTTCAATATTTCCATTGGGTATCTCATCATCTGGAGCACCAACATTGTGAAGCAACTCTTGAATGAGCTTTGGCATTGTCCACTTTATAAAATTATCTATAGTTTCCTGCTCAGCTTTAATCTCTAAGCCCTGAAGTTCAGTGGAAACATTCTTGACAACTTTTATTCCTCCAACTGGTCTATCCATATCCCATTCTACAGATATTAACGGTGGATTTATGTCTCCTTTTTTATTCTTTTCCAAAGGGCCCAATAGATTATGGAATTTCACGTTTGCTTCTAAGCTAAAAACCTGCAACATGCTAATCACCATTTTATTACTATTAGAACCTGATGATGACTCAATTCTATGAAAATAAGAATTGGCCAAAGCTGCATCCAAGAAAGGTTCTCCATTGTCATGCAACATATGTATAATAATCTCTTCTGATTTGACAATGAACATCATTTTTCTATCCTCGCTAACTTCATCAACATTAGATGACGTCAAGACCTTCATGATAATGCAAAGCTTAGTAAATGCATCTACTCTAGCCTTTCTGATTGCATTCAAGTCCGCAATCCCAACATCATCTAGTAAATATTTTTTGAACGAAAGTTCATCCTCGATAATATCCAATGCATATAATGTTTTTTGAATTCGAGTCATTATTCGACCGTAATCGGAAAGGTTGCTTGGGTCGTAACTCAATAAAAGTTTATTAACTTGTTTTTTCAATCTAGCACTTCTAGGCTCAACGTACATCAACACTTTCATAATCATGTTGTATAAAACCAAATACTGCTTTGAATCTGAAGAGAGAACAAAGCGGGGAAGGTTGCAAACAACTTTATCCATTGAAATTACCTCAGATAGCTGGTCTGATAAGTTTGCAAAAGAAGATACTCGATCATATTTGAAAACCGATGAAAATTCCCTGATAATAATATTGGACTCTAATGGCTTGGGATCAAAACACAACTCAACACCTAGCCATGGTTGCCAACAATTGGCTGAATGAGGAGTACCATATCCAAGAGGATTAAAAAAAGAATTCTCCACAACCCTGAAATCTGTTTCTTGGAATATAAACACGTTTGCCTGAATAAGCGCTGATGCATACCTAGTCATGAAAACATTATTACTGTATTCATTATCTGACGTGTTGGAATCGAAATCCACAATTTTCAACTTTATAGAGGGAGCAGTAACAAGAATACATGTATCTGGTGTTTCTTTGGTACTTAGTTGAATTTGAGGGGCCACAAATTGAATAAAATGGTCATCATGTGTAGCATATTCCATATTAACATCAAGATGATATATTTTATCTTCAAATAGTTCAAATAATGACTGATCCTTAATTTCTGGTTCCTTTTCATGAGGATCCGCTCCCATATCTAACCCAGGTTTTTCAATACCCATTCCATCCAAGATATTGAGTTTAGATTCCTCTGTTTTAGACTGTTCAGTTTTCTGATGGTAAAGCCTTTCAATAACCTGGAGAGTTTTTGACCTAGTTAACGCTGAAGATTGTGACGACAGTTCTAAAAGATGAAGGTACTTGAATATCACATCTCTTGCATCTTCATCCCACTTCAGACGCATACAAAAAACAAAAAATCTGTTCTCAAAAGAAGAAATAGTAGAAGTGCTTGATTTATCCACAAAATCAACAAGAGTATAGTTTAATTTGGTATCATACGAGTTATGCAAATTTGGTTCAGTTGGATACCTATTAGAATGAATAGAGTTAATATCTTGAATGATTTCTGTTACTTTTGCGATCACAATATTTAGTTTTTCGAGATCACGTTTGATAATCTGTCTTTCAGCAAAATCTGCAGTCATATTTAGCAGTCTTGTAGCAGCAGCATGGCGTTCAAGCAAAAAATCCCTTCTTTGCTCAACCGTTTCTAACGGAACATCAATATGTGGCGCCAACGAACAATAATGAGATACGGAATTATCAAAAGGCTTTACACTTTCACAAGTATTGAAATCAACTTGGTATTTATCTCCATAACTAGCTTGCTTACGGTAAACAACCTTTGGAGCATGCAATAATGGACCTATTTTAATATTTGGAACATAACTTTCCATACCCTTATATGTAACTTCTTTATAGTCCAAAATGTCGTACCAAGCCATGTCATTATCAAATATATTGAACCGAGCAGTTTCAAACTTTCCCGGAAATGATAAGGGTTTGAAAACAGCATCCACTGTCCTTATATCAATATTGAAGGTTGAGACATCACCTTCTTTAAATTTTGAACGCATAACCCGCTTGATAATATCAAGCTCCTTATTACGTTCATGCAATACCTCTTTTCTTTGATGTAAATCCATGACAAATCTATCCATTTTAGCTTTTAAACCTACGAATTCAAAAACATCTGAAGATGAACCAGACAAATAACCATCAATATCAGTATTCTGGTATGTGTGACAGATAAAAAATGGTGATATATCTGCATGATATGAAATAGAATACATGTGATCACCAAATTTCGGACTGTTCGTATGAATTCCAAATAAGTCACCCCTCCTAACAGGTAAGTTTCCAAAGAAACTGGACCACCAAGAAAAGAAAACAGTAAACACACCAGGTGTCAATTGCATAATGTTGTATGCCTCTTTATTAGTCGATAATAAAGTAAAAGAAAGATGAATGAATTCACTTCTGAATCCACTGTAAGAGTCTAGAGTTGAATCTTTAATGTGCTCTGGATTAGTGAGTCGAACCTTATAATGCGCTAGGGATTCAAATGTTCGCTCTTTAGTGCCAGGAATTAATCTTTCAAATACAAGACCAATGTTCAACTTAACGCCACCGCTCAATTTAAGGGCTGTTTTTTCAATGTAATTCTTGTACATGAGTTCTCTTTCCCCACTAGGATTATGTACAGGCATGACATCGATAAAATAATAATATGCAGCAGAACGTTGTAGGTTAGTATCTTCCTGGCTTGGGATAAATATGGCACTTTCTGAACTTGAACACCAAACTAATAAGGGTTTTGCAAAAAAGTTTGGAATCGCTATATAAATATCATCCGCTGAACAGCTTACCAATCTTTTTGGGTCATTATCAGCGTTAATTTTTAATTCGGCGTTCCCTTTCAAGCCAATAACAAAGCCTGCCGATGTTCCACCTATAGCATAGGGACTTTTTACTCCCTTTAAGCATACTTCAAATACACCATTATTAGGCCAGCAAATGCTAATCTTCGCATGAAAAATATTTCTGATTTTATCCCAAAATCCAATCTTCATGGAAGGATCAACTGGGGGCTTCGAAAAATTATCCAAACAATTCATTGTCTGTTGAATAGCACCCTCATATGATCCACCCCAAGTAACCATAGTAATACCATTCGATTGTATATCCATATTGAGTTTAGTATACAATTTAAGTGGTGTTAGAGAACGTCCAAATGTCAATAAATAGTATGAATCGGCCTCTTCTGTGGTAACAGATGGAACTAGAGGAACATATAACGTCCTTAACTCTCTGTGAGACTGCATCATGTCTTCAGTTATAATAAAGTCACCGTATAGATGGATTGCACGGTTCCTTGATGTTTGATTAGGCAGCAATTTTGGTATATGAACAAGTGGCAATGGATAGTCTTTCAAGTGACATCTAAACTCGTCAAATTTACCATCAATATATAATGGAACCATAATAGAATATTTCGTATTTTTGGGAACACCTTTCCCAACATCATGAATAAAATCGGCAATATTATTCAAACCGAATGACGGGCGGAATATACTAATGTCTACACCCTCAGCTATAAGAGTCATTAGATTTGGAGAAGAGATAAAGTCAATGACATTCTTATTAAATGCTTCAGGTAAATTTGCGGTATTCACCTTCCCCCATAAAAAGTTAAAATTATCTGAGAACACTTTCTTTTCCTTAATACGGAATTGGCGTACCCTATTAATCCACGAATTTGAAATATGCTCTTGTAACTTGTTAAACCTCTGAAGGCAAGCTTCATAGTCATCTTCTGACAATAAATCTTCCAAATTTGGATACTGTGTCTCTTTAAGGTTCCTGTTTTGCGTCGCAGAGCCTATACTCCTAACAGATGATTTTCTATCAAAGGAAAAATCCCGAGGACTGGAGAAAGAATCGAAAGTTTCTGCATTCTTCATGCCCTTGTTTATGCCATATCTAAACTTGCTGGAAACCCACTCATCAAATATCTCATATTGTTCTAACCTGGTACGCTGCTCCTGTAATCCAACTTGGAATATCATACCGAGGGTAGATTCAAAGGGATCATCTTCAATGCTAAATATCCACCTTTTTGATCTGAACTTAATTTTCGGTATTTCAAGAGGTTCAGTAAATGTTGGCATGACAGTAAGGTCTGTACTTGATGCCTTTAAAGAGTGCAGCATATGTTTCACAGTCTTGTACATGCTGCCTATGTTATCAAAGATTTTGTACATCTCAAAACGATGAGGTATCTGCCAGTGCCACGTCTCATTCTGTAATAGAATTGCAGGTTCGATGGAATTAAAATTTTCCCACTTCCTAGTGTCATGTAGCTTGGAAATATCAATTAAAACATTGAAATCTAAAATCGTGAACATGCGGCACCACTTCTGATGTAGTATAGGAGATTCAACACAAACTCTAAAATAATGACCGTTTAAACGTGTTTTCTCTGTCTCATTAAATTGGAAGCAAGAATCGAACGATTCAAATCTACACTTTATACCATTAGGTAAAACAGTAACAAAATCTAAATGCTTGGATGCAATTTTAACATGAAGCAGTTTCAGCAAATTATCCAAGTCTAGTTTCCGTCTCCACCTAGGTTTAGAAGAACGGAAAAGAGTTTTATGCAATTCCGCGAGCGATTCCTTATGGTGACTTTTGAGTTCTTTTACGAACACTTTCTTAAGGGTTTGGATGGCAGAAAAACCAAAATACAGTCATTAATGAAAATAAAACTTCCAACTTTTCAACATCCGACTTAATTATAAGTTGTTCGGTTTCTGCTTGAGGATGAATTGATATAAATGCCTTTGGTAGTTTGAATACCGTCTTTGGTACCAAACATTCCTTATTACGTTTCGTTTCAGAATATGCAGTGCTAATAACCTCCTCGCACTGAAATCTTAGCTGCCACAAATGGGCACCTTCTATTGTTGAATTAGTAGTATGGACCTCCAAACCATTATCATCATATGCAAATCCCTCTACTGATGTGACGTTTCCATCGTAAGAACTTCCACTTTCTGAGGTAGACTTATCAGATGACTGGTTAAAACTGTTTTCTAAAGCTATTTTCGCTCTACCAACTGAACAACTAATCTTTCTTAGCTCCCCATTAATAAAATCATTGGTGCGTTGTTCTTCCATGGAAACAAACTTATCTTCAGGTAGAAATACGGACCTGGCTCCGACTAGAATGAAGAAATCGCGGATTTCAAATGTAATAGAATCGAAATAGGATGGAAGCCGCTGGAAAAGCTTCTTTTCTATTGATATTATTTCACATTTTTCAGTACTTTGCTCCAAGGCTTCTAATTGTGATGAGAATTGTTTGTAAAGAGAAAGAAAGAATGTTTCTTCGACGTAAAACCTCTTGGAATTGACACTACGAATAATATGATTTAAAACTGTTAAAGTTTTCAATTCAGAAAGATCACATTTCACTAAGTCGATATCACTATTAAGTGATATATGCAGTGTTGGTAAAAGTTGAGTATCGACCTTGCAATTTACGCTATCCAATTGAATTAAATTATGGATATAACCAACAGATTTTGAATGATACGAAGAATCAAAATCCAATACTTCCAAGTTCGTATCAAACTTATAATATAACTCATTTGGTTTCTGACTTCCGATGTCAAAACTTTTTTGAGTTCTTGTTTGTAAAGATAAAATTGAACATTTATGGATGATGAAGTTATCTTCAGCATTAATAATTAGGACTGGATCCTCTATTGTGACTTTACTTTCAACTCTAGGTAACAATTGGGTAAAATAAGATAATATGCCTTCTTTTTTTAATAAAGAACCTTGTTGGGACAAGTTCTGTGACAAAAAACTTCTGCTATTTTTCAGATTTCCAAACAACGTTGATAGGACCATTATATTTGTATGAAAAGTTTTAATGAGTGATAACCTTTCTATCTCAAAGTCCATGGTAGGTGACGATATATGGCCCACAAGTTTTAATATCGTGCTTGACACTGACTCACAATCAATATCTGGAAGTCCTTCTGACAAGACATTTGTATCCCCATATAGAATAATGCTAGGTACATCACAAAACCGAACATATTCAAAGACATCTGCATCTTTGGAAGACTTTATATTCAATGCACATTGCAAAGATGAAATAGTAGTCCGAATTCTCAAAGGATGATCTGTAGCATTGAATAAAATATTATAGCCCGGTTGCTCATCATTAAATCTAGTGATCTGGAATGTGAAATTAGATAGTGAAATCTCATACTTAAAACATGCACATGTGGTAAAGAGTTCTGGTTGAAACGTGGCAGGAAGATCAGCAAATTTCACCTTGTCAATAAATACATCAACTTTGTTCAAACGAGAAAAATAGTAGTTCATTGCAGTCAACCTGGAGATGAGCAGTTTTATGGAAGCTTGTGGATCTTCTTCATCTTTAACACCATCTTGACTCGCATCCCTCTCATTCTGCGTATCCTTGAAGTCATCTTCTTGAAGCATTGCCTCCCCTCCCCGTCTTATTAGTATTGCAGCAAATTTAGAAACGGGTACTGTTAGCTCTAAGAATTTCACACCAATTTCCACTTGAGACATACCAAGCGGACTCTCATGATCTAAACAACCCACGATATCCAAAGTCCCAGATTTAAGAATGCAACTCTGATCTAATCCAACATTCCGATACAGCATAGAAATCAATATCTTCTCGTCAACTGCCTTAACCTCTGCGGTAAACCACTTCATATGCAAGTCGTTGGCTTGAACATCTTCAACAATTATATATAACGCGTTGAAATAATGCAAAACTCGCCTAGCGAACAATTCCATTTCTGCCGACAAATTCACACGCCCCAGATTAAACCTCTTCCCATTCTTATTATTAGCACTTCCTCTGCCATTGCTCCCTCCCCTCGTATACCGCACTCCACTAACAATCACAGCTCCCTTAAACAAATGATATCTTACACTTGTCACATACAAATGTGGCGTCACCTTTATGCCAGATAACTTTAGAAGAAAAGGATTAAACCCCCTAATCCAGATACCTGTCTTGTAATATAACAGCACGTTACATAGAACAATCAATAATAATACAACACAGACATAAGGCGCAAAACTGTACAGTTCTGTGTAATCCATCATCGGAATTATACTGTCATGTACACCTCTCGTTACCTATGAATTAGCTTCCTAATCTTGCTTAACTGGCACCTTCTGGCGTGTCTCTAATTGCACCGCGTTCAATCTAACTGCTCTCTGTTCCTTTTGTACAATTTACCAAGTATATGCTTTTGCCTCACTATGGCTGTTGTGGCCCTTATTATTAGCTGTTTACAATGACGGTTACCAAATATTGCGTGCCACTCCCGCTAAGTGGCTAAAAATGATGATGAGCTTTTGGCTGATCCGAGGTCATGTGATTATCATGTGACTGATCTCACGGTCATGTGATTATCACGTGCTTAGTCCCTTGTTCTTACGTAAGCTCTGGTTTCGCTCGGTCACGTGACAGTTAGATAGGTAGCGCTGCGTTCCACAGAGATTTGGGCGTTAACCAGTGTTTATATTATATAATGAGGGATTGACAAAATATGCAAGAAAATAACGCCTTGGTATCAGAGCGTAGCGGCGCTATATATATTTCCCAGGTTTGGGAAACTTTTTATACAAATATGTTTAGAGTGTAAGAAACAGGAAGCTGAATGCATGTCTAGTGTATACGCTTTTTCCCAAATGAAGTCTCTATATAATGAAGTTTGACGTCGATGTGGTCCTTCGGCGGGAAATGTTTTGCTGATGGAGTTATCACGGGAGCTGGAATCCCTCGGCCAGGGCACGATATGCAAAGGCGACCGGGTAACCCGGTGATTTTTGGTCAGATGATTGTTCGTGTATGATGAGTTGAAAATTTTTCACAGATCACCTCTGACGAACAGTTGAGAACGGTGATTGTTTGATAATTTAACGGGAAAACTAAAAAAACTGGTGCCCAATGCGCTGGTTTCAGAGAGAGACAAGCATTTGGTTGCAGAATTCTGGCACATTATACCAGTTACATTATTATATCGGAGTATCTTGCGATTAATAAGATATTGTCACCAAGACTAAAAAGGCAGACAAACAAAGATGGTTCCTCCAAAGAAAAATGCAATTAAAATGGACTTGAACTCGTTCTTGAACGATGAATCGTTCGGGGACTCGTGGGCAGATGACCAAGTGGACCTTAACAACATCAACTTGCCGATCCATAATGTTGCTGCTTCAAACACGATCCCTTTAGATCAGTTGGCCAATGGGACAATGGGGGGTGGTAAGGGTAGTTATTATGACAGTGCTTTGACTCAGAGGAAAGAGCGGATTGAGTACCCAGTTCCAAACGAAGGTCCTTTCAGAGCACGGATCAGTAATCTTCCATGGGATGTATCGGAAGAAGGTATTCATGCGTGGACAGAGGATGGGTTGGATAAGCCTGGCTCTGTATTGAAGGTTGTAGCTCCCAAGGATCGGGATTCTGAAAGGCTGAGGGGTTGGGCGTTTGTTACATTTGAAGAACGTGAAGATTTAGTGAAGGCTCTCACGCTAAATGCTACAAAGTTGAATGATCGTACTGTGTATGTTGCTGTGGCTGCACCAAAAGACGGTAGCTTGGATGATATGAACTGGTCAGGTGCCAGAGGCTCTAACTTCCAGTCATCGGGCAGCAGCAACCCAGACCTAGACTGGGGTGCCGCTAGGGGATCCAACTTCAAAGAAAGGAAACCAAGAAGAGAAGATCCAGACTTAGACTGGGGTGGCGCTAGAGGCTCTAACTACGAATCCAAGGAACGCAGAACACCTAGAGAAGAGCCAGATTTGGACTGGGGTGTTGCTAGAGGTTCTAACTATGAACTAAAGGAACGTAGACCACCTAGAGAAGAGCCAGACTTAGACTGGGGTGGTGCTAGAGGCTCTAATTACGAATCAAAGGAACGCAGGCCACCTAGAGAAGAACCAAACTTAGACTGGGGTGTTGCTAGAGGGTCTAACTACGAACCAAAGGAACGCCGCCCTAAAAGAGAAGAACCAAACCTAGATTGGGGCAGCGCAAAAGGCTCCCTCTTTCAAACGATGGAGAAAAATCCAAGGAAAGAGGAACTACAATCAGGCCGCAGCGCTTCAAAGTCCTCCACCCAGGATGCTAGAGAACGTCGCCCAAAAAAGGACGAACCAGATCTAAATTGGAGCGCCGCAAGAAGCTCGAAGGTGGCCCTTTCGGCTAATTCCACCAGAAAAGCTGAACACTATTCTGCTGCCAAAGATGATACGCCAAAGATCCAAAGATCCGCTTTTGACGTTTTAAAAGTTGATTCTGATGATGATGACGATGACGATGAGCAAGAAGAACAAAACACTCCTGAAAGAGTGTCTAATTCTAAGCCTGCAAATAACGATTCTATTGCCCAACTGGAGGATGCCACTTCGAAGTTATCTATTGAACAGGATAGTGAGTGGGAGGTTGTTGGTAAAAAGTAATTTATTTCATGTTAGATTCTGGTATCATTTAACACACTTTTCCCTGCTAGGGGTTATTCAAGTTTTCTGTCCCACCTTAGGAATCCCCACTTCCAATCTATATGGAACAATATCTCTTACATTATTTCATATATTAAATTTATAAACATTGTAATTTAGATTTTTCATAGCGATTTTAAAACGACATCATATCTTAGTGGAGCTCAGAATTGAGCACTCTTCCTCTTTGAATTCTAACTGGAAAAGGCGCTCGTAACAAGTATCCTATTCATCATTAAGCAGCAATGCGATCAGATTATCAACAGTCATAGTATACGGTGTTCTCGTATTTATGACTTCGATGCTTTCAAGTTTCAGACACTAACCGTCGCATGAACTTCTCGTTAGGTTATTTGCACTTAATGAACTGTTAGTTTTCTACCGGAGGCATTGAATTCTCCAATGAAGGAACTAGATGATGAATTCGCAACTATAAAACGCTCAAGCATCAAGGTAGATCCGGATAAAATTATTAAAGATGGATTAGAAGATCATTCTCAGCTTCATGCGCTTAAGAAGATCAGACTCTTTACCAAGGAAATGCATACGGTACATAGGACGGATGATAATGAGTTAACAGCAAAACAGAAATACGTTTTAGATCATTTGCCCCTTCAAGTTCCTCGTAGGAATAGTGTTCAAAAAGTCGAGGACAAGCCAGTTGAAGTTAAGAAGGTTGTTGGGCCGTCTGCAACCTTTGAAGCTTTTAAGATACATTTATTAAGGAAATTGAATAACACGTTACCCCAATCGGAATTCAAGCTGCCATCTTTTATCGAGGCAGCGTCAGCAGAAGTAGAACGTATATTGAAGCAAGCTATTATACAAAAGGAAAGTCATTCCGCTATACTAGTTTCTCCGAGGTCATTCTATAAAACGTCTACAATCAATTTTCATTTGGATTCCCTTTCAAAGGAGCACGGTCAGCAGTTTATCGTAGTTAAGTTGAATGGATTCATTCACACAGAAAATGCTGCTATTAATAGCATTGCCACACAGCTTGAAAATGAGTTGAGACGAGTTAGAAACGATAACCCGTGCGCGGAAATCCAATTAAGCCGGGGTTCTCTCACAGAAGTATTTGAAAATGTACTAAAGCTTCTGAACACGGTTGCTGTTCAGATGGGTCGATCTCAGACTACTAGTTTACCAAGATCCGAAAAGTTGACGGTAGTTTTTATTTTTGATGAAATTGATCAATTCGCGGGGCCTGTAAGACAAACCTTACTATACAATCTTTTCGACATGGTAGAACATGCACGGGTGCCAGTTTGTATTCTTGGCTGCACAACGAAATTAAATATACTCGAATATCTCGAAAAAAGAGTTAAGAGTAGGTTTTCTCAAAAAATAATATACGTGCCTCAGATTACCAATTTACAAGAGTTTGAAAATGAATTTTCTAGCTTGCTAGTTGTAGAACAAAAAAATGATATTGCAAATTTGTGGAACAATAAGATCAAAGAGTTGTTTAACGATAAGGAAAGCACATTGAATAAGATCACAAAAACTAATTATGAGACCTTCCGTGATATAACCGTATTAAAGAACGCTGCACTGGTAATGGTATCAAAATGCAAATCTCTGGAGGAGTTACTAAAGGAGATTGATGATTGCGCTAGCATGAAGTCATACAATAAAATGCAACTCTCAAATAACCTCGTTAATAAAGTCAAATCTCTAAGTGATTTGGAATTAGCCATTTTACTCTCAGCCTCCCGCATTGCCCTTAAAAATGAAGAAAACGTAAATTTCAACCTAACATACGAAGAATACAGTAAATTAGTTAGAGGACTTAATTCTAGGATGTTGAACTCTTCCACGGCTACCAACACAGGCATATGCATCGAGAATACTATCAGAATTTGGAAAAAAAAGGATATAAAGAATATCTGGGAAACTTTAATAGAATTGGAACTATTAGTTGAACGAGGCATTATAGCTATCCGTCAATCTGCACAAGCTGCGTTTCAAGCGACAAACCATTACAGTGCAAATGGCGTTATACCCTACGATCTGAAGATGTTCCAAGTTCCGATCACGCTTCATGAATTAAGGCGGACAGTTCCTAAATCATCATTGTTTTACAATTGGACACAATTATAGACGTATTATACATTCAAAGAAGCATTAACCTCATATATGTAATCATTCTCAAGTTTTACTGACTATTAGATGGTACTCTAGTCTTTTAATTTAGATCATGTGATCTAAATATCCATCATGTTCAACGACAGCAAGCGAGATGTCATGTTTTTTAGTCAAAGCAACAGTATCACACGAAGACCTTGACAACTACTTAAGAAACATGTTCTTTGAAATCCTTCGCAAAAAACTTCTTCCAATAGTATTGTTAGGGCTAGAAGGAATCCATATTGTAATTGATAATGAGTCAAGAAAGCGGTGTTAAGAGGGTTGATTTCAAATACAAGATTGGGAAGGTTAAGCAGACTCCTCCTGTAATGAAGGATCCCAAAACAGGACTTGAATACATTGAGTTGAAAAAACGAGATGGCGAACAGGTTTACGGGGTCACTAAATTTTTGGGAAATTATAAAGAGGAAAAGAAGTTGGGTCAGGGAACCTTTGGGGAGGTTTATAAGGGGATCCACTTGGCCACCCAAAGACAAGTAGCGATGAAAAAGATCTTGGTGAAGGCAGAGAACGACCTGTTTCCTATTACTGCACAACGTGAAATAACCATTTTAAAGAGATTAAACCATAAGAATGTTTTGAGGTTAATAGAGATGGTTTATGACCATTCGCCGTTTCAGAATGGGAATTCATATGGCCAAGATTCCGCGCAATCAAGTGGGGCCAACGATTCATTAAAATCATTTTACATGATTTTGCCTTATATGGTTGCTGATATATCTGGTATTTTGCACAATCCAAGAATGACTTTAGATATGGGGGATATCAAGAATATGATGCTCCAGATTTTTGAAGGTATAAACTATATTCATTGTAAAAAATTTATGCATAGAGATATTAAGACGGCTAACATTTTGCTCGACCATAAGGGTATTTTGAAGATTGCTGATTTTGGCTTGGCCAGAAATTATTATGGAGCGCCTCCGAATTTGAAATATCCTGGTGGTGCAGGGACTGATGCAAAATATACTTCAGTTGTTGTAACGAGATGGTATAGAGCCCCAGAGTTGGTCTTGGGCGATAAAAATTACACTACTGCAGTAGATATTTGGGGAATTGGATGTGTCTTCGCCGAGTTTTTTGAGAAAAAGCCAATTCTACAAGGGAAAACCGACATAGACCAAGGTCATGTCATATTTAAACTAATGGGAACACCAAGTAATGATGATTGGCTTCTAGCTCGTTATTTACCAGGAGCTGAACTAACTAAAACTTATTACGAGCCGACATATAAGGAAAGATTTGGGAAGCATTTGAGTGAGAGTGGGTTAGATTTGCTTTCCAAACTACTTGCATTAGACCCTTATAAACGAGTGACGGCGATGTCTGCTGTAAAACATCCTTTTTTTTTAGAAGAACCGTTACCAAAACAAGAATTAAAGTTACCATGCGAAGAGAGCCATGAAACTGATATTGCACGTTATAGAAAGGAGCTTCATCAAAGTATGACAAATCTGCCACCCGCTGCGCCATCGGGTCATATAGCTGAGGTTGGACAGCCTCAAGCACCGCCTCAGCCTGCTAGAATGATTCCCCCGCCATCATCTTTACCGCCTAGGCCGAAAGCAATACCCTCAGGTCCAAGATTCAGAGATTCTGCTCCACAGAACAAAGTAACCAAACCGCCAAGTCGTTATTTGGGTGCCCAACATCAATATAACAACAACAATATCAATAACAATGCGAGCAGCAATACTACCGCAAATGCAAACACGAGCACCAACAATTACGGAAACCACTACAATAACTGGGCGGGACCAGCAATGGATAGAGAACGTGATCATCGATATTATGGTCCTTACCCAGAATCTTACCCTCGCAAAGGAGATCGCTATAATAGGGATGACCCGCAATTTAATGGCTATGGTTACAGGCCAAGAGGTTACCAGAGAACAAATGGTTGGCGCAGAGAAGTGGACGCAAGATATCAAAGGCCTCATGTTTCAGTCAACGGTCCAAATTATAGAGCTGCAAGGCGTGATACGTACAAAGCTCTAGAAAGGCCGCCACAACCCTATCATGGTTCGGATTTCAAGTCAGGTAATGAATCCAGCATAACTTCCTCCTCATCGGCAAAAACTGGCGCCAGTGCGTCGATATCAACAACTTCACCTGCATCTACATCTGCGGCTACCGTTACTTCTTCCGCTGTGTCCAGAGATGTGCAGACTTCCTCTTCTGGACGACTACGAGAAGAAACTGAAGCAAACAGCAGAGCAATAAATACTCAGCAGTCGCGTGTAAATGCATTGGAAGCACGTATTTATGGGCGCGATGAAAAACATCAAACAGATCCTAGTAACCGACAGTATTCCCGTTCTGGATCGGCCTCTAAGAACTCGGAAAATGGAGGTTCAAATGATACAAACGCTGATCCGTCAAAGAGAAATATCGTAGATTATTATTAGTATTTTTTCACTGTTATACCCCCTCATTTTTGCAATAGTTTTGATATAGTTTTCGAGATCGGTTGGCTGCGTGTGTTTATGTGTCTATTTGGTGCATATATCTATAGTAACATAAATGCTTGTTTTTCCAATCTAATTGGCATAAAGACGTTATTAGCAAAATTCTGGTTACTATTAGATACATCCTTTTGTCATCTTCAAACTCTAATCAATATCCAAGTAGAAAATATAAATTGCATTTTTTTTAAAAACTATATTGATACCGCCAAAGAAGCTATTCCACTATGGTTTCTAGGACTTGCACATTAATTGTTACATGTATAATGGTTATATATACCTGGCTTTCCGTGTTTTAAATGTACCTGGCTTTCAATGTTTTAAGGATTGCTCTCACATGATTTTGTAAGCAGAAAGTGTTTCAGATTTGTTCCTTTTTTCATGCAGTGTCAGAACAAGCCAAGGCACAGGGTAAAATCTTGAAACACTTTTCTACATAGGTAGTTGAATCAATCATATATAATAAGGGTCATTAGAACAAATGACTCTCTTAGCAGAGTAAAATGGAGTCGTTCTTTGGATCCTAAGTTTCTTGGCTATTATAATGATAGTTGAGCAATCTTCTACTTTACATGAAGTGGCTTCTAAAAGTTTTAATAGAACACCAGATAATCTGATCTTCACTAATGATCTAAAACAGGTATTTTCGATTTTATTAATATGTTTAGACTTCCAAGAGAAACCTAAAGAAAGCAGCAAGAAGTTATTCAATGCATTTAGCAAAACTTTCCCTTATTCTTTCTCTGTCCAGAATGCTATTGAAAAGATGGGTGATTTAGAGCTTTATGTTGATATGAATACGACGAGCATTCATATGTCATATTCAATTAAGCCAGAACTTGCTTACAATCTACTGAGCACCTTTATGGATTCGAAGCTGTTGCATACACCTGCAGATAGGACCAGAGATGAACCTAAAGAAAACGTTCTGCTTCAACCTACACCTAAAGGTGTTGCAATCTTACAGCGCTATGTTATTCAAATAGGGCTGAAGAAGATACCGCAGATTTTAAAATCATCCTTTAATTCCATGCAATTGTTTACGTTCGAACGTAGTTCTGTAAATGATGCTATTATTCACAGCGAGTACTTTATTCAGCTACTGTTCATTAAGTTAATGGGATCATACCCCAACGTATGGTCTCCCACAAATCCAAATGATTCATTACCAACGCTTGCTTTGTTGACTGAATACACAGATGATTCATTTTCGTTCGAGTCTGATAACTTCGATTATAGTGGAGGCGTTCCATTGCGTTTACAAAGTTTAGCTTCCAACAGAGAAGCTAAGTTCAATCAAGATTTGAATTATGCACAATATCATGATACGAAAAGGGAGTCGCCATTTGCCCATAGATTTTTCACTAATCCAGATTCAGATTCCCATGTTCAGTATTACGTTTCAGATAAGGGTGTTAGATTGGCCAAGTCAAAGGTTTTTGGCAAACTTAAAACTGTTGTTGAGTATTCGTTTACCACAAAAGCAATTTGGCAGTGGCTGATGGATTGTACTGATTTAATGTATCCAAAGGAAGCAGTTTCTGTTGCTGCTTTATTTTTAAAATATGGACTGATAGTTCCTATCCTCCTACCGCCAAGTTATAATGTCAGCAAGAAATTCACTGTAAGTAAACAAGCATATTATACACTGAGCAAAGCCGGTTGGGATATTGTGAATTGGAACTTTAAAACAACTGCAGAAAAATCAAACAGTCGACCTTCATGCCCAAATACTCAAGTACCAGATGATCTAAAGGTAAATAACGGTTTCGCTGACATTGATTACGTTAATTGTTCGCAGAATATGTCAATGAACCAGCCAGAGTCGGATTCAGGTGAACATCAAATTGCAGATGAAAAACCTCTGGTAGACTTAAATTATGTGTTGAAAGATCCAGGTATGCGCTATCTGTTTAGGACTCACTTGGAAAAGGAATTCTGTGTGGAAAATTTCTACGTTTATTTGGAGATCAGGCGTTTTTCCAAGAAGATGACAATGTTAAAGACCTTGTTGGATACTAAAAATGCTAGTCAACAATTCTCAGTAAAGAAGGATAAGCAATCATATAATTCTCGGAAGGTCAGGGAAACAATGGATGCAGCTCTAATTAAAAGAGCTAATGAATGTCTAGCCATTGCATATCATATCTTTTCAACTTATATAGCGGCTGGTGCTCCATTCCAGTTAAACATTGACCACGAACTTCGTTCATCGATAACCAATATTATGATTCATCCTATATCGCTCCTCCGCACTTCGTCGACCGATTCTATTAAGCCTGAACTTTCGAATCCTGGACAGCTAAATTTATTTGGTAGTGATAATGAAATAACTAAGCAACCACTGTCGAAACCTCCATATAAGGGTATATCTCCGCCTAGCGTTTTTGATCCCAATGATGAATTAAATGCCAACTCATTCGTTAATTCTAAGGATAATGGCAATAATCTTATGATCTCGCCACCCCTACCGGCTCAAGGTAGTGATTTTGTTCATTTCAACAATTGTTTCCAGATCCCTCCAATTCCATCAATGGAACTCATCTCTAACAGTTTCAAAACCCTAAGAGACTTATACATCCTTTTTGATAAGGTTGGCAGGCATATCTACAGACTAATGAAAATTGATTCAATTCCAAAGTTCTTAAATTCGGCCTTATATCAGGAAGCGCGTTCCCTATTGAACCTTTCACATGACAATAGTGAACTGACTTATCATATCAAACGCCGTAATTGCAGCACTATATCTAGTTAGCATTCCTGGAGAAAGGATCCAGATAAAGAAAAGTAGAAAAGCCCATTCTAAGTCTTAATTGATGTAAGCTTTAAACATGTATAGATAATATACAAATTACGTGTGGTAGTAGTGGTAGTAGTTGATAATAAAGATTCTTTGTTTTTGAGATGACCCCCTAAGCAATTGGTTCTAAGGTTGTACCCTTTTTGATGGTTGCCCAACCGATCAAACGCCAATGCTTTTCAATACGTCTGGACAATGCAATCTTTTCGTTAATTTCAGTACAGGCAGGAGATGTCAATTGCAATCTGGCCATATCAGCCTTGACAGCAACAACACGAGCACCAGTAGCAGTGGAGCCAATATTAACCATTAACACTTCATTTGGTTCCAACTTTCTAACCTTGGCTTGCTTTTGACCGTCAGTCTTAACACCGAGCAGACGGCGCAGTAAAAAGTAGTTAATTTCAATATCTGTGTAGATAGAAGGTAAGTGACCTTTAGCACCAACAACTTGGCCGACCAAACGATCTGCTCTACACAAAGTTGGATCCACCTTAGTTCCAACACCAATTAAACCACCAGGTACTGCGAATTTCAAATCATTATGCTCCGCAAACAGAGAGACAATACTGGAAAATATAGGCTTACATTGAATCTTACCTTGTTCATCTTTGGTCACGATACCTGGCCTGATTTCAATCTCATCTGACAACTTAAACACACCATTTAGGATGGAACCACCTGCAACACCACCCTTTAGATCTTCAATTTCGGATCCCGGTTTGTTAACATCGAAAGAACGGATAACAATTAGTCGTGGGGAGGCCATAAAGTCTCTTGGTGGGACTGGAATGGTCTTCACAATAAATTCGTTAACTGCATCGATATTATATTTTAGTTGAGCGGAAATGGGAACTATTGGAGCTCCATCCGCAATGGTACCCCTGATAAACTTTAATATAGATTTTTGGTGTTCCATGGCGGGTTCCTCTCTCATCAAATCTACCTTGTTCTGCAATATAATGACATGTTTTAATTTCATGATTTCGATAGCTGCTAAATGCTCAGAAGTTTGGGGTTGTGGACAAGATTCATTACCGGCAATTAGCAGCAATGCAGCATCCATGACGGCTGCACCAGACAACATGGTACTCATCAAAATATCGTGGCCCGGGCAATCAACAAAGGATACATGACGGACAAGCTTATAACGGCCTGGACATCCAGGACGCTCACATTTGGGAAACACCTCTTTGTCAGACTTAAAGGATCTATAACAGTCCGGTTCAGGACAAGTAGGCTCTTCGCACTTATAAATCTTCGCGTTCGCGTAACCTAACTTAATAGTAATATTACGTTCCAACTCGTCTTTGAAACGAACAGTTTGAACACCCGAAATAGCTCTAACAACAGTAGATTTACCATGTGCGACATGACCAATAGTACCAATATTAATAGTCGCCTGTCTGTTAATAATTTCTGGGGACAAAGGATTCAATTTTGTAAAATCAGGATTACTAGGTTGTTCTGGTAGACCTCCTCCCTCCTCAAACTCTCTCTGTTTCCTCTCTTCCTCGGATTCAGCTTCATCTACACCTGTAAAGGTGACGGTCTTCCTAGGTTTCACTTCATCAGCAACTTCCTCCTGAACTTGTTCGATAGACTGTTCTTCAGTCATATCACCATTGACTAGAGTGTTTAGCTCTTGTTTTTGCAAGTCAGACATATCCTTAGTTTCGAAAGTACACGATCCAAAAGTGATGATAGTCTACGGTCAATTAAGTGCAACTTCTGTCTGCCTCCGGATAATGCGTTTGAACTGTCTCAAATACGTTATCTGCAGTTGCTCATCAAATCAAAAAAATTTTCAATAGTTTGGGTAGTTCGTGTTATACGATTTTGTATATCACGTGATTAACAGCAGTGCGAGTACAAGCAGTACGGGCAAATGATGGACATTAAGAACTACAATACAGGCTAATATGGTTATAGAAAGTGTCCGTTGACTTTATAATCGATAGATTAGATAAATAGGAACTCACAATCTGAGTTCGTTTTATTTATATTTTTATTTTATATGTTCAGAGTACAGATGGGTTGAACGCAAACTCCGCCATCAGCAGATCAACATCTTTGAAGACAACGTCCGACTCCCAACTTTCACGATTATCCCAATTATCTAATAGTTGTGGTGAATCCCTTTGGAAGTTTGAAAGGGTATTAGGTCCGTCACTATTATAGGTTGATTGGTCAGCATACAGAGGATGTTCAACATTGTTTGAAGACTTATTCGACTCTGTGTCAGGGAATTGGACATTATTTTGGTTTAAGCTCGAGATAGCATCATACACATTGTTAGCTTTCTCAGAGCTCATAAAATTTTGAAGGAAATCATTAGACTGAAGTTTCTGCACATGGACAGTTCCATAGTCAACATTTTCATTCATCTCCAGCACGGTTGCTGGTGTGCTATCCGAGCTTTTGGATATTCTGAACACTGGTACACTTTGATGCCTTGGCTGTTTTTCCGGTGAATTGGCGTTTAATATTGTTTTTAGAGAAAGAGAACGGCTTGCGTTAGTTTCATTTGGTGAGACGGTATCGGTTTCAGAGTTTTGCAGTACATTAAAGGGCTCTGGATCTAATGGAATGGTCTCAATAATTTTCCTTGCATTTTCCTCAGGGTTTTTCTCTCTGGTCAAACCTATGTTAACAGCTTTTCCAGTATCGTTGTCTTCTATATCACCATCCTCCCCTTCGTAGTCTGTTAGTTTACGTTTGAGTTCACGACCTAATTTAGCCATCCCACATTTCTGTCTTAGTACAAATAAACAATCAAAGAAAACACTGACTGACATTCTTGTTTTAATTGCTATTCCCAAGTTAAAGTCCTGAGGCAAAATTCCGTTATTCGCATCTCGTTTCAGCTTCCAATCATCATACATGTTACTGAACATGCTCCACAAGCTCCGCATTATTCCTGAAGATCTATATGCCATATCGTGTTTTACCACCGAAGCATCAAGAGATAATAATATAGCTGCTTGGTAGGCCAGTTCCCCTGATTTAATATCCAATGCATCTTCAAGAGAGGACTTGGCTAGTTTAGAAATCACACACGCTGACTGCCATATACTAAGTACAAACACGCTTGGAAAGTATTTAATCAATGAAGGTTGTGATTTCCCTATGGATTCAGCATGCTCCAAAAGAGCTACTGCAGAATTATAAGCTCTTACTAACCCTCGTTTGCTTATAAAATCTAATTCAACGCCCCTGATTGTTATATCTGAGAAACTTAAGTTAGAAAGCTGTGAATCCGAAGATATTGTGGTAAAATAGTATGAAAATAGATGTACTTTCGTCAACAATAGCATAAACTTTCTTATATCGTCAAGATGATCGCTCTGTAGCTTAAATTCCAAGGCAGTTAACTGTTTATCTAAAACATGTAATAATGGCAATTTCTCATCGCTATTTACCATTCCAGTAGGGCTTAGTGGGTTACAATTCATTGTATTCGTTATCTGATACTCAAAGTGTGCTATCTGGGCCATTTCTTTGAGACAAGGAGAAAGCAGGACATTGGGATTGATGTTTATGTTATTATTCAATGCACTGATGACAGCAAAATCATAGGATGAAAAAGATTGAAACCCAAATGCTGACGCAATGGTTTGTGAAACGATATTGCAACACACCCAAGTTTGAATCCGCTCATTAATGACTTTCGAATTCGCATTTGCATATTCGGTGGAATATTGGGTGCTATTAAGACCAATTTGTATGGACTGAAGCATTGCAAATCCTACGGTGTTCCATGATGTGTCCGCACTCAACGATGACGTAATAGGGGGCCAATACGTATACAGAAGCAGTGCTTGAGCAGAATAGACAGATGCAGCATTTAGAATAGGTTCATCCGTTTCAGAGGGGGAATATCTTATTATTGGAGAAGTGCAAATCTCCGCAATAATGGATTTTACCATGGATGACAACTTTTTCATTAAAGCCATACTTCGAACCTTTCTTCTTAATGAAATGAGAATAATAACCCAGAAAAGACATGGGCACAGCTTGTATATCCTTTCAGGGCCTTTGGATATGTCAACTACTGGAAGAAACTGATGATATTTGGTTGCAAATTCCTGAAATAACTCCGAAATATCTGCAGAAGACATACTCACATCACCTAGCCTTTTCGGAGCACATTTGAGCTGTTCCTTCGTTAGAAATACTGACTCACATGGTGGTGTAAATGGTTGGAATTCATTAAATTCGTTTCTTGAAGCTTTTGACATATGTATACTTGGCTCCTCCAAATCAAGAGTTCCAAGCTCTCGCAGCTTCTTCACCTTGTCCTTAGTAAAGTTCCTATTATTCAACAAAACCTGTTGCTCCTCTTCTATTTTCTTGAGTATCTCTTCAGCACCTAAGTTGGTTAAGGATTTTGTTAGTTCCTTAAATCTACGTTCAATGACTTCATTTCGAGCTCTCTTATAGGTCCTTCTGAAATCTCGCTGTAATACACAAGGCACATTCTTCTTAAAGCACCTAGTACACGGCTCAGGGGCTCGATCATGGGCATCACATTTAGACTTTTGCTGTCTGCATTCAACGCATGCAAATTTCTTTCTCTTCTGTTTTCTCTCATCCGAACTGCTTCTAACATACATCTCACCATCTATGGAAGGAGCAGTGGATTTTTCATCCTGTGAATGCAACTCAGAATGCATAATATCCCTTATATGAACAACTGGATTCGACGATAAACCGTTGATTTGTATAGTAGATGGTGATAGTATTTTATAACCTCCTGTGATTACTATAAATTTGGGTAACCTTCAGATGAAAAAATATGATTAATCTACATAACTTGCTCTATTGCAAAAATCATTTGGGATAAATTCAATTTAAAGTGAACACCACTTCATAAAGAAATCCTAGTAATTGGAGGGTGGAGCAGTCCTTGAAATGCAGGTAAAGGATATATATAATGCTTCTAATGATGTTAAACTATTATGTGCGTCGGTTTTCTTCAGACTAATGTCATACGGTCTAACAAACCAAATATTGACCTTATTTTTAAAGGAAATCGGGGTTACAGAGAAAGAAATCGGTTGGTTCATCTCGTTGACACTCATAGGTGATGTGTTAATATCATATTTTTTGACATGGTATGCGGACCATTTGGGTAGAAGACTGGTACTGATCTATGGATCTATGATGATGGTGTTGTCAGGAATGGTGTTCAGTTACTTCGAGGATACACGTATTCTGCTGTTCTTCGCAATAATTGGTGTGTTGTCGCCTTCAAGTGAAGAGGTGGGACCTTTCAAATCCATTGAAGAGTCGATGATAGCACATTTAACTCCACATCACCAAAGACCTGAAATTTTTGGTTTTCACTCAATGATAGGTACTTTGGGTAGCGCCTCTGGTGCTGTCTTTAGTGGATTATTCATTCATAGCTTACAAATATTTTACCCTAATATGAGTAATCTAATATACTATAAGACGATGTTTCTAGTATACACCTGTTTTGCTCTCATAAAGCTATTCATTATGCTGTCGCTATCGGAAGAAGTTGAATTTGATTATGGGCAAAATAAGCCTATCTCACCTACGACTGAGCCTGAAGACGAAACATCAGCACTACTTCCGAGTAGCACTTCTCGTGGGCTTTCATCCCAAACTGTCCAAACTATAACAAAGCTGTTGATCGTTTTTATGACGGACTCACTGGGGTCCGGTTTCATGTCATCTGCCTGGGTTGTTTACTATTATGCAACTGCGTTCCATATGACTGCTTTAGGACTAGGAGTCTTGTTCTTCTGTACTAAGTTAATTACAGCGGCCTCTAACATACCATCTGCTGCCATTGCGAGAAACTTTGGCCCTGTAAGGGCAACATTGCTGGTCCAAATTCCATCAGCGTTGTTTCTCATGTTAATTCCTTCCGCTTACAACCTGTTACCCTTGTCTATTTTGTTCCTAACATTATTCAACTTTACCACAGATATGGACGTCATACCAAGACAGCTACTATTGACCACCATTATTGATCCAAGGGATCTAACAAAGGTTATGGGCCTAGTAAATATTGGGAAAACTTTTGCGCGCTGTATTGGCCCTGTTTTTACAGGTCTATTCGCGGACAAAGGCCTTCTGTGGGTATGCTTTGTTATCAGTGGATGTCTCGTTGTGTTATCTGATCTGACCTTGGCCGTACTTTATTGCGGCATAGACGAGCAGATCCTCGCAAAAACTCAAAACAATGATTAGCACTATATAAACATACAAGATAACTCTTAGAGAAACAGGATCGATCTAAGTATTGTGTGTTCAGTGCGTATATCTTATTAAACCCTATTTCTTGAAAAGGACTAACAAAATCCGGTTGAGTACTTTAGTCAATGGTATCAATTTTACGGCCGCAACTTGAACGATTAAAATTGATGATAAACCTCGAATTGATTACATTAGACTTCCTTGGAGCAGGCTCAGTATCATTGCCTTCCACCCGAGAGCTGGAACTAGGTGGATCTAGCTTTTTTATCTCGCATCCAGTCGTAAGCTTCTCATCGCTTGTGGAAAGAGAAATGTTGACCTTATGTAAAGATAATGTCGTCAATAGGTCAGCAATATTCAGTGGGGAAGCTGCTCTGGTGATTGGCGTAGAGGAAGCACTACTTCTTGATTCTATATGACCTTTTAAGTCGAATAACCCATATCCACCGCCGGAGGCAAAGTTAGGCTTTGTCGGATTAGAGGGGTGCTTTGAAGAATTCATGGCGTCATCCAATTCGTATAGCATATCCACTGCTGGACTGATCTTGATACCTTCTCCTCCATTAGAATCTCGGGCTAGTTTCCAATATTCATATATTTCAGTTAGAACCCATTCTAACATGAACATGAACCTTGTTCCTTGTCTATATTGAGATGTCACGGTTATATCGGTTTGATCATGCTTTACAATGTACCCGATTCCAAAACCGTAAGGTACAGCGGGTGTGACACCAAATGTCGACATTGCAATATTGCCACAATTCGACGCAATTAGTTCTGGTGAATAAATACGTTCCAGTATTACACAATCAAATAGTGCAGAAGCGCATTTCACTTCTTCAGGAGTCAAATTCACTCCAAAATGACGGTTGAATTTAAAAAGATGACGCAAAGCATAACAGTGCTTCTCAATCGCTAAACCGTCCTGTGCTTCAACAATAGACAAACTGTGAACCTGGCATGCATGTAGAAACTTCTCGAACTTTTCCAATTCTGTCAAGGAATTGGAGATAAATTGCTGACAAAGTTCCAAAAGCTCAGACGATTGGACGAGAATGAATGTTGACTTCGAATTTTTAAATGCTCTAATGGAAATTGGCTCCAGGCTGAAAATGATTTTACCATACAGAGCATAGTGCGCTATTTGTAAAGCAACTTGTATCATTGAGTCAGCTCTAACGCCCAACTTTTGAGCAGTGCGACGTCCAAATGGAATCCTGTACGTTATAATGTCGTGCTTAGAAATGATATCTGTTAGCTTGGTTTCTGAAAGATGCACATGAGTGTTTAGAACATTGCTGAACGACCATTCAATTTTCTTTAAATATTTGTCATTAGGTTCATCATCCCTTAAAATCCGATGAACTTCGACCTTGGGCCAAAGCGAAAACTTGGGGTCTGCATCATGAACATCTATTGCTAGCCTTAAAACTGACTCAGCATAAATATCAGAGGCAAACCTCAATATTATTGAACCATCACATGTAAAAGAATCCCAAATGATGCCCGCTTTAGCATCTGCAGTGATTACCAGTTGTAGCTTATCATACCAGCGGCTTTTGCAAGAACCTACCTGCAACCCTGTTGCATCATCAATAACGCTAGTTCCATAGAAGATCCTTTTTGCAAATGAGTTCTTCCAGTCATCTTTGTTATCAGATTCATCCAATACAATAACAAATAACGCGGAATCGATCATTTCCAGTTCATTGGGAAATCTTTTTTGTAATCTTTTCCTAGCATACTTCCAGTTCTTAAAAGAATATGATGTTAGGCTTCCAAGGGCTGTAGACCTTTCTAAACCATACGATTTCTTAGAATCATCCAGTACCGCTAAAAATATATCAGAAAGATCACTATGATTGTACAGTAAGTGAAACTTCTCATCTAATACTTCAAGTGTATAATACTGACCCCTGGATATTATAAGGACATGTCTAGATTCAGGATACTGTTTCATATTAATACCATGACGATTAAATTGCTCATCGATATCATCAGATCCTGCCGTAGGCGTTCGGGTTGCATCTGGGTCATACAAAGTCTCCAAGTCTCTGTTAAGCTTTGATTCTGCGTCAACATCACTTTCCGAGTATGGTTTATTCAGATCAAATGACTCCACCTCACCACTTTCAAAAACAGGGCATCTGGTAGTGCCAAATAGATTCATGTACGGGGTCATAGAACGTGGCTCGCCATCATTGCCGCAATCTGGTGAAAGCACACGTCTTCTAAGTGCAGACACAAATCTTAACGCGGAAAAGCATAAAACACCTGCACGGGCTTCTTGTGCCACATCATCAATAGTGTCATCCGCTAGTATGAGGAACGGATTTCTTGGAAGGATATCTTGTGATAACTCCTTCTCAGCCATATGATTGTTAATGTCAAAGTGCAACTTATCCAAATAACAAGCACTGCTCCGATGAAATTCCTCCAATTTGGCCTGCAGTTTCTTTGCGGCTGTAGAATTTAGAAAGTTGTCTATGGCTAACGCCAACTCTGACGTTTTCACAGGATCTAAGGGATGTTGGTAATTACTGTCAGCATACTGAAAGGGCTTTAGCCCTTCCGCCAACCTAGTCAAAGTAGTCTCTAACTTTGGAAGTGGCAATTTCGGCAACGAATCCTCATTTGAGAAAGTCGAATATCCGTTTTCTATTACAATGTCATGAAGCGAAGACATAATATGAGGGAACCAATAAATTAAAAATACAGTCTTGAATTTAACTTGATGATTTTCTATAAATCGTACTTCTTGCTACTGATTACAGAAAATATCAAAGCTCGTTCTTAACATATATTCAGCTTTTGTATATGTATATATATGCTGCAAAGAACCCTCCTTCCCTTATAATATTTCATTGCACGCGAGTTTAACTTAGAGTAACAATACTGTTGCTTGCAATATTATGTTCCCAATTTAATTCTCAGAGACAGCAAATGACTAGAGCTGATCATCAATTGCCATGACAGTACCGATGAAGCATCTGTTAATCAAATAAGATACAAACAGTAAGTCCATTAGGCCGCAAAACAATTATTACATAATATGTGGAGAAGGCTGTCATGAGATGAATTACTATCACGTGCGCTAAACCGAATACCTCAGTTGAGCATCTCTAGCGAGAACAGAGACGTATACCACGTATATTTGCGTTCGCAAGATAGTAACGATCTCAAGAGTGTTTGGTTCTGTCTCTAATTAGAATGATTTTGATAGTAATAATAAACAGTGGATTTAAAATATTGTTTTAAAAACAGCGCTACATATCTTCTCCCTTTCTCTCTAGATGTCAGTTCAGATGGAAGACAATCAAATGTACAGATACAGAGTGTTAATAATTGGTAAATGAGATTTTATTGTATAATCGTATATATTAGGGAAGACGATAGTAAAAAAGATTGGGGTGATGAACCTAGACCCTTTTTCTTAACGGTTGGACTTGGCGACTCTTTCCAATTCATCCTTCTTCTTAATAGCGTAGGAGGTGGAAGAACCCTTAGCAGCGTTGATCAATTCTTCGGCCAATGTTTCAGCAATAGTCTTGATGTTTCTGAAGGAAGCTTCTCTGGCGCCAATGGTTAACAAAGCAATAGCTTGGTTGACTCTTCTCAATGGGGAGACATCGACGGCTTGTCTTCTCGCAGCACCACCACCACCGACTCTGGTGGTATCTTCTCTTGGACCAGAGTTCATGATAGCGTCTACAACGACTTGCAATGGGTTCTGGTCGGTCAAAACGTTAATGATTTCCAAGGTATGCTTGACAATTCTAACAGCCTTCAACTTCTTACCGTTGTTTCTACCGTTCATCATCAAAGAGTTGGTTAATCTCTCAATAATAGGACATTGGGCTTTTCTGAATCTCTTACTGGCGTATCTACCAGCAGTGTGAGAGACAAAAATTGGTTGTCTGATTTGAATGTAGTCAACTAGAGATGGATCCTTGACTTCGATTTCCTCGAAGGACCATTTGTTAAACAACTTGATCTCTTGTTGAGCTAGTTGGACTTCCTCTGGAATAGCAGTTGCCAACTTGACTGGAACGAATTCTTGAACGACTTCAAAGTCTTCTTCTTGAACTTCAACTGGAGCTTCGTGGTCAGACATTTTGTTACTCTCTACTTTCCTTGATCAACTCCAAATGCGTACTACCAAGTGATATTATTCAATATACAGAAACGCTATTGCGAATTCACGTACATCTTCCCCTCTTGATAGATAGCCTACCAAACGAAAAAATGCGAGTCCCTCCTGCTCACAGCCTGGCTCTAGCTGGTAGGACGACGGGACGCCGCGCTGGTAGGACGACCGCTTAGAGGGGCCTACTGCGCCCAGGCTCGTTTCCCGGTAGCATTCTGGTTTCCCCAGCCCAGGGCCACAAACCAGCGGATGCAGTCAGCGAAACTTCGTGGGCACGGCTCCGCCTGGAGAAAGTGAATCCCAGCCTACACGCACCGTCAGCTGCCACTCGCCGCGTTCCTCTTACCAAGGCCGCGACTCAAAGCGCGGGAGCCTAGGCAGAGCTTCCTTTTCCTCTGCCCAGATTTGTTTCTCAGCTCAGAACTTTTTTGAAAAATGAGATATGTTTTGTAGTTACAATGTATGGGTGTAATAGTCACAACATGCACGGTTTGTTTACGTAATATATTAAATAAGGGCATCTAAGCTTAAATAAAATGGTAAGCGGCGCGTCGTATTGAACTAAGTCTTTAAAAGCTGTATGCCACTGTTATACAACGGCCTGCGTTTCTGGTCTATATGTAGAACGACCTTTTCTTGGGTATCTGATGCAAACACATAACAGGGAAGCTTTACAAGTCTATGGGCTTCCTCAATATAATCAAGTCTCATCAAGGCAACCCCATCGGAACCATCAAATTTGAGTAGTTTTCCAATAGGCCGCTTTTTCTTTGCTCTAGGCCTGTTTTGGGTCGTACCAAACGGATTGTTAATGTCTGATACTACGGTTGTTTCTGTATTTGATAGTATATGATCGGTGTAGATGTCTAAGTATTTCCCTTGTGTTGTAGTGTTCTGAATATTCTCTGGGCTTTCAAGTTCAACTGCGATACAGCGCTTTCTGAGAATTCCAGTGGCATGAGTTCTTGCCGTTAATTCCTGACCCACGTAGCATCCTTTATCAAAGCTTAAACAGTCTTCATAGAGGTCAAAATTCATTTCAAGAGGTAACAAAGATTCGGGGGCTAATTCATCTATCCCTTCGAGGACACTCCTGCGAAATCTTAGCCTTCTTAGTTGTTGTAGCGTTATATTTCCTCGTGCCGTGGGCGACTGAACCATTTGAGGGTCAAACAAGGAATTGATATCATGCACATCGTCAGTGGTCACAAAATAAAAGTGGTTCGACTTTTCATCGGGGTCTGTATTTCTTGTATCATAATAGGCAGCAACTATTTTATTATTATTATTAGGGAAGAATTGCTCCAAAAACCAGTTACTGAACTGTAAGGCTTCCTCTGGAGTCCTCAAAGATGTCATGGGTTCCCAAAATGCAGATTTCCAGCTAAAATAATTGTTCCATTCTGGATATTCATTCATATTAATCGTAAGATTCCATAGCTTTAAGTTTTTCATACGGGCTATCTTTACCTTTTGCAGTAACTTGTGCGTTTCAAACAGCTCTTGTAAGTAATCAGCAAACGAAGAGTCACATTGTAATAATAATTCCGGGTACCTCCTTTCCATGGGATCACCCACAGAAAATGGGATTGGATAAATAATTGTATCAGTTAAAATCTTACCTTTGCTATTAAGTATAGCTGCATACGTCCCAAATCTAGAGATATAAGGGCCCTCTGCGAAAACGCCTTCTTTGTATATCCCCCAACTTCCGATGCCCATATCAAACTGACCTACATCAGAATGAATATCAATAGTAGCTTTATCATCCGGAGATATGGTGGCCAAGCTTTTTTTCACAATGTTAGGGATTAGTTTTGCGGTAACTAATCCATTCAAGAACTTATGAGCATCAGGTCCACGAATGTTGATGAATGATTTGTCAGGTATTTCACAGGATAGGACGTGAAGCAGTCGAACAGGGTTATATCCACGAGGAGATACAGCTCTCCGTAGAATCAGCTTCCACAATGTCATCAACAGCCACTTTTAATTATTGTTTTGTGAACTAATTGCGGCGGTATGTGTGCATTTTACGAGGGGAAGTATGCTTTGTAATGCAAGCGTGAGCCGAACATATCGGTTTACTTAGACACTACAAAGGTTCGGTCTACACTAAAGCAGTAACATAAAAGACCTGCACAAAGCGCTAATTACATGAAAATAAGACCGTCCTTTAAGGCTTAAGCTTTGTTATAAAGTCTGGTTAAAAGATTCGGAATATAAAGATTTAATTTAATACTTAACATTTTTCTGCTTCTGTCATCACTTCTTGAGCTGACAGAAACCGAAAAATAATCGTCATTATCATGATATTTGTTGTATTCTCTTTGGTAACAGTTTTGATAAACCTATTGCTTCCACAAGTTGAACCGGTAGTAGGAAAGTTTGTACATGCAAAAATATCAGTTGAATTATGAAAAACGACGGATATATGGCGAACAGTAAAACTAGTTAGTGTTCGGTGGCCACCATTTAATTGGCTTCAGCAACCAACTTTTCAGCCTTTGCAACAACATCCTCGATACCACCGACCATGTAGAAGGCATTCTCTGGCAAGTGATCGTACTTACCGTCTAAGACAGCTTTGAAAGAAGCAACAGTGTCCTTCAATCTAACTAATCTACCTGGGATACCGGTGAAAACTTCGGCAACAGCAAATGGTTGAGACAAGAATCTTTGAATCTTTCTAGCTCTTTCAACGGTCAACTTATCTTGCTCGGACAATTCATCCATACCCAAAATAGCGATGATATCCTGTAGGGACTTGTAAGCTTGCAAGGTTTGTTGAACTTTGGTGGCCACATCGTAGTGATCTTGACCCACAACCGCAGCATCCAACAATCTAGACTTGGAGTCCAATGGATCAACAGCTGGGTAGATACCTAACTCAGAAATACTTCTAGACAAGACGGTAGTAGCATCCAAATGGGCAAAAGTAGTAGCAGGAGCAGGATCAGTCAAATCATCTGCTGGCACGTAGACAGCTTGCACGGAGGTGACAGAACCCTTCTTAGTGGTGGTAATTCTTTCTTGCAACAAACCCATATCAGTGGCCAAAGTAGGTTGGTAACCGACAGCAGATGGGATACGACCTAGCAACGCAGAAACCTCGGAACCAGCTTGGGTAAATCTGAAAATGTTATCAATGAAAAGCAAGACATCTTGACCCTCTTCATCTCTGAAGTATTCGGCAATGGTCAAACCAGTTAAGGCAACTCTAGCTCTAGCTCCTGGTGGCTCGTTCATTTGCCCAAAAACCAAGGCCACCTTGGATTCACCTTCCAAGTTGATAACACCAGTTTCTCTCATTTCACGGTACAAGTCATTACCCTCTCTAGTCCTTTCACCGACACCAGTGAACACAGAAAAACCACCATGAGCCTTAGCAATGTTGTTGATCAACTCCTGGATGAACACAGTCTTACCAACACCAGCACCACCGAACAAACCAATCTTACCACCTCTGGCGTAAGGAGCTAACAAATCAACAACCTTGATACCGGTTTCCAAAACCTCAGCAGCTGTGGACTGTTCAACGTAAGTAGGTGGGTCAGCGTGTATAGGCATTCTCTTTTTGCTCTTGATTGGGCCTCTCTCATCAATTGGGTCACCAACAACATTCAAAATTCTACCTAAAGTCTCTCTACCAACTGGAACGGAAATTGGAGCACCAGTGTCAATAACCTTCTCACCACGAACCAAACCTTCAGTACCGTCCATAGCAATTGTCCTGACGGTATTCTCACCTAAATGTTGAGCAACTTCTAAAACCAACTTACCTTCGGGTGTCTTGATCTCCAAAGCATTCAAAATAGCTGGCAAGCTCCCCTGATCGAATTGAACGTCAACAACTGCACCAATGACAGCTCTAACCTTACCTTCGGTAGCTGGAGTAGCAGAGGCCAACCCTCTTGCAGCAGTGAATGGAGTAGCACGTCTCGCAGCTTTCATAGCTGCACGAGAAGAAGCAGCATATAATCTTGGCAAGACCATTCTTAATGTAGAAGTGTAACAATAAGACCTTGTCTCTAGATGGAATGTGTAATACACCAATGGAGTATTCAACAGTATCAACGAACACTTTTAATGTGTAAAATTATATGCTTCATTCCTCGGGCTGGTGGCCAAATCTTGGAAGAATCTCTCTACGCCCTGGAAACGAAACCGAGGTTTAGAAAATTTTTGATGCAATATTATTGGTTCGTTTATAGTGACTTATATCTGGTTTTAAGAACTCACGTGACTATAGAATCTCTCAGTGATCGGGCGTCGAACACTTAGCTGTGGAGGACAGATAAGAGCCAATATATATAAGACATATATATATATGTGTGTAGTATATGTGTATGAATAGCATTATCGTTTGAATCTAAGTGTTATCTGTGTAGCTGTGCTAGCTATCTATTCTAAATCTTGTAGCTTACAATTTACGACCTAACCGCTCTGCAACATGGGCGGCCTCTTCAACACCATTGATAATACCAGCCTTCACACCCTTCTCTTCCATCTTGCACAAGCCAGCGATGGTGGTACCACCTGGAGTGCATATCTGGTGCTTAAGAACGGAGGGGTGTTGGCCTGTTTCACCAACCATCTTAGCAGTACCTTCGATGACCTTGATAGCGCATTCACGGGATTCCTTTAGTGGAATACCCATTTTCAAGCCAGATTCCATGAGAGACTCTAGCATTAACAAGACAAAGGCAGGACCAGAGCCAACAAGAGCAGTAGCAGCATCCATATTCTTCTCAGGAAGCATAATACAAAGACCAAGGTGACCGAAGATCTGATTCATAAGCTTCCTGTCGGCACTGGTTATCGCTGCAGAATGGGAAATGACAGCGGTTCCATATCCATACTTGGCAGGAGTATTGGTCATGACACGTGATACCTTTTTGGTGTAGGCTTCTAATTTGGAAATAGACCAGCCAGCAGCCAAAGATACAAGGATCTTGTTTTCAAGAACAGGCTGTATTTCCTCGAGCATTTGCTCGACCAAGTATGGCTTGGTACCCAATACAACTACCTTTGCCTCACTGACAGCCTTGAGATTATTTTTGTAGGTTGCAACAACCTCGATTTCATTTGGAGAGGCACCGAACCCTTTGATCATCTTAGTGATACTGACAGCTGTTGAAGCGCTGTGGTTACAAGTAATAATCTTGCTAGGATAATACTTGCGTAAATCATCATCAGCCCTTGGCGCATTGTAAATTGATGAGAGAATGGCCTGGCCCATGACGCCACAACCAATAATAGTCAAAGTGTAACCCATTTTTAGTTCAACTGTTGCTCAATAACTTTTTAATTTGTAGACTCACAGCCTCTAAAAACAGTTTGCTTTGCGGAAGGCAGAGAAAGGGTGAAACGAGAGGCAAAGAGACTTTTACTATGACTTCTGGAGATCGCTGGGTGAAATGCCGTGCCTTAAAAGGACGAGGAGGTAGAGATACGTATATCCTATTAGATGCTTTTAAGTCACCCGGCCTTGTAAATATTCAAATATCTTGTGACGAGTATATTTAGCGACGCTTTTTTGCTGCAGAACGTTTCTTTTACTGCTCGAGCGTAAGGCTCGAGAAAGGCAGCAGACGACAGAACAGCTTTTTACGAATATTAATCAATTCATGGATATAGATAGAAAGTGCATGTTGCACAGGTCTTTAAGTGCGACACTTACATGTATTATTGCAGCAGATAAAAATTCAGCATTAGCTACGTTTTTGGCTAGTTAAGAGAATGAGTAAGATAGCGTTGGGGGACATACCAGTTCTACATCCTACGGATGATGAATTCAGGGACCCCATCGGGTTTTTGTCGCAGCCTGCTGTCCAAAGAATGGGACATATATATGGAATGATCAAGCTTGTACCTCCTTCTTCATTTCAACCGCCGATGACGATAAATGAGAATAATTTTAGGTTTCATGTTCGTTTGCAGACGTTGAGCGAGTTGGGTCTTTTAAACCGGTCTAGGCTATTTTTTATGAAGCAGTTGAACAACTTTTTAAGAGGACATTCTCAAGGGGGAGGACGGCTAGCAGATCCTTACTATGTTGTTAAGCAAGATATTAAGATTTATTATTATGATTTGTTTATTGAGGTGTTGAAATTTTACAATAAACCGATTGTAGAGGAGAATGAAACAACTTGTCCTAGAAAGCGTATCCGCGACGATCCTGCAGATAAACAGTCTGTACTCTTGAAAATAGAACCATTGGTAAAGGTTCTAGGTGATGGAAAGCTTTGGAGGCATCTTTGTAAAGTTTTCCATGTTTCTAATGATGTACTTGTGTCGATATTCAAATCCAGAATTTCAAAGTACTATCAGTTTTTGCATAAACAAAGTTTAAGACACGAGGACTGTTCATTTATTAAAAGGTTAATATATGAAGACGAGGAACCAAAGTCGCTTATACATGATGATTCCGATAGCGATTCTAACCCTGACTCTGAATATGAATCTGATTTAGAGGACGCCTGCGTCCTTTGCCATAAAGATAGTCCCTTGAGCAAGATGATATTGTGCAATAGCTGTAGGAATCTTTTTCACAAAGAATGTTTAAATCCGAATTTAACATCTCCAATAGATAATAACTGGGTTTGCAGTAACTGTATAGTAGGAACAGGCTATTATGGATTTAAGGAGGAGGATCATGAGTATACTTTAAAGGAATTTAGAAGTAAGTGTGTAGAATTTGACAAATTGTGTTTTCCTGAAGGCAAACCGGTGAAGGACATTAATTTCTTGGAGGGAATATTCTGGAGTTTAGTCAGTAATATTGATAGCAAGATGACTACTCGATATGGAGCGGATATTCATAATAATGGGCCTGGAGAGGTGACGGCATTTCCAACGTTGGACTGGATACCATCCAATATAAAGGAGGGTTCTAAAGAATTCAAGGATTACGTGGAGTATGCTAACCATCCAATGAATTTGTTGAATTTGCCTAGAGCGGATGGGTCTTTGTTACCTGTCTTTGGTAGAATGATATCTGGTATGACTGTGCCATGGGTTTATATCGGCTCAACATTTTCTACGTTTTGTTGGCATTTAGAGGATCAGTACACTTTAAGCGCTAATTATCAGCACGAAGGTGATCCCAAAGTATGGTATAGCATTCCCGAGCATTCTTCTCGTGCCTTTCATCGGATGATGAGGGAAATATCTCCAGACTTGTTCGAAAAGCAACCTGATCTAATGCATCAATTAGTTACTCTTGTTTCTCCTTATGAAGATATATTCCAAAAAGCTGGGATTTCGTGCTATAAAACTGTTCAACTCCCTGGTGAATATATCGTAACATATCCAAAGTGCTATCACGCTGGATTTAATACGGGTTACAATTTCAATGAGGCAGTTAACTTCACCTTGGATCTATGGGTACCTTATGGGTTGCGTGCTATTAAAGATTATAAACTTACAGGTAAGCGGTGTGTTTTTGATATGTGGGAATTAATGTTAAATGTTTTGATCCAATACTTGGTGTCACCACGTAAATTCCAGGAAGCACTAATACGAAGATGTCACTTAGAACTGCTGACTATTTTTAATTCAGAAATGAAAATCATACAACAGCTACAAGGTGTTATAAAACATGATAATATGGTGTTAGGGTTTGAAAGAAATACTATAGATTACTCTGGGAATGTGATTTCTATAAAGAAGGGAAGGGCCAGTGAGAAGTCTGGTTCTTTTAGTAATGATGAAGAGCAAGATCTCTTTTGTTCTTTATGCAAGACAATCTGTCCATTTGCTTTTGTTGTGCACTACCGTATGCCGAACAGCCACAAGAGACGTAGGTTGCAAAATATGACACCCGCTCAATGGAATCAATTAGATGCCAAAAAGTCTCTATCCATTTTATGTTTAGAGGATTACTTAAAGTTAGTTGAGCAAGTTGAGAGTGACGAACGAACGAAACAATTAAGTGATAGCTCTGGGGATGATGATATGTTAGATATATTTGATAATGACGAATTGTACTACATCAGGCATCCTGATGATATTAGAGATCTTTTACAAAGAGCAGAGAAAAAGATAGATAGCTATTTGTGATGAAATGCCATACAGCATATGTAGATTGTAATAATGGGTAATATAATAATTTTAATGGATTTATGTATTGCGGAAAGTTTGTATTTTAATATATCAATTAACACGGTATTATAATATAAATGTTAAGGGTTAGCGAAAACTGAGCTCATTGAGCTATGTAACAATCTCACGTTAAAGAGTAAAGAGAAAGTATTTAGTATTAAGATGGCCATTCTCTCTTCAGTTAGTGTGATATACTTGAGAGTTGCATTCCTTTTCACGCTAGCATTCTTCAGTGTGAAAGATGTCACTGTGATGCTAGGCCACCCACTTGTGCTATTACTTGCACAAGCGATGAGTTTACCTGAATTGACGATGTCAGCCCACAGTGCTCAATTAGGCATCTTTTCCATTGTATTTTCGATATTAGCCATTAGTGACTTACTTCCATTATTGGAAAATAATAATGTTTATTTCGAATCCGTGGTCCCATTTAGATTGGTGGTGTTTTTCAGTGTTTCGATCTTCTCATACCTGAGGACCAGCAACCTTTACTTTCATAACAATGCTATGTTTGTATATTGCATCTGTGAGTTTTGGATAAATGCTTTGATATTTGCTGCTTTGAAAGAAGAGAAGAATGATAAATATGGTATACAATTAAGAGCCAATGCCGAAGCCAATGCAGCACTCCTGGAAGAAGATGAAGTTAGTGATCGTATGGATACTAATGAAGATGAGGATGAGGATGAAGATTATGATTAAAGTCAAGATCATAGAAATAGTTATCGAAAAGCCGTCTATTTAAATGTTAGGAAGTATATATTTGAATTAGACAAAAGACTCAGGGAAGTTGCTAATTCACGTTACATATTCGCTAACAATGAAGTTCAAAAATTCTTCCAATTCTTTGTACTCTGTAAATCTGGCATCAAAAATTACTTCACCGGAAAAGTTCGTATACTTCACTTGGATCACAGCATTGCAATAGTTAATGCTCTTTAGGATCAAGTTTATGGTACCCTTTTTAAGTAAATTAATTTTCATCTCTGTTTTTGGAATTGTTAACATTTTGTCAAACAATGCTATCTGTTTATCTAACTCAGCGGCATATAATTCCTTATATGTATGTGTATCCTTTTCCTCTGCTGTAGGAATGAAATTGATCGTAGAGTTTGGTATCTTGTTTAGTACAGTTTCTGTAACGACCTTTTCTATCAATTTTAAATAGTTTTGATGTCTAATCTTTCCGACGATTGGCCTTAGCAATATTAAGTCTTTATCATATCCCCTGGGTTTCTGTTTCGTTAATGTTGGTTTTAACTCGTATCTCAGTTGCTTCTTATGCATCACTACCAACAACATGCGTAAAAGAATTAAAATCAAATTGGCTCTCTTATCATCTTTTCTAGGGGCATCTTGAGTACTCAACAAAGCATTATCATCTAATAGAACCATCTCAATCTCAATTTTTTCACCAGGTGATTCAAAAACAATTTTATTTTCGTTTTCCAAGTTTACTCCATATGAAATAAGCTGAGCAGATTCCTTTTTCAATTGATACATCAATTCTCTTTCAAAGATAAAAAACTTCAGTCTTGCAATTTGCCGTCCAATATCATCTAGATTGCATTGCGTTAGGGACTGATCGTCAATGCTACTCTCACCGCTTAAGATATAATCATCGTCTTCCTCTATTTTTGTATAAACGTGGACCCTCATAAATCTTTCAACGGAATTTTTAGTGATATGAACCTGTTCCTTTGAGTTCGATACTGGCACTAATTCTAATTTGTTTTGTTCTGTGTTATGTCTTAATATGGCAACACCACGATCTTGCTTATACAATGAACCAGAGTCTTCGTAACCATATTTGATAGCCAAGGACCTCTTCCCCATATTTCTGTCACGCATTTTAAATATCACATCAGAATTTGATATATGTTGTGATATAATGGCCCAATGGGCCTGTTCGATTTCCAAAGATTTTTCCAGTTTCAAATAATTATCCTTCAATAAAGATCTTGCTTCCTCTAGAGCCCTCAACTTCCAACCCTTATTTATTACTGCAGTAAGCAAAATATCCCTTTTTGATTTCTGTTGAAGAGGAATTTTGTCAGCATTCATTGAAGCTGGTGGAACAGATCTCTTTAGAAACGGCGACATAGAGTTGACTCCCACAGATGCTCTTACAGATGATAACAACAGTACAATAAACTCTAAAGATAAAGATGATTCATTTAATGCTAAATTAATATGTTCTAAAACATCCCTTTTTAATTGATTGAATTGTTCTTGTGACATAATGTTCTCCGTACCAGTCCTTGGTCTTGATTCGGACCCATCATCTGTAATTTCCTGCGGTTTCAGGGCCTGATCTTCCTCTAGAGTTCCCATATCGATTTCACCATCCATATCTTCAGTTTGAACAGTTACCCCTTTTTCTTCCATCTCAATTTCCTGAACTAACGCTTCCTCTGATAAATCGGAAAACTTGGCATTCCCACGCATCTGCAAAATTAACGGAATCAACTGCTGTAATGGCATTTGCCCGAAGGTTTCATAAGGATTATTCACCAACGTACGTTGCTGTTTAAGAGAATTCGCTCCAGCTGAATCCGGTTGAGGTTCGGTAGCGCTTTCTGGTCCATTGGTAGGAACTGTTGCTGGCACCGAGGCTGCTGTTGAACTCGTAGGTAATGTGAGATTTATCAAATTAGGATCCAACACAATTGGAATCCCATCAGAATGTGTGGGAGAACTACTGAAATTGTTTGAATATATATTATCCGCCATCTCAATTTATCTTGCCTCGATTATCATTCCTCCAGAGGTTTCATTCATGAACGGCGTACAACAACGCATTCTAATGTAAATATGGATATTTTAGGATATCAACTTATCACGCGATACGTTCATACCACAACCCCAGTTTAATGACTACAAGACGCTAATGACATCACGGAGAGTTTCTTCGTGATATTGGTTCGATTAAAAACATATCTATGGATAATTGGCCAGAATAGGTTACAATATGCATTAGTTCTATATAACTATCCGCAGAGAGGAATTAGATGAGATCCTCAATATCGGAGCCGTAATCCGATAAATCCATAACGTCAAGGTCAAGTTCCCCTTCCTGATTGTCAGATTTGGCGTTCTTCTTCTTCTCTCTGGAGCCTGGATACCTCATAGCCACCACACACTCATCATGTAGTTGGTTGACAAATATGATTCTATCATCAAATATGTGTTGAGGTTGTTTTGTTGCATAAACATTCAATAGTTCACTTGTTTCAATATATCCTTCCTGATGGTTGATTTTGGCCTCGATGACGCCATCTCTGATGGCGCGCGAAACCATGTATTCCACGGTTTGTTCGGAGTCCAGATGAAGCCTCAAACATATATCTTTTAAGGAGATCTTTTTATAAGTTAATGATATAATACGAATACCTGTCTTAATGACGTTAGACCTCAATCTAACGCATAGCTGGTAGTTACCATCCTGAACTAGCTGTGGTTTATATCTAGAGATTGTTGCTGTGAATTTTTTCAAATCACCTAGTTTGACTGCTTTAGACAAGTGGTAGTAAGGCGTTAAGGTTTCTTCCATTCCCTTTTGATGGAAAAAGGATAACTCAGGAATGTCCCCCATAAGCAGTTGAATAACACAATGCAATTTATTTGCTTGTTGTAAGAACCCTAGACTGCTCTGGGAATTTGGTGCCTTTTTAATAGCAGCCATAACATAGTCATTTGCAGCTGAATAGTCTAGCTGAATGGCATTTATCTTTGATAAGTAGAAGTAATAACGCGCCTCGAGCGGGCTAGATACGTCATGATCGGAAGGAAATTCCACCTTGCTAATAAAATCAGAAGCTGTCTCTACTTCACCAGAATTCAACAAGTCCCTTATAATCAAAGTTATTAGCATTGCCTTGCTTTCATTATCATATTTCAACGTAGCGGTTCTTAAAAATTTCATCATTTCATTCCGTATTGTATAGTCCCGTGAGTTCCCAAGAAGCTCATGTGTTCTGGCAATATAGAACCATAGCTTAGCGTTGATCAAATCCAACGTACGATTGTTGTAATATTGTAAAACACGGGGCACTACAGTCTGTAAGTTAAATGCCTCAAGCTCAACAACCTGTTCTGAATCCAATAAATACAATTGTACAAACAAATGGATAAAGGAATTCAATTCCGCAGATACATCCACTTTACCAGCATTGGTAAGCTGGTAAAAATCAGCAGGATACTTCGACCTAAATGATTCTGCATTTTCAACATTCGATTTCAAATTTTGGTTTACAACCTTCAACAATGGCACTTTGAAGCTTGAATCATCCGGATATATCAAAGTGATTAAAATAGATAAAGTGTGTTGGTTTAACTCCTTCCTCCATCCAGGCAACTCCCTAAGAGATTTCCACACGTATCTCGAATCAAGTGTAGTGGTAGTCTTAGACACCTGGCGCAGAAGATCGACAAACTTATCGACATTGGTATGGTCCTTAGTTTGGACTTCAGAAACAGGTGCAGAATCAACTTCCATCAAAGTAGATGTCATTGCAGAGAGATATGTATCTATTATACTCACTCTGTAATAAGTACCACTTGTGTGTAGTTAGCAGGACGCCCGGTGGCAAATCGAGTATTTTAAAAGGGCGTGCGCATTACGAGCAAGCGATCGTCATATATGATGCTAAAAAATAATTACATCAAATACCTAATATTATATCTAAATAGACAAAGCTATCTAGCAATTAACGTTGGTAGAGTCGGTTTAATGCCGTGTAGATAACAGTTGAAATGGGTAGTGTGTGAATTATTCCCTTTTGGTAATTTTGTTAAATTCTAACGCACTTAATCTTTCAATTAAAGTTGGGTGCGAATAGTGATAAGTAGAGTACCATTTATCGACATGAACAGGCAATAAGTTAGCCTTGTCTAACCGAACGAGGGCAGCTGCCAATGATTCAGTGTACCCCAAACTTCTAGAGTAATCATCTGCAGCATATTCGTCCAACCTGGAGAGGAGACTGGAGAAAAACTGTAAAACACACTCAATTGGACTGGAGAGATCACTGAATAGCATGAAGCCAATATATATTGGGAAGGAAGATAATACAACTTGTGATGACTTCGAAGAAACACCATCGCCAACCAAAAAGCCGAAAGCTTGGTAGAGAGACTTATTCCTGTATAAGCTATTAAACAGAGTCATGGTGAATGCAATGGTAGCTTGACCAACGATAACTCTCTTGAAAATATGGTTCAATCTCCAGTGGCCTATTTCATGGCCCAATACGGCAGTAAGTTCCTCCGTGGTATGAGTCTCAATTAAAGTATCAAATAACACAATACGTTTGTTCATAAATGGTAGACCTGAAAAGTAAGCATTAGAATGGGATGACCTTTTGGAGCCATCGATAACAGAAATATTACTCAAAGGGAAACCAACACGTTGTGCCAAGTTCTCAATAGATTTCTTTAACTCACCATCTTCTAACGGCTTGAACGTGTTGAACAATGGCTCTATAATAATTGGAGATGCCACTATCAAAAACAGCTGAACAAATAGGACGAAAGCACAGATATAGCCAACAAAATTAGAAGAACATGCATCGATAATTCTTAGGCATCCATATGTAAATAGACCACCGAGCGAAGAAAATAACGCGACTGTTTTAAATTGATCACTGAGCCAAAGCTTTACGGTTGATTTATTGAAGCCAAACTTCTCCTCGATGACAAAAATCTTGTAGTACTTAATTGGAGCATGAGCTATAGTGCTGAGAATAGTTCCAAATAGGAAAAAGTATACTGATTGAGAATAAATAGTTTTGGGAACTAATATTGCAGGTAGCATGCTGGTGTATTTAGCACACAAGTTCCAGACACGGGGTAGGAGATCATACTTGATGATAGCCAAATTAGAGAGTAACGATAGGAAATCACTGAACATAGTACACTTGAGATTGTCGCGGGAATATTCAGAGGACTTTTCAATATGCTCGGCCGAATGGTGATCTTTTAAAAGTTCTGGAACTGATCTTTTAGCCAATTCCTTATATTGGCGGTAGTTCAAGTACGTTTCAAATGCATACTGGCAGATTGTAAGTGTAGAAACGATATTCTTCCATGGTATGTCATCCCTGTCAAATGCCTTCTGAGCAAGTTCGACAACGTTGATCATGGTTAGACTATTGGATAAAATACTAAACTTCAGTACCAAAAACGCTGATGGTTAAACGAAGACTGTAACTATTCTCTGTACCAACTTTATATTCTATGTTGCCTCCCAAAAACTGTGAAAAAAGGATTGGAAGGCCACGCTGGCAAGTTGGTATCGTTAGACGGTTTATTGTTTGCGAAAAGAACTAAAAGATAAACAGGTGCTTATGGGAGATTATCTGCGACGAATAGGCATTCAACTTAATGGGACTTATATGCTGACGAATTTTTATTAGTGGGTCTTGACAGGCAGGTTCAGAGTTTTAAAACATCAGCGTGGTTAAAAATTACAAAATAGATAATGTGAGCGTATATATATTTATTGAATTATTGAATTTGGCTCAGTAGTGGGTGAAAGTACTAAAGGAGATCCAATGATTGTGTGAAACAGGAACTGGAATGTGCAGAAGTGTTCTATGCATGACGACTGCACCGGTGTCGAATTCATAGAATAAAAGCGTTCCACCCGGATAAGGAATTCCACAGAGGATATGCTTCTCCATTCACTAGTGCAGATCATTTTTAAGTCACTTTTGTTACCTTTTTAGAAGCATTGACCATTTTCTTAGCGATCCTAATCATCTTATAAAACCAGTAGATATTCAAAATAGTCATGAGCAGGTTGATAGTAGGGACAAGTAAACCCACAAGCATAGGAGTATCAGAGTTCCATTGCTTCCACACTTGATAGTCAAGCGAAACAAGTGCTATGATCCCCCAGCATATCCTAGTAAAGAAAAAGGTGCCTAGCAAAAGCAGTCCATTGATTATATTAAACCAAGCTGGAACTATGGCTTTAGTAGTCTTCCGAGATACTTGAGTGATATACCAGTTAATATTCACAAACGGAGTACTAGCTTCAAAAACTAAAAACTTGCCAATCCAACTTTGGTAGCTAGGCATCAAAGAACAAAATATCACCGCCAGTGATCCAATGGCATGCCCCAAGAACCCAAGCCCAAAAAAGGAGAAGAATTTCAAGCAGATGTACAAATCCCATAGGAAATACCCTAAACTAATAGCTGCTGTCATGCTCGCATACTCATTGTAATACCCAAATATTTGCAAATTGGCATTTAGAGAAACAATCGGAATAACAAGCCCCACACAAACCAACGCTTGCACTGTAGAAACCGTATGAATGTCGTAGTTCACCTTCACGTTCTGGACTGCTTCTGCATAATGCTTCCCAAAAATCATCCTATTCACCACCGGCGCAACAATCCGATAGACTATGAACTGATACAGTAGAAAGGAAAACAACACTTCGTGCCCATGCCTAAGGTATAAACTCTCATGATTCTTGAAAGGAGATAACGCTAGGAATGGGTCCTCCATTAAAGACAGTTCTTGCATCTCACCAGATACCATTTCAAAGTCCTCTTTTCACTAATACCTAATGGTTGAAATAATTCATATGGCCACCTTATCAACAGTTTTGCAGCTCTTGAAACTTCTCGATACATATACTTTGCAGTCATTTATGTGTCGCGCTTCCGGGAACCAACCTTTGAGTCTGCCACTGCGTTGGGTTGATGGCCTCGGTGAGCCAATACTCAACAAAAATCGCACACCACAAACGCCGGCCAACGATCCCTAAATGCTAACGACTCCGCCCGTTTCACACGTTAACAGCCCCAATAAAAAGACCGCATGGCTGCGTTTATGGGCGATTTCGTCTCTCTACTTATGAATGTAACGTGAGTACATAGAAGAGGATTACTGATGGTGCGCTGAGATATAAATCAGCACGTGACTTTGAAAAATCAGCGCTTTGACAAATTTTATATTCAAATAAAAGCACATGGGAAAGTTGAAGTTGTTCAAGTTAATAAATAACGACTTGTTGGCAGATATCTTTGGGTTAAGAAGATCAATTCGACGTGGTAATATGAGTCAATTTGCTAAGCTTGTGTGTTTGGGTAACCCATTGTTGGATTACCAAGCTACTGTGACGTTAGAGTACTTGGAAAAGTATTCTTTGAAGAGCAATGATGCTATTTTAGTTGATGCAAGTAGCGGCGATCAGAAGATGAAGATCTTTGAGGAATTGCTGGAATACCCAGATGTGAAATTTGTTGCTGGTGGGGCAGCGCAGAACACAGCTAGGGGTGCGGCATATGTTTTGGGTCCTGGTAAGGTTAGTTATTTTGGTAGTGTTGGTAGGGATGTCTATGCGGACAAGTTATTGGAAGAGAATACGAAAGCTGGGATTTTGTCATTGTACCAAGTCCAAGAGGATATTGCGACTGGTAAGTGTGCTGCGTTGATTACCGGACATGACAGATCTTTGGTGACTGATTTGGGGGCTGCCAATCACTTTAAACCAGAACATTTGGATGCGCACTGGGAACATGTTGAGAATGCCGAATTGTTCTATGTTGGTGGGTTCCATTTGACTGTATCACCAGAAGCGATTATTAAATTAGGTAAACATGCTCAGGAGACTGGTAAGCCTTTTGTGCTAAACTTGTCAGCTCCAATGATTCCCCAGTTCTTTAAAGATGCATTGGAACGCGTGTTGCCATATACAACCCATGTTATTTCTAACGAATCCGAAGCAGCAGCTTACTGCGAATCCTTTGGGTTGGAATGCGCTAATGATGACTTGGTTTCTATTGCCAATCACATTGTCGGTGATTCTCCAAGGAGAACCGTTATTTTCACTCATGGTTTGGAGCCAACTGTCTGTGTTTCTGCTTCTGGCCATGAATTCTTCCCTGTTCAACCTTTAAGTTCGACAAATATTGTAGATACCAATGGTGCTGGCGATGCGTTTGCCGGTGGTTTCATGGCTGCCTTGACGGAGGGTAAAGATCTAAAGACGGCTATTGCTATGGGACAATGGTTAGCCGCATTATCGATTCAAGAAGTCGGCCCTTCATATCCTGCTACAGTGTTCCAATTTGAGGCCTGAATACTTGATAGATCCGTTTTATATATGCTATCTGTCTTTATATATATATATATATTCTGAATTTCTTGTCAGTTTTATTTTAAGCTTTTTATTTTGTTGATACAAGTAAGGTCAGAATTTGGTATTCAAATGTCAAACTTTAGCTTTAACTTAAATATTGTTAAAACATTTAAAAATATCAAACTTAATAATTATAGAATAGCATTCTTTTGCTCTGGCAAAGATTGATGATCATCTTCGTGAAGGTTATTCAAAGCGAATTCCTTTAGGTTTATATAAGTAGTTTTTATAATGTTTTTGGTGACTACGCCGATATTTGCATTCAACCCTTAACAAATGAACAAGGGACAATACATCATTGTGTAACTATGGATGAGGTACTAAACATCTGGAAATGGATAACACATCCTATTTATCTTTATGATAACAGTCGTTTATCAGCGTCCTTTGTTGTGCTAACACTTTTCCATCTTTCTGTCTGCTTCATTCTTCTTGGAGTCTGCGCTTCAGATTACTTATGTCCAATAGTGGTTACATTAACAGACCAACGAACCAGGTCTCACAAGGGTATTTCAGCAGCTATCTTACTAGCATGGTGCAATTCTTCGCCGGATCTTTTTTCTAATTTGATGTCCTGGAATTCAGCAAACAATGCTGCTGCCCTTTCCATTGGAGAAGTATTGGGTGCTTGTGGTGTTATCATATGTGTGGTCCAAGGCGCCATATTCATGGTTGTAAAATCAGCATGGATCAATTTAAAGCCTTACGAACGCCATTCAATTATTGTTGATTTGGGGTTTTGCGCATTATCGGTAAGCATTATTGGGTATGTTTGCATTTTGAATAGAGTTACGATATGGGATTGTGTGGTGATGCTATTGATATATATCACATACATAATCTCTAAAGTGTCGTTAGGTACACAACAGGTTCCAGCTATAGAAGTTTCAAATGTTATAAACACCGAGAATCAAACTATTCAAGAAGTTTTAGGACCATATTCTGATGTTGATGACAACGGGAGTCAGTTTCTCATCTCCGACCTAGACACGGGGATCAAACCAAGCTTATTGACGTCTATGGACTACAATAGTTTACTGAAGGCTCTAGAGACATCACTGTTGCGGGAAGATGGTGATACCATTTCTCTAGAAACAATGGGAACCAGAACATCACCGTTTAGGCCTGTGACTGAACCGAACGGAGGAATAGACACTAATATTCATTCAAACTTTACTCATACAGCACCTCCTACTTTTCAACCATACTTTGATAACCCCGAAGTAGTCCTTAGTCCTACCGTACCGGTGAGAACTGAAGATATATTTAGACGAAGGGAAGAAAGGCTCAAGTCAAGTGCATTATACATGTTAGCTCCCCAATTGATAAACTTTAGGGACAAGGGAAAGGTTTCGCAAGCGATTACCCTTTGCTTAACACCGTTCATGATCTTACTACGAGTTACCATCCCACAATATGATAAAATGGTCGATCGTAGATCAGAAGGATCAGAAATATTTTTCAAAAGAAGTGTTCTTACGATGTCAATTGTTCACTCCATTCTCGCGCCCTTTTGGGCAGTATTACTTATGATGTCATTTGCAGAAAGGAACATGCCAATTTTCGTATGGCTGCTCGCTATCGTTGTCTCGGCTTCACTCCTATTAGGTATCTTTAATGTCTACAGCGAAGTAGAATTGGCTAATAGATTCTCATTAAACAACAACCAGTCCTCATGCTACGCAAGAGTTGAACAAATCTCAAAATTAGTGTCCTTCCTATTTAACATTGCAGGAGTCTGCTCAAGCATCCTATGGATATCATACTTGGCGAATACCTTAATTGAAATAATGGTTCTATACCAAAAAATAATCCACATCTCGGAAGCAATCCTTGGACTCACGATCTTTTCATGGGGTAATTCTGTCAGCGACTTGATGTCCAATGTAGCGATGGCCAAACTCTACCACAAGCTCCCAAACGACGACAATACAAACTTAGACACCAAATTCTTCTCTATATCCTTGGGCGCGTGTCTCGGAGGCGTCTTATTAAACACAATGATTGGAATAGGTATGAGTGGTCTTGTCGCAATGGTTCCTGCCAAGAAGTGGTCCATTGTATTGCGGGACAACGGCGTAGATAGCAAGTTCTTGCTTTCATGTGCTGCAATAATTCTACAAATACTCTTTCTTTTGTGGCTGTTTTTGACAAACGCACGATTCTTACAGTCGCATATGAGAACTGTTGGGCTGGCGATGTGCGCTTGGTGGTTGGCCGCTACTTTATTCAACTTAATACTTGAAATATCCGTTTAAGTCTTCTGCACACAAACACATAAAATACTCACATCTTCACACTACGCACACACCACGCACACACACACTACACATTATACAAACACACACAGTGAACAAAGCCGTCGCATATAAAAGGCAGGAGACAACACTCTAAAGGTACTAACACGCCGTTATATATAGGTGGTACGATTAAGAGGTTAAAAAGATAGTGTCTATATATTGTGCTGTTCTACTGGATTATTTACAGTATTCATAATCGGATACCATTCCGTATTATCTTTCGTTGCATTTACTAAAAAATTCCAAGAGAAAAGTTACCATCCTGAGACATGTTCATGCTGCTTATAGTGTCACTAGTTTGTCTTCACCTACAGCTATGTCATAGTTTAGAGCCTTATTACAAAGTGTTGAGTAAGAAGGACTTGGATTTTACGCCCCAGGATCCAGATCCAATAGCCGCCGACGATATAGATCTCTCGGACGTCGCGATCTCACCCAAGAGTTATGACAAGTTAGTTTACTTCAGTAAGATATGTGCATTAACTTACTGTATTAAAGATGGGACTTTAGTCGAAAACAAGACTTTTCTTGATGGCGGGTGTCCCCATGAGATTGAGTTTTGTTCGGACCTTGATGTGAATCCGACGGCGCAAAGAACAAGAGTTGAATTAGTGTTAGTTGCTGAAAAGGATGAGCTTGGAACAGGTTATGTCGCAGTTGATCATGGGAGAGAGGTGGTTATGTTAGCATTTAGAGGCTCTAGTACTCAGCAGGATTGGTTTAGTGATTTCCAAATACATCCCACTACATATGTTCCTGCATCTGCTAAAAAGTACCGCAAACTTGTCAGGGATGGGGTTATCCCACCATGTGAAGGTTGTAAAGTCCATCGTGGGTTTTATCGGTTTGCCAAGACATTGAGTAGAGATTTTTTGGAACGTGTAGAAAGGATATTTAATCTTTATCCCAACTATAACTTGGTTGTCACCGGCCACTCTTTAGGTGCAGCATTAGCCAGCTTATGTGGTATCGAATTGGTTCTTCGTGGATTCAATCCTTTGGTACTTACGTATGCAACGCCAAAGATGTTTAACCAACCGTTACGTGATTGGGTTAATGATATATTCAATACCGAACAAATTCATGAAAAATCTATAGAGAAACAAGAGTTACAATTGAATCAAGGTTACTTCCGTGTAGTGCACCTGCAAGATTATATACCAATGGTTCCGCCATTATACTTTGTAGCAGGCTTGGAAATTTTCATCGAGAAACTCGATTTCCCGCATGAGATTGAAGACTTGGAATATCGCGGAATGGGCAATGGGATGTCATGGAACAGTGATGACGCACTTGGTGATGGAGGCGGCATAGAAGACCAAGGAGAAATTGAATCCGTTCGCAGCCGTTTAAATGAACGGGTGGAAAAATGGTTACATATGTATGAGCATCGTAGCTATTTTATTATGATCAACACATGTAGTGGGTTTTAACATTATACAGCTATGTAAATTTGTTACCACTGGATTGTCTGCAACTAATCTAATCTTTAAAGGGAAACTAGACACGCACACATATACATACGCACGCACATACACACACACCGGCACACACGAATCATAGAAAAATAAAAAAGCACACATTATAACAAGAGATTAACAGGATGAATGTAAGTAATCAGTGGGGGACAAAATGTAAGATGAAAAAAATAAAATTAAAGGTTATAACATGACAAAAGTAGGAACCAGTCCACTTTATTGCTACTATATAGGCTCGTTCTATTCGGATTTCTTCCGTTGGGAGAAGTAAGAAAAGGTGGTAGATTCTTGAACTTTTATAATTAGAGATTAGTTCTCCACCAGCGGAGATAATAGTGGTAGGGGAAATGCAAGTTCAAGCGTATGGAAGTAGCAGGTGGATTCTGGAGCTCCTGAGGGAAGGAAAAGGTGTGCAAAATTAAAGTCTGGGGAAAGCATGCAACATAAATCTCCTCTTTTTTCCTTGTTTCTCCTTTCCCCTCTTCAATATAACACAGAATTGAAGAATCGATCAATTACAATACACCCGAATCTTTCAAGCTGTTCTCTAGAATGGTTTCCTTTATTGCAGCAAAAACCAACCTAATATTTGAAGTATCTGTGGCTTGGGTCACATGTGGGTAAATATTTAGATTCGCCCTGTTCAATTGAACAAACCTCCACAATATATACTTTGCAGCCTTATTAATATCAGGTCCACCAGTATAGTCTGGGAAATATCGTTCCAGTGGGACACGTTGCAGCTTTTCCGCAAAGGCGTCTATTTTATTTAGGAATAGCACGACCGATGTCCTTGTGAACCATCTACTGTTGACTACCGAATCAAATAAAATCAGTGATTCTTCTAATCTGTTTTGTGATTTGTCTTCCATCAACGTTTGATAATACTCAGAAAGCGAAACACAAAATATTATCATTGTAACGTTATCAAAACAATGAATCCATTTTTTTCGCTCACTTCTCTGTCCACCAACATCGTATATATGAAGTTTCAGATTGCTATCCATTTCAATCGTCGTATCAAAAATTCCCGAAGTCTTTTTCCTTGTACGCAAAATATCCACCACTGTAGGGTGATAATCTGGCTGCGAAATCTTTTCCAAGTTTCCAAAGAAATAACCAGCATTATCCATCAGATAAAATGCGGAACTGTGTTCACCATTGAGCAACTGTTTTGTCGAAGGAAGTTCCCACAATTTACTTAAAATCACAGCCAGGTCACGAGGAAAGCTCCCTATGGGCCCAGCAGGCCGACTGTAATTCAAAATACGATCTAGATTTTCTTGTGTCAACCCACAACCCTCTTCCAAGGGAACTTTAAACTGAGCTCTGGCGTTAATGAGATCCCTCCCCGTATCGACAATATTATCGAAAATGAAAGGCTTGTAGTCCAACAGCTCCTCCTGAGAGAACCCATTCTGATGTAAAATTTTCAACTGCTTCAACACCGTAGACTTACCACTCTCGCCAGACCCCAGCAGCAACACCTTCAAAGCTCTATTCCCCCCACCAGCACCTGGCATACCAGCCTGACTGGGTTGCGACCCAGAAGTAGTAAGCACCGTGCTCTGACGACTCGTAGCAGACACAACAGACCGCTTCCTATCCCCCGCCGTTGCTGACGTACTCTGGCTTGGCGAGGCCTCCTGCTTCATATCCATCTCCACATCAGACGTCGTGCCCCTCTCTACCCTCACAACCCTTCTTTTCTCTTCATCGACAACCGTCTCATGATCAGCCTTACCCTGGCATCGCCCATTATACTTAGTCCCAACACCCTGCCGCCCGTTCGTTCTATCATTCTTCGAAGCACACAACCCCATGATTGTTATAATCTCTGTCTCTTCTCTTACCTGGAAAAAAATAGACTACCCTAATATTTTCCCTATTCGACCAACTTATAATATCCTGGCAAAAATTCCTGCTTTATTTCTCTCTCTCAAGCACTGCTTAAATCAGAATCCCAAATACAAATTTCCAACCAGTCCAACAAACTACAGTTATCACAACTGATCTAAGTTCCTTCTCAAATAGCAAGTGACCTTTAAACCATTTGTTCGTCATCACGGTATTACTGTGTAATTACCGTTAAAAAAGCCTGAAAAAAAAAATTCGAACACGATCGACCCCTTCCACGATGTATGGGTGTATATCATGTGACTTACAATTCGTTCTTCCGCTAAGCGCTGCTTTTTTTCAATTACGATACCTAAAAAAGACTACGTAAGTGAAAATGACAGAGCACGCAGGGATTGAGAGCCATTGGGAGTTGGTTTCAGCAGCTTCTTCTTCGTTTTGACGGGCATTCCCAGCAATCTGACAAATGTTTTTCTCGTTCTCGTTTGGCTGCAGCTATGGGGCCCAGCGGAGTGGGTGGGTGTCCTTTTCTGTTTCTTTCGTAGATTTGTTCGTTCTGCCAGAGTTGGTAAGTTTGCTGGCACAGCGCCTCTTTCGATGGAGGTGTGTTTAATAAGTACCATAGGTATGGTGCATCTTCTTCCATTATGACACTGAACAGACACGATTTATGGATTTGGGATTGGCTGGGCGTAGGTTGTATGTTGATTATTTAGGTTATATCTTGAAAAGAATTGTTTTATAGAGATGGTTGTGAAGAGTAACAAAGAAAATTTGGATGTAGGTAGCGGCGAACAGAGGCGGATGGGATGGGGAAGGCAATGGAGAGTTTAAATAAATAGAAAGATTATGGAGGATATGGTTATATTTAGAAAGGGTATAAGTTTAGTTCATTGAGGGTGGAAGCCCATGTAGTGACTCCACGGTTTAACTTCTGGAGGAGTTAGTGGAGCATTGTTAGTATTGTAATTTTTATGTTTAGTAGTAGACTGGCGGAATTTTATTTTGTCAGGCAGGTTAGAGCTTAGAGCTTTAGTGAAGAGGATGGCTGTTTTTGCTTCGCTGAAAAGTGGGATGGAGAGGTCTACTGCAGATCTTCTGACCACGTATTCTTTATCTTTTGGGGATGAGGCCTGCTTTGATGTTAAGCTGAATACCGCTTTTATTCTGTGTTTGTCGAAGAGGTGTTTGAGAGCCTTTTTATCGTTGGTGGGGATTTCAATGACATGGACAGTGGCATCGGGGTGGAGATAGTGGGACAAGTAGAGTCTTGTGGCTGGGCTAGTAGCAAGTAATGTGTAGCCCAATGGGCTTAGATACGTAGCTGCTTCGCCTAGGTAGGGTTCTGACAAATCGCCGCTGAGAAGAATGCCGCAGGGCGGTAATGGGAGGTGGAAATTCAGAGTGCTTTGAATAGCGGTCCAGTAGCTTTCAAGCAGGTCTCTTCCGAAGGATGCTACTTCACCGGTGGAAGCCATTTCTACTCCGAGGGAGGGATCTGCTCCAGGGAGTCTAATGAAGGAAAATTGCGGGCATTTGGTTGCAACATAATTATACTCTTTATCCATCAGGTCTACTGGTGCTGGGACTCTAGAGCCACCAAGGAAAGCTTTCACAGCTACGTCGATAAAATTAACACCTAAAACTTTGGAAACAAATGGAAAAGATCTAGATGCTCTTATGTTACATTCTATTATCTTCAATGAAGTGCCTTGCTCTCTGTCGTCCTTAATAATTTGCATGTTAAAAGGGCCGGTAATATTCCAGGCCTTGGCTACTTTCGATGTGAGTTGCTTTAGACGTAATTTGATGTCATTAGACAATCCTTGCGGGGGCAGAACCAATGTAGCATCACCTGAATGTATTCCTACGTTTTCCACATGTTCGGAGATTGCATGGACGAGGACTTCTCCATTATATGCAACAGCATCAACGTCAATTTCCTCAGCGCCTTGAATAAACTTAGATACTACTACAGGATGGGCTGGTGACACCTCAGCTGCATTTGCGAGTTTTAAATTTAGTTCATCAGCATTATTAGCGACACTCATGGCAGCGCCTGACAATACATAGGATGGTCTGATAAGCACTGGATAACCCACAGATTGAATAAACTCTTTTACATCAGACAATGACTTTAATTCCGACCATGGAGGTTGATCAATACCAATAGAGTCAAGTATAGTGGAGAATTTATGTCTATTTTCTGCTTTATCAATATATTCCGGCGAGGTACCGAGTGTATTAACACCTTCTTGATATAATTCCAAGGCTATGTTCTGGGGTAATTGACCTCCCATAGATATGACGCAACCCTTCGAGTTTTCCAATTCGTAAATATCTAACACTCTTTCGAAAGATAACTCTTCAAAATATAATCGATCCACTTCATCAAAGTCTGTAGAAACCGTTTCTGGGTTATAATTCACCATAATAGTCTTGTATCCCTCATTTCTCAAAGCCTTTACTGTGTTAACTGCACACCAATCGAATTCCACCGAAGAACCGATACGATAAACTCCAGAGCCAAGCACCATTATGCCATTTTCATCGAAGCTGACATCCGACTTTACTGCATTGTAAGTCACATACAAATAATTGGTAGATGCAGGAAATTCCGCAGCTAACGTGTCAATTCTCTTAACGAAGGGAATAATACCTAATGATTTCCGATGTTGTCTAACTTGAAGTTCATTACAATCCGCTGCTATTGATATTGCAATTTGTTGGTCAGAGAAGCCGAGTTTTTTGGCCTTTAGAAGAAGGTCTGCATCAAGTTCTGACAATGAATCAAACTTCTCCAATTCTTTGTACATATAAACAATGTTCATACATTTATACAAAAACCAGGAGTCAATGTTCGTTAACTGATGTACTTTTTCAACAGTGTATCCCTCGTGGATGAGAGCCTGGCCAATTGCAAGCCATCTTCTGTCAGTGGGTTCACGCAGAGCCTCATCTAGATCGGTAAATTCATCAGAACCTTGAAATCCAATGAATACCGGATCAATTTGTCTTAAAGCTTTTTGGAATGATTCTTCGAAATTCCTGCCAAGCGCCATAACTTCCCCAACTGATTTCATTGCAGAACCAACTGACCTATCAATAAATTGGAATTTTGACAAGTCCCAACGCGGAATCTTTGCTACAATATAATCTAACGATGGCTCGAAGTTAGCAACTGTTGTTTTGGTAACAGGGTTTGGAAGTTCTGGAAGTGTATAACCCAAAGCAAGCTTTGCAGCGGTATAGGCAAGTGGATAACCTGTTGCCTTGGATGCTAGAGCCGAAGATCGAGATAGACGAGCATTGACTTCTATAACTCTAAAATCAAGACCATCAGGCTGTAATGCATATTGAACATTACATTCCCCAACTACACCAAGATGCCTAATAATTTTGATAGCCGCTGTCCTTAACATATGAAATTCTTCATCCGTTAACGTTTGCGATGGTGCAAAAACAATTGAATCACCCGTATGGATTCCGAGTGGATCAGAATTCTCCATATTACAAACTGTTATGCAGTTACCAGCCCTATCTCTTACGACTTCATATTCAATTTCTTTCCAACCTCTCAACGATTGCTCTACAAGCACTTGGGGTGCTACAGCCAAAGATAGAGAACACAATTGTCTCAGTTCTTCGTCATTGTTAGCAAAACCTGATCCTAAACCACCTAATGCATATGCAGATCTAACAATAACCGGATATGTGATCCTTTTTGCAGCCTCGACAGCCGCTTCCACAGTCTCACAAGCAATCGACTCAGCAATAGGAATATTTATCTCTTTCAACGCTCTAGCAAATAAGTCCCTATCTTCAGTGGTCCTTAATGTACTAATTGGAGTACCTAATACCTTCACGCCATATTTATCCAACACTCCCAAATCTTCCAAGGCAACCCCACAGTTCAAACCAGTCTGACCACCAAACGTCAGAAGAATACCATCTGGATGTTCTACTTCTATAAGATACGTTATGTACTCAGGAGTGACCGGCAGAAAATAGATTTCATCAGCTAAAGAATGTGACGTTTGGTTCGTAGCAATATTCGGGTTGATAAGGATGACCCTCTTACCAGCTTCTTTCAAAGCTTTAATCGCCTGAGAACCAGAATAATCAAACTCGCCTGCTTGCCCAATTGATAATCCTCCAGATCCAATCACCAAAATCGACTCAATTCCTTCAACTAGTTGAGGTTTAATATTCAACGTATTCTGGAGAGGGGTTTTAATCTCTGTGACAACACCATCAGAAGACATCATAACTTTCCTAGTCAAGCTTGAACAGATCTTCTTTAATAATCCAGTACCTGGCGAAACTCGACCTCAAATGCTTTATTTTGCCCCTTAAATACTGTAAAATGCTTACTTTAAGATGAGTTGACTCATCTTTATGACTAACCAACTTGCAATCATTTGAGTGCCTACTGGGAGAGACAACTGTCATCCAGGAAAAAAAATCCTTCAAAGACGCACGGAGATCTTCTTACCAATGGCTGACAATACGAACTCCAAGATTATGTGCTTACCTCAAAAAGGGTTCAAGTGTGTGATATAGATTTGAGGTCATTCCATGGTCATTTTTCAAGTGCTGTTTACAGTTTTCCATTGAAGTGTTAACCATCTCTAAGTGATTGCAGCTGCGTACTGCGTATTAGTTATAAGTTAGTTTAATACATAGCCGTTATGCATGTGCATGAGTCTCAATTACTAACTGTTGTTCAAGCTGGGCAATAGTAGCCTTTTGATGGATTGGACATATTTAAGGTATGGACCTCCCATATAGCTCTTTCTCTAGCATATAAACACATACGATCATCCAAGACGCTTACAAATATTTTATGCTATATTTCATTATTGTTAAGATTATTGTTATATCTAGGCTTTGCTTCATATAAGAACGTGAAGACAGTCAATTATATATACATTTTTTGCATTGCTCGAATATAATACGAAAACGGGTATTAGCTAGCTGAAACAGCTCCCGAGACTTACCAGCTGGATGGACCAAAAAAATCCTCAGAAGACGTCAACGTTATTTGCATCGCCGTACCCTTACTGTCTAATGTGTTCGATACAACGTTATTGCCCCACCAACTTGGTGGATTGACCGTATGAATCGAGGTACTAAAGAATACTATGAGGGCTGACCAAGCCAAGCCGATGTCCAAAGCAGCACTCAGGGAGTAGTTGTACTTTGTCCACCAGTGGAACCAATAACGTTTTACGAAGTATCCAAAGAAAATACCGAGAATGCAGTAGGCTCCATAGTTGTAAGCTGTAGCTGGGGGAATCATACCAGTACCACTGAAAAAGACTGGCCAAGACAAATACTTGGCACAGATCTTTGGTATACGCCCGTACTTTTCAAATCGCTTGGGCCATTTGTTCAAGATTAACCAGTTAATAACTGGCAGAATTGCACCTGCAATGAAAAAGTAGTTCAACTTCGAATATAATTGACCACTGGAGAACATCCTTTGTGGACCTATCACACCCCAGATGATGGAAGCATTAAAGAAAACGGTAGCATGTGGACAATTGAAGCTACCATCCTTTGTACATAAGTCTGGAATATTGCCTTCAGCCCATCTCATTACAGCCACTTGGACAGTACCTCCCCATATCGTTGCGAGGAATTGGGCAGTGAACATTAATCTAGGAGCAAGCTTCAAATAGTGACCTATCTTCATATCCTGCGCGAAAGTTATTGCTTGATTGTTGGTAATATAGCCAAACGTTTTGAAGAACATCATGGCGATAGGGCGACCAGGCAGCACGTAACCGATGAGGAATTCAGTTATGACATTCAATCCAACACTGATATTGGTTAAAGCATAGATGATACCAACGGGTAACAAGAAGACAGTTGCAATGCCCAATGCAAATATCAAAGCCCATATTGGCATCTGAGTATCCCACCCAGCTATGACAGCAATAGACATAGCCAAGAAAACCAGGAACACGCATGCGTACCACCACCATGGAACTGTCTTATAACTTTTCATTAATCTTGCGTGAACATCTTCTTCCTCAGTTTTCAAAGACCGCATACGAGCTACTATGTCTTTGCCATGAAATAAAATGGTATGCATCACTGTCGCGGTGATAGAGGCGAAAGACATACCATAAGAAATCGCAAACGAAGTTGGTAGATACAATGGTGAATAGTTTTGGTACTCTTGTTTGTCCAAGCTTAACGTTTCATCGACGATTGCACTTACGTTGTAAGTATTCTGGTACCGGTCGTAGGATTTGCTTCTACTCATTGGGAGATACTTACCGTACCAAATGTTACTATAATGAATAATTGGGAGTAGAATCCAGAAAATACTAACCACAGAGATTGCAATAGTGATAATCGCAGAAACGGGAGGTACCAACGGAGAGCCCGTGAAACCACTAATTTGGTTCCAGTCAAAGGTTAATGGTAATAGACCCATTCCAGTTTGTGGACCAAACAATTGGTTGACAATAACATTTTTGGGGGCTATCCAAAGAGGCCAGACAAAAGTACCCAACGCTTGGAACAAGTAACCTGGGATCCAGTACCATACAAACCCAATAATGAATACAATTAGAAAGAACTTTAACCTAGAAATTTTCCATCCATTAGCCACGTGGTTCTCATTGATATGGATGTTAGTCAAGAAGGTGCAGGTAACTAATGCAGAAGGCCATATCATAACTGCTGGCTTCACTAAAATCTGATGACACATTCCGGCCAACGAAAATCCAATACACTGAGTGGACCACACTGCAAGCAAGTCAAAAGCCCATCCATAATTACGATTATAAAAATCCTTAATATGCATGGACAACAAAATATCCGTGGCATACGCATTACCACCTCCAAAAGCGACATTACCCATAATCGTAATCAAAGCGTGTTCCTTCAGGTTAAACGGCGTAGGATTCAAATATGGCCCCCCAAGTGGACCAAACAACCTCCAGTTTGGAACAAAGTACTCCCACGCCTTTCCCATCGGCCACCCCATCAAAGACGTAACAAATGCCGTTAAAGCAATGGGAGGTGTATGCATAGAGAATAACATATTTAAAGCAGAACCAACTGTTGTCATGAATAATCCAATCGCCCACATACGAACCGTATTTTGCAACAAAGAGCTGTCATCATAAGAAGGAACAGCTGCCCTAACCTCTGGATATGGAGAATCACCCTCTACTGTAAGTGACGCATACTCATCAACATCCACCTGCCCAGATAGCTTATCTATCAAAGGGTAATGGGGCAGCGATTCAGATGGCTGAATCTCATCTTTTACCAAATGAACTGAGGAAATATGCCCGTCCTTCTCGTTGTGCTGCACTTTTGCTGGCACTTTTTCAGTGATAGGTGCGTCACGCGACAGAATAGATTTAATCGCTTCCATATCTATTTATCTTGCTTACCATGAACTCAAACAAGATAGAACGCCTCTGCACCAACCACGAACGCTGACTCAAGATCCTAGAAATACCTAGTTCCCCACTACCAAAAACAAAAATGGACTGAACAAAACACTGCAAATTATACAGATGTGCTCCGAATGTTCTTTATAGTAACGATAATCAATCTACTAGATCCATTATACCAAGATTCTGACATGCGAAGTTATATAGCTTTTTTTGCTCTTCTAAATGCAGCGAATATCTTTACCTTATCGCAGGGCATTTAATCTGCAGAAACCGCGTTAGCAACCAATATAAAGAAAACGGTACTGATAGATGACTTTTTGTTGCTACGGCCGCGACGCCGTAGCTTATCAAGACTGCTAAAATATATCGTACGATTGGTTTATTCCCAAACTACTACTTAGACGCCATTATTCTTTATCTATGCAGAAGGCAGCTCATCGAGCCAGCTGTGTCTCCGAATCTTGTCATAGAAGCTATCGCACGTTCTTCTTAAAAAGTTTTGAAACTTGGCGGAGATACCGTCATAGGGTGTTCCTATTTCCTTTAAAGAGGATGATTAACAATTATACTAGACTATTAAATTATTCTAGCGTGGTCTGCACTTGGGCGAGATCACGTGATGGATAATGCAGGACCGGAGCGTATAATATATGTAGAATAATGTAAAAGTACACATACAGATCGAATGCCAGGAGCGTGTCTAAATTTTGGTGGGCGACAGTGTTAATGATAGGATTTACTGATGAAGGTGTTCGCTCCTTCCGCAGGAGTGAATGTAAGTGGGGTGGCATGGCGTACGGACGTAGGACAGATGAAGCCTCTTAGTGGTTAGGCAATAACAGTTACAGTGCGATCTTCAGATTAATGTGGGAAAGAATGTGTTTTTGTTGGGGTTAAGGAGATAAGTAGAGAGAGAAGTTATACGCGCTGTTTACTAAGAGAGTGTGGGGCTATGGAACTGACTGTTTGTGTGGCTGGCTATCTGAATTGTGGATTTCGGATATTGTTTTTTAGAAATGCTTCTAGGAAAAGATAAGAGAATTCATTGGGTAATGAAGAATGCAAATCGGCGCTGCTTGCAACTCCTTGGCTTGGTATAGAGGGTAACTTTTGGCAAGCGGCCGGTAAACATCTGGCGGGAGGGTGCAGGATGTAGATCGGAGGACGTGATCCACCAGACATGCGGTTATGATGATCTCCTGTGTAAACCGAATATAGATTTATAATAATTAAGATAATGCTTTATAATAATACCAGCCCCCATATATACATGCTACGGAAATATGGGGCGGGTACCAATAATATTTATATTATTTATATATAAACGTATATCTCTATATATAATACATATAAATGATATAATCGGTAACAGTAGCACGTGATTAATGATTTGCTTAAAAAATTAAATTAGATCAAAAAAACCGCTGTACATAAAATTTCTCCTCCTACATGGGGGGCTCTGTTAGCTAGGAAAGAGACGTATTTAGAAGACAACAATTCCTATCTTATCCAATCGAGATAGATTAAAACGGTTTTTGAGGGAGTTGGATAGATGATTTCAGAGGCTCAGGATCTAATAGCTAGGGCGGAAAAGAAGGCACAGCCTAGTAGTGGATTCACAAGATGGCTTTCAGGGGGTGATAGTTACCGGCTAGAAGAAGCTTCGGACTTGTATATTGAAGCTGCCAACTTGTATCGGTTATCTAAGCAGTTGGATACCGCTGGGGACACGTTTTGGAAGGCCGCACAATGTCAGGTTGACGCGTCAAATGAGGATGAGGCGGGGAATACATTTGTGGAAGCATACAAGTGTTATAAGAGCTCCAATCCCCAAAAGGCCTGTGAGGCTTTAGAGAAGGCGATCGGTATATTTACGCGAAGGGGGCAATTCCGTAGGGGGGCGTATTTTAAATTTGAACTCGCAGATATCCAGGAATTCGTCTTGCAAGATTACCCAAAGGCGATCGAGAATTTTGAAATCGCAGGGGACTGGTACCTGCAAGATCAAGCTTTAGCCCTATCGAACAAATCATACATTAGATGTGCAGACCTAAAGGCATTGGATAAGAATTATCTAGATGCGGCTGAAATATACCGCAAAATTATTGCCAATTCACTAGGAAATAAGCTGTCCCAATGGTCTTTAAAAGATCATTATCTTAAGTTGATTCTATGTTATTTGGCAGCTGGAGACACCGTTGCAGCAGAAAAAGTTTTACAAGAGGCTCTCCAAGAAGATACTACCTTCCAACAATCCAGAGAACACACCCTATTGTCGTCGTTAATCGACGCCGTCAAGGAGGGCAACATAGAATCTTTCAGCTCTCAAGTGTTCGATTACGACAAATTCAACAAGTTAGACAAATGGAAAACGACCGTGCTGCTACAAATAAAGGACTCGATCTCCGAAGCCGAAGATGACTTATTGTAGCCCAACAGATGACTTATTATAGCCCAACACACAGCCACAGCGCAGCAGCAGCCGCCTCGAAACGTAGCCGCCGTTCGACTCCAACATTAGTGTCCGAGGCATCCGCTGTCTGAATAAGTCTTTCTTTTTTATATATCATATAAAAATTTTTAGTGTTCTGACCCCGCTTGTATGATGTATGCATGGTGTGTTTGCATTTCCGTGTTATTGTGTGCACACATAGTTGGAACAACTAATTATTAAAAGCATAAATTTACAATGCAGGACAGTACAAATATGACATCCCGTATTTCTAGGTAAGGGAACTCTAATGGGGAAACATTACAAAATTACTGAAGAGAGCGCGCTTCGGGCCGTGGTCCCTTGCAGCATGCACCGCCAACATTACCTCTTTTAGCACATTCTCCTTATAATATAACTTGTTTCCTAAAAATCAGCTGAAGGATTTTATTATAGTCATTTTTAGGAAACTCATGGACATAAAGTCCGTTAGAGGGCTTGTGTATTCATTCATTCTACGGAATATTTTCTTTTTTTAGGTGTATAACTTTTCAACAGGGGTGCAGTTCTCGAGGATTAAGTTCCTTCAAGTTTTTTCGAGCTAACGTAAGTGTGCATACAGGGAAAAAAGCTTAGAAGAGCCCACAATGCATGTAGTAAGTAACCTTGCAGAGCAAAAAGGAATCGGTTTTAAAAAGTAAGCTTTGCCAGTGCTCGAGCCAGTTTCAAATCTTCGAGGTACAATGAAGGTGCAAAAGTTGATGCAGAAAGACAATTTTTTTGTGTGACAAAAAAAATGGGTGTCATCGAGCGATACGAGGCTATTAATTGATATTCATGCAAAATTAGACTGTGGCCAGAAACAACCATACAAGTATTCTTTCTATTGAATATGAACGTCGAACAAGGAAGGTTTCTGCAGCAACATGTGGTGTTCTTTCGAGAACATTAATTGTCGATTACTTATATATAGGCTTGCTGGCGGGTGATTGCTCGAAGGCGAAACCGTGACACCGGTAACAAAATTAACGGTGCCGAAAAGACCCATTGGGAGATCATTCTTGGGTGTTGCTTGAAAATATTGAAATTTTTCAAGATGAGAGTGTATCAATTGGTGTACTTGTTGTCGGCGGTTTCTTCCCTCGTTTCTGCTGCTCAGCTTCACCATTTTAATAACGAGGGTGACTTTGTTGGTATGGGATGTAAAAATGCGCTAGTCAAAAAAGCTACGTTTTGTAATATTAAAGGGAAAAAAGCATCAAAAAGCTATGAATGTGAATGCAGGAATGCTGTTGCTATGGGTTCTTTTGTTGGTTGTGGATATACTTATACCGAGGACAGTAAAGAAGCTACAAAGCAATTTGAAAAATTCGTTCTTCAACAGTGTGAGGGCAATGTGACTTTAGAGGAGATCAGAAATGCATACGAAAACGTCACTAAGTATTGGAAAACTACAGATCAGATCGAAGGGTTTAACAAGTCTAAACCCACTAATGTACCTGTTAAGATTTCTAAGAAGGTTTTCAAGCTTTACTATGATTCTTACTATGCTAGATATAAGAACATTGATGATGCGATGTGGATGGGAACTACTCTGTTATCGTTCTGGGCGTTGGTCGTGTTCTTCGGCATGGTTAGTAATTTTGCCCATATGCTAATACCTACTGTGTGGATGTCGTTAAATAAAGCTCTTTCCAGGCTGTACATTGTTCGGAAATATAGACAGCTAGTTTCGGTGCCTACAGCTTTTAACGGGGCCCATACTGCTCCATCCTTATTTGGTGCATATCTTCCCACAAGGCTGGAATCTATTGTGGTTTTCATATTTGTTACTATGTCCGCTGTTTTCCTCGCTGCAAATTATCATTACGTCGAGGATGGTGTCATTTGGTCGGGCAAAGCGTCCCAGTTTGGTCGTTACATTGGTGATAGGTCCGGTATTTTGACGAACTTTTTATTTACTGTAACATGGCTATTTGCAGGGCGTAATAATGTCTTGCTCTTCCTCACTGGTTGGAAGCAGTCTACTTTTTTAACTTACCATAAATGGGTTGCAAGGGTCTCTGTCGCTTCTTTATTCATCCATACTATTTCCATGCTTGTGAATACTGTTGCAATGGGCAAATATCACACAAGAAAGCGTACTGGCTGGTGGCGTTGGGGATCTGTCTCTATAGTAGCTGGAATTGTGATCCTATTCCAAGCTATGCCTTATTTCCGCCGCCATTCTTATGAAATATTTTTGTATTTCCATATCCTTCTTGCTATGTTCTTCTTAATTGGCGGTTGGATGCACACTGATTTCTTTGGATCTGGTCAGTGGTGGTTTGCTTGTGCAGCTATCTGGGGATTTGACAGGTTTTTGAGATTTGTTCGTATCGCCCATTTCGGTCTAAGGACGGCTAAGGTAAAGCTAATATCAAATGAAACACTTGAAATTACCGTGCCAAGACACAACTGGTGGGTCGCTTTCCCTGGCTCAGTTGCCTACGTGTATTTTGTTGGAACTCCTCTCTTTTGGCAATCTCATCCTTTCACTATGGTATCTAGCAATGACTGTCCATACGTGAAGTTTCTCATAAAGGTGAAGAATGGCGCTACAAAGTCCATTGCCAAGTCTCTAATTGACAAAACAGGTCAAGAAGCTCACTTCAGAATCGCCGTCGAAGGTCCATATGGGAGTCATACCTCTCTGGACAAGTATGATAATGTCTTACTCTATTCGGGTGGTAACGGTATCCCTGGTCCATTTACATATGCAAGAGAACTTGGAGAGCTGTCCCTCAAAGATAAAGCTAAAAAAGTCCCATTTGTTAAGTTTTACTGGGTTATAAGATACACCTCACAATTTGAGTGGTTCATGGATGAGCTAAAGTCGTTAGAAAAATACAACAACATTCAAATGATCATTTATGTCACCAAGCCGCAGGAGGGCGAAATATATAATGAGAAAACATCCGATGCTGATTCGTCTTCGTCCGCAGATGACAACAAAGAAGCTGCTAAATTATACCAGAGTCCTACTGCATCTGCATCTAAAGAGAACAAATCTGAAGAACATGTTTCAGTGAAACTAGTGCGCCCCAGCGCCTTTCCTAACGTGGAATTCAGAAGGGGAAGACCTTGTATCCCTGAGCTGCTCAACTCTGATCTAAATGAAGTCGCTGGCAGCAATGTCGCAGTAATGTCGTGTGCTCATAGTTCTATGGTAGATGCAGTTAGAGACTCGTTGGCCAAAGAGGTTGGCTCTCGCTCCGGTGGTAGAATTGAATACATCGAAGAATTACAGATTTGGTAAGTTCCCTCTCCTCAAGGGCTTGCCCTGTGTGCATTATTCTTTACGTGTATATTCGCATTAACGTCTAACTAAACTAGACACTAACACACAGAGACATAAATACGTATATATATATATATATATATATTTATATATATTTATGCTATTATACTCTAAGTACTCTAAGAAGACCAGTGGTATTCTGATAATCTCCTACGCCTGGCCGTCTGTACTTGCCTCCATGTATCGTAGACAGATTTTTCTGCTTCTCATGTCGCATCGCGATCTTTTCTGATGCGACAGCGCTTTGCCGCAAACGTCCAACACATTCTACCTATCGAACTAAACGACTATCCTACAAACCACCTTGATAAAACTAAAACCACAAATCTTATTTCTCTACCAACCCAATGATACCCATACTATTATTCTACAAGTATTAGACTGGTTCAATAACACTCCCAATTCACGTGATAGTTAAACACCCGTACACACATATTGGAATCCCGAGTCCTAGCAATACATCCCTTTATTAGAAGATGGTGGCTATCCATCTAGCGCCCCCCCCCCCATCCACCCTTTCCTCACCGCCCCCCCCTCAAAAATGTCTCATAACATGTAATAGATAAAGCCCAGATGTGAGAATCGCATTTATGAAGCGAGTTACTGGGTATCCGGGGGGAGGGAGGGAGGAACCTTTACAGATATTTAGCATAATATCAACAGCAAATTCTAGTCGTGGAAACCTAGAAACTTCCAAACGCTTTATACACAATAATCTCAACATTTAATCGTTTTGAGTGAAGCTTTTTGGAAAAAAGAAAATAAAAACCCCTGTTACACATTCATTTTCTTTAATATCTATTACTCATTGTTGGATTGAGTAGACGATATATTATTACATCTTTACTACCACTGCCACTACCACATTATTATTACGATTACTTCTACTGTCATCGCTGCTGTGTTGTTGATCGATCTGTTGATAGTTGTTTCTCCTATATTAAGCAACCCCCTTACTTTGTTAAACCCCCGTACACGCACAAACGTATACACCATTTTGATAGGGAAAGAGGTTGATTTCGACATCAAAAGCATCTTGAAGTTATAAAATTTACAAAGCCATAACAGGGGGGTTCACTTAGAAGCTAGCTAACTTCTATTACTACTCTACCAAAATAGCAGAAGGGAGTTACGAATTTTTAAGATAGGGAAAAAACGGCACCAAGACGTAGATATTATCATTATTGCGGAAAGAGGAAGCCAGAAAGAAGTACTATATAGTACTCTTATCATGGCCATAGGATATTCGGTTTACATAGAGCGTCCTGCCTCTGGAGCTATTGGCATCAAAACCAAATATGCTAAATTAGAGATATATGGTTGTAGTCATTGCAGGACACATCTGTCATCCTCTAACCATATTATGTCGAAAGATTATCGTGGTGTGACGGGTGACGCATATCTCATGAGGAAGGTCATTAACGTGACGGAAGGTCACAGGGAAACTAGGCATATGATAACAGGGCGATATGTTGTATGTGATATATATTGCCACACTTGCAAGAACCTTGTTGGTTGGAAGTATCTGATGAGTGAGAAAAGAGACCAAGAATATAAGGAGGGCAAATACATCCTGGAGCTAGAGCCCATCACTGAATGTGACTAGAGAAACGTGAACTTTAGTATACTATTTATGAGAGAAAAGAGAAGAAATGAAAAAATACAAAAAAAGAGAAAAAGAACATGAAGCATTTCTTAAAACAATGAGCTAAGAAGCAGGCCGCTAAGGAATTTTGTCCACTTTTCATTTTTAGTTTGCCGTTCTTATTCTTTATCCCAACCACTTAATGATGTCCATAGAGCGACGTGTGACGTGTATTCATCTTTTTCACTGGAGCATATCTTTTATTTTATTTTATTTTATTTTATTATATTTTTTTGACTCCACATTTTTACCCTTATTTTATCATCACCACTATCACCATCATCTGATTACTATTATTATTACTACTACTATTAAACTTAGAATTGCATTGGCTTTGGCAGTGGACGAGAAATATGTAGAGAGGGTTCTGCGATTATATCACACTCATTTTGTGCAATTCGTTCAACAGAAGTGCCTATGTTATCGGATTTTTTTAATTATTTTTACTTGTTATTGGTTTCCTTTATTGTTGACACATATTATATTGGTTGAAATCCAGGCTAAATTAAGCTCCATTGCTCTTCAGATGTTATCAAAGGTCTACTAAGGTTGTATTTTTATCTTTGATATAAAAAAAGGTCTTTGTCTATGTTAACCCTTGCCTCTTCATGGTTGGTTCCTATCTTCATATTTTGCTGTACAAAATGTTTACCGCTTCAAATATTGGTAAATATCGTCATAAAATATACATAAAAAACTCTATAATCTTGTGTGTTTATTCCCCAAACCTCTATCATTTATCGGTCTGGATGCTGTCATTCAGATTCCAGGTTCATGGCGCCCTTCAGTTAAGGATATTTTGTGCGGGTAACACTATATTTGATGGGCCCTGGTTGGGAACATTGGGATTTCTAATACTGCATATCTCACTCTCCCCTGTTAAAGGAAGAACCCGATAGATGGAGCTAAGCAGTGGCCGTTCATCGCAGAGTTCCTGTTCGCTTCTAGGTTTTCTGAAGGATAGTATATAGTGTTATTTGCCCTCTTCAAAACCTGGATGAGATGGAATATATCAAAGTCGCAAAAGTATGTGTTATGTATGGAATGAAGTTATATTATATCAATGGGAAGCTGTAGCAGCAAGCAGTTTTGTTTCATGAATACTAACTATAGCCTGTTATTTTTAGGTTAACAACGTTATACTCCATAAAAAAGGGGTATCGATAGAAGGTACGTTGCATCTGACTACACATCATTTGATATTTACTAGTGGGTCTATTTCTAGAGAGTTTTGGGTTTCTTATCCTACTATTGGGACTGTTTTTAAAAATAAAGGTAGTGCGATTATATCGAAGCATAAGCATGATCTGGATGGTAGTACCAAGCCTTTATATAGAGGGAAAGATATATGGGGGTTTGCAAACGTTAAGATCGTTGGTAAGGATTATACAGTTTTCTCGTTAGATTTCCCTATAGAATCCACGGCGCAGGACGTTTTTGACTCTATTTTACATTTAACTGTTTTACACCAAGCTTCACAACTCTATGCGTTTATATATGTTCCAAATAAAACAGAGTTGCAATTTAATAGTTGGAAGCTTTATGAACCGTTATTGGAATTTAGAAGACAAGGATTAACCTTGGACTCTGATTCAACTTGGCGATCTACTAGCGTTAACGATAATTTCCAATTGTGTGGCACATATCCCCGAATTTTAGTGGTACCTGCTATGATTTCTGATGCTCTTTTAAAGCATGCAAGCAAATATAGATCTCAAAACAGAATACCGGTGTTGACCTATTATTATAAGAAGACAGGGGCCTCAATCATACGATCTGCACAACCCCTTCCTGGATTGACTCAACAAAGGTCGATCCAAGATGAAAAAATTGTTTATGAGTCTTTCAAATGTGCGATAAACCAAACGAATAAGAACCTGATTGTCGATGCAAGGCCTGCCACCAATGCGATGGCCCAAACTGCTTTAGGCGGAGGTACCGAAAATATGGACAATTACAGCTTCAACAATACTTGCACAAGGATGTTTCTTGGCATAGACAATATCCATGTTATGAGAGATACACTAAATTTCATGGTGGAGAACTTCATAGTTGACAATGACTTGAATTTACCTATAGACAGGCACTCGTTAAACATCAGCAAAGCAGCGAATTGGTTAAAGCACATAAGGCTATTACTTTCGTCAGCAGATACATTAACAAAATCTATCATTTTCAATAGATCCAATATTTTAGTCCATTGCTCCGATGGCTGGGATCGTACCGCTCAAATTTGTTCACTTGTCCAGCTTTGCCTAGATCCTTATTTCAGAACTTTTGAAGGTTTCATGGTTCTTGTCGAAAAGGATTGGCTTTCATTTGGACATAGATTTGCAGAAAGATGTGGCCATCTCAGCTCAGAGTCAGTTTTCAGAGACAACTCAATCAATCGTATAAATATCTCGAATAACCAGCCAATAGATAATGGTGAATATACAGATGTTGCTGTATCCACTTCAGAATTAGTGGTAAGGAAATCAAGTCATATTAAAAAGAAGACTAATCTAAAACTCGGTTCGCCGATTTTCCAGCAGTTTTTGGACTGCGTATATCAATTACTAATACAAAATCCAGAGCAGTTCGAATTCAACGAACGTTTCTTAAGAAGATTAGTCTATCACCTTTATTCATGCCAATATGGAACGTTCATCTTCGATAACGAAAAGGAAAGAGTATTCAATGATGCATATAATACAACTCGTAGTGTTTGGGACTACTTCCGCTCTAGAACCCGAGAATTTACCAACTCGAGTTTTAAACCCATCAATCCACAGGAAGAAGAAGATTGGATTTTACCTGACCTTAACAAAGTCCAATGGTGGTGGCAATTGTTTGGCCGTAAGTTTGACGAAATGATTGATACTAATGACTCGGCTTCCAATGAAAGCAACAACACGGCTTCTCAACAAACTCCTGATGATGGTAATAGTATAAAAATTTACAAAATAACCTCTAAGCTTGCTACATTTTCACTAGACATATTTGGCAAGAAATGATGTGGCCTCTAGATATCGTTTGTTTCCCAAATGTAATGTAACCACATAAGTCATTGTACATAGATAGATAATTTAGACTAACGATTATGATACACCGGATAATAAATAAGTGCGTCTCAGCTTCATAATTTTGTGATTCCCATTTTCCAGTTAACATTACATAATCTTGATATGGTGATACTTAAATCTCTCACCACATCAATCACCTCACGATCACAACCTAGGTTGGATGCACCTTTTAAATGTCCCCATAATTGAGCATTAACGTCCTGGGGTACAAGGCTCGCAATAATTATCATACTCAATTCTTGTGGATCAAGAGTTCCTGCCTCTGAAAGAAGTGGTCCATATATATGGGCCATGGTATGATACCAAAGGTCAGGATAACTGTTGTTTAGATTGTTAATGACTTTATTTGAGACTTTGCCATAGATACGATTCCAAAGAGCCATACCTCGGTCTACAACCTCTTGGGTAGACATATCAATATCTCTATGAACATTTTTGAACAATTTGTGAGAATCGGTTTCATCGCTTGATATTGTTGGCTGGAAAGGTAATAGGTTTTCAGGGGTCTCTTGTGCCAATTCTCGAAGACTATTTATAGCTTTTGGTAGCCCACTCAATGCGCTCGTCCTTAAAATAGCTTCTCTAAACCTTTTTGTGATAAGCAGTTGGCCTGAGGTTGGCTCCTGGTACCACCTACTGAACACTTCTCTTCTTATCCTTTCCTCTTTTTCAAACAAAGAAATAACTTGTCTAGCAATATCTTCATCTGACAAAGTAGCCCGAGCTTTACTAGCCTCTTGCAGCAATGCAAAGTGGTATAACTTAGGAATTTCCTTAGGTTCATTGCAAGAAGTAAATGTAGCAGCTGCTACCAAGTACCAAAGTGTATCCAAACGTGGGGCGAGACCTGCTTTGGTTACAGACTTGTACTGCGATGATAGGTGCAGCAAGTTGGAAACATTCAAAACTTGGCCCATTGGTGCAGGTAAATATCCCTTCATACTCCGCTGACCATCGACTAAGTAATTTCGAACACTAAAAGTATGTTGCCCTATTCAATTTTCTCTTGTCTGAAGAACTACTAACAAAACTAGTTGACAGTATGTTCAAAGGGTTTTTATGTTCACCAACTTTCGCCTTTTAAAAACAATTCTTATCTTCAACCCACAACAAACACAACTAACTTAATAACAGAATAAGGAGTTTTGGATATGACTGCAGATCATAGAATCAGGTTCAAGAGATTGAACCAAGTTTGTGATAAGGCATTATCGCAATCTATTGCAAAATTGCAAAATTGGGATAAGTTATCAAGTTGTTATCCAAGTTACATTTCTACCAGAGAAGGTTATAACAATCTAAAAACGTGTCAAACTCAGGTGTGTGAGTTTTGGTCCCAACTATGCAAGCAAGAATTTCAAGCTATATTTGAAGAACGTAACGCCCAAGCGAAGTTAGACGAGTTAGATGACTTGATGTTGAAAGCAAAATTAAGATCAAAGTCTTCAAACGACGACAACTTGAATCGTATAAAGGTTGAAGAACTTTCACCGGAACAACTTATCTTAGGGAACATTGAGAGTTGCAAATGGATGTCAGTGAAGAAATTGGATGATCGTGCCAAGACTTTAGAAAGTATGAATTCAGAATTAAAAGACGAATTAAGCCGACTCAATGAGGCAATAAAGAACGAGCTGGATGACTTAGAGAATATCTACAACAGATACATGGGTAACGATATTGGTGGTAGAACATCCGAGCTACGACAAGGTATGGAAAACATGCTATTGGAAACGCGGGAGAACCAATAAATATTTACGCAGCCATCAAAAAACGTTGTAGTATATAAATAAAGTACATTCACCGGATAATTATCATTTAGATTTGTATTTTATCAACCTGAATCAAATACAAACATCGAGCCGTCTTGTAACTAAACTAATTACCTGATCTAAAAGAAAAATCTACACTACGAACGAAGAGCGAATAGCTCTTTTGAAATATTAAACATAGCCTAGGCATTGTCCAATAGAAAATTAGTTGCTGCTTCTAGATCCCACTTACATTTTTCTAGTGCTTTAACAGCTTCTTCTTCAGAAAAACCCATGTTACTAAGTTCTTCTATTGCTATAGATTTTGGCGTGGTGGCAATTGCACGATTTACTGGAGATTTCAAAGTAGGCGATTCCATGTTCGAGGAGCCGAGACCAACAGTTGTTTGGGGAGTGGGATTTTTGAGGCCAGGTGTGCTGTTACCGAAACCGGAGAAGAGCTCTTCCCATTCATCGTTGCCAACTGGTGACGTTGCTTGGCCTGAAGTAATATGGGTTGGAGGAGGGCCATAAGAAGCTCCAACGGTGCCTATGGTTGAAGTTCCTGTAAAACCCGTTTCCTGTAATTCATCGTCTAGATCACCATTTTCTATAGTTTCAAATTCTTCAATGGAATTCATTCCGTTTAAACCATTTCCAAAGTCATCCTCAGGAGATGCTTGCTCGAGATCAGCAAATGCGTCGTCACTAAACGGAATAGAATTCTTGTTCTTATTTAGAGACGTTGACCCTGTTGCCTCATAAAACGCCTCCTCATGAGTTGCGGATACTTTATTTGCAGTCTCACTGGCTACTGAGGTATCAGAAGTTACAGTTCTAGACCAAACTGGGTTGGTCATTTGAGAAACATGCTCATCCTTTGATGTAGTTAGAGGCGTTTGCTGTTTTGCAGAACTGACAGCAGGCAATGCGTTATCTACAGGTATCACAGATGAATGTTTTGCAGAGTGGCTCTGCTGTGTAAGCTTATCATCTCCTTGCAAGCCTAGATCATCCCAGCCACCTGGAGTAGGCTTTACAGTCTCCCGGGTGGCATCATCATTTTCTTCATCACTGGAAGCATTTATATGTTTTGTCAGAGTAGCTTGTTCCGTCTCATCTTCTGCTGATGGTTCTTGGGTATCACTTACCACTTCGTCTCTCAAAGACTGCGGCGCATTGTTAGCTGTTGATGACGTAACCGATTCCGTTCTAGGCATACGATAGACATTCATATCTCCTTCGTCCATTGCTTGGGCAGCGGTTTCCGCTGTAGCAGGTTGTTCTTCTTCCTCTACTTCAGTCTGAGATGGAGAAGTAGGAAAATCTTTGTCAAACACGCTATCCTGTTTACCTTCTTCATCTTGAGGTAACGATGAAGCAACCCTAGAGGAACTAAGACCCACAGCAGCTCCTACAGCTCCAGCCACATTTAACTTCGAATTGGTGACAGTTTCCTCAACAAATTTGGAAACTGGATCGACATTTTCAGAATTATTGGAAATCTTACACGAATCCTGGGGCAACTCACCCATCGCAAATTTCATTTGTTTGTCTGACAATTCCTGTACCTGCTGAGTGTATTCCATCCTGCGCTGTTGTAAATCCTGTTCCGCAAGTTCAAATGACTCACGTTGCTTGTTGAGATCCTTAAAGAGCTCTTGTAACCTGGAAACTTGCTGATGATAAATACGCTCTTGTTCAACAATCTGTTTGGTGCGCTCCTGAACTTCTTTCTCACGATGACAGGATTCTAGATATTTAGCTTCTAACTCTTGAGATCTGGCAACATACTTCTGATGTTTAGATTCGAGACTACTGTGTTGCTTCTCAATGTTAGTTTGATATTCATCTAATTCCTTACGTTTATTGAGGAAGACAACCAGCTGCTCATCCAGACCTTCAATCTCAGCTTTTAGATTATTTGCTGTTATTTCACTCAATTCAGCTTGTTTAGTATTTACATCAACCATAGATTTCTGTTGTTTAACTTGCTGCTGCTTTTCGGCTAATTCTTTCTGTAAAGAAGCAGTTAAACTATTGTAATTACCAATTTGTTCCTTTAGCTGAGAATTATTTTGTTCGTACTCCTGGAGTTGTTGTTGTAAACTGGTTAACTGCGATTGAACACTATGATAGTTCTCTTCTGAAACGCTTAGCTGTTGTGTGAGACTATCAGTGTCCTTTCTAGATTGCAGCAAGAGCTGTTCCACTTCTTCGGTTTGCTTCGTCTCCTGTTCGTAGGATGCACGCAAAGATGCTAGCTTAGACTCTATCGAAGCTTTCAGTTCAGTTATCCGGTTAAGCTCCTGCTGCGCGACTACTTTCTTGTTATTCAATCTGGTGGCCTGGCTTGTTAAAGAGGTAACTTGGGTGGAAAGGTTGGCTAAATCTGTCGTAGCTTCGGAAAGCTGTCCCGATGCTTCAGCATCCGCGTACAAATCAGTAGAAGTAACGGAACGCTGTTGTGGTAATGATACAGAGGAAAAGTCAGGTACTGTTGGTAAATTCGATGTGAAAGCTGGCTTTTGAAGTTGCTGTTGGGCCGACATGTTTAGTGGTGAATTCAAGGGGGCGTTTCTGCTTTCTACCACTGATTGAGGGTTAATATTTTGGGTATTTTGCTCCATTAAGTTACTATGATGTATAGTCGGAGAAACATTATAACCACCAATGGCACTCGATCTTTGCGGTAAGTTTATACTAGAGTGCCTTGGAGAAATATTAGCAGAATTCCCTGTATTATTGTTGGAGATAGATTTGACATGGTGATGTCCCGGAGGCGGCGTGAATGACGAATTTAAACCCATCAATTCATCCAAAGAAGAGGTGTTGGCTGCTGGAGGCGGAACCTGATCAAAATAAGGTTTTGTATCTCTAGATGGAACTGTTGGGTGTACATTTTGTTGAGTTGAATGCTGTTGAATGCTGCCTGGGTATAGTCCTAAAGCTGGAGAGATCAACAGTTGATCTGAAACAACATCTGGGAGATCAACACCAGCATTTTTCTTCTGAATAAGAAACATAGCTATTGCAAACTCAGTTTTTGTAAATACAGGGTTGTTGTGTATGTCTGCCAAGTCCCAAACGGTTGCCAAAGTATCCTGACTCAACTTGGACGTTAAAAAAAAGGGCACTAAAACGTCCGCCCCTAGTGCACCAGTCCTGTTCTTGTCCAACGAATCAAAAATATTATCAAATTGCTGTTTCTTTTCCGGAGTTAAAACCCAGTCGGTTGAAGCATTAGTAAAGGAATTAGATGGGATAACAACTGAAGTAACGGGCGTCGCTCCAGAAGGCGATGCAGAAAGATTTTTCGTGTCAGCGGAATGAGAGACCGATCCACCATGGCTAACGGAGTTCCATAAATATTGTGGTAGATTAGCGGGAAGTGTAGCTACGGCGGGATGTTTTGCCAGCGCTAATTGAATTAGATGCATGGCTAGTGTAAATTCCGCTCTATCTAAGCTGCCCGTATTGTTCCTGTCACACAATGTCCAGATAGAGCCTAAAACAACGTTGGGTAGTTTTGCTTTCAAGAAGACCTCCTTCGCCTTAGTACCAGAAATAATTCGTCCATCTTCAGAGGATCTATCGAAAAGTTGATTGAATTTAACAAAATCGTGTGCAGATACCGTAGGTATTGAGGGTGTGTTTCCTGTAGCCATACCTACAATAGGTGGAGTCACAGATGAGCCCAAAACTGCTATCCTCGGAGCTGGCGTTTGATATAGCTCTGATGTAATAGAAAGCTGCGGGTTAGACTGTAAGTGCGCTATCATACGCATAGCCGCACTGAATTGAGCCTGGTTTAAAAATCCCTGTTTCTCGGTGTCCGCTAGTGCCCAAACTTGCAAAAGATGATGACTAGAAAGCCCAGATTTGCTGAAGAAAGGCTTCAGAGATTCACCAGTAACTATACCCAAGTCATCAGTATCTAAAGATTCAAACTGGGACACGTATTTTGATTGTTCTTCCTGTGTTAGAGGAACCCGAAAGATAATTTTAGACATTTTGCTGTTTTCGATAACCAAACAGCAATGGAAAACACAAACTTTTGCAAAGGATCACAAGATAAAGATATATTATGCAACAGTGATTAATATTATAATGAAACCCCAATAAAACAAAAGACTCCGCTGTCGCTTATATATTATGAACCACTATTGGACAACTTGCCACAACCTTTTTATACTATTTGGGCCATCATAAATAACAACATGATGAATTCGATATTTTTAAAAAAAGGAGACAACGACAGAGCCGGGTAATGGTAAGGTGGAAACGCATTGCAATATTATATCTTGGCGATTACTGACCACTGAGAGGAATAAACAGGAGTTTGAAAGTATGCTTGGGGTTCAAATACGTTGGGGATACTTCTATGTACTGTGCGTAGCGTCTTTGGTGGCGCTTTACCTGGGCTTGACTGGCGACAACCGATTTGGTATGATAACTAATGAGCACGACAAGCTAGCGCACTTCGTTACCTTTTTATTGGAGTCCTGGCTTTTCACAAGGTCCATTGAATCTTCAGAACTTGATGTTGAGAGTTTGTTGGTGGTATGGAGGAGGTGGGGAGGTATTTACGGGAGACAGTATGATGAGATGGAGGAGGAATCGACAGTGCACCACGTTAGCAAATACAGTGTGTCAATATATGTGTGCATTGTTCTTGGAGCTGTTGGTAGTGAGTGTCTGCAGCTTATCCTCTCTTGGGGTAGAAGGAAGTTTGATGTAATGGATGTTGTATATAATATCTGTGGAAGTCTAGTCGGAATAGGCACTGCGTATTGGATCGAGCGGTAATTACTCCATGCAAAAAGACAAGTCCGAGTCTAATACGCGCATATTTATATTTCTATATATGCAATATGGTAATTAATGCTGTGGCTATGTACAGGCTCTCTAGATAAATCTAGTGATCTTTTGGTGTGTTTTTGCTGTTGCTGGGCAAATGTTGTACGTCTCACCTCAATTTGATGTAGGCTCTATGAGCGATGGCAGTCTTATGCAAGCTGTCTCTCTTATCGAAACCACTACTGATCCCCTTGTGAACAGCTATCAACTCTTCACCTAGTCTGACCGCAAAGTCCGAAGACGATTTCTTTTTAGAAGCCTCTACTATCCACGTCCATGCGATTCTATATCTTTGCTTTTGGTTCAATGGAACGGGAATCACAGCTGCCTTTGCGACACCAGTTTTAAATGTCTTTACTACCATCAAGGGAGCTAGATCATCTAAAGCTTGCTTCAAAACTTCTACCGGGTCCTTCCTAGTAGCGCAAAACAACAGATATAATGCCCGCGACATAATTTTGCGTGCTTTCTCCTTCTTACCATGTCTCATTATCATATTCGTAACATGTTCCAACACATCATCTGCCTTACGTGGGATCGGAACTTTCTTAAGAGCTTCCCATTCTTCAATTTGCTCCTTCGTAGGCTCAAAGGTTTTCTTGGACTTCATAGCCTCCTCTAACAAGTTCATTCTGCCCTTCCCATCTGGCGTAAGCGAAACATCCGATAAAATCGACTGACTGCTGAACTCCGCCTCTAAACTATCAATCGCTTGGAGCCATTCATCAACTTGTTTTTCCGTCATGTGCCCATTATACTGTTCACTCTTGCTATCTTTATTTGCGGGAACCTCATTGGATGTCGTAGATTGCATCCTCAACAGCATCATACCTCCACTTCCAACAGCATTCCTAACAACACCCACCCTCAAAGCACATGAAACGGCAGGGCTTATTGTCTTAACTGATCTCCTAAGTCCAAACATTACCCCCATAAACCTCCAAAACGCTTTACTATACCTTCAAGATCCACCTTTTGCACCTTATCGAACGTATGTATGAGCTATTGGAAAATTTTTTTACAGTTTCGACGAAACACATTGAATATCTTAACGTATATACTGTACGACGATAATATTCATGAATGTATATGTATTTGTTGGAAGCTTCAAACTCAGTGGTTGTATTACAGTGTCTATGTGTCGGTTCTAGCGTTCCAAAAAGTTCTCAGCATCATTTAGCAGTTAGTTGAGGGGATCAGATCCTTCGGTTTTCCTTTCGTTTATTATATGCATCATCATATATCATTGCATGGCGTTGTGCCCGATGGGCTTAATGGGAACAAAAAAAAGCTTACTTACGTTAGACACATAGATAAACAAGAACTAATAATTAGTATACACAGACTTGGTATTGGGACCCGTGTTACAAGTTATCGGTGGAGCGTTTTTATCCCAGATACTATCTAGGGGGGCCTTTTCTCTGCAATATGATGGGAATCAAATCTGAAGAACTTTATGAGAATTTAACACAGATAGTCATCGATCATGATTCTTCGTGGTTCCAGACAACACCAGCAAAAGAGTTTTTGCCGCAGTTATTAGAACACATGTCGATTACTATACCGCATGATATATTTGTGAATGATGGCAATGACGACTTGCAGGTGAGAGATGATATGAATAGGTTGCGAATTATTGTTGAGTACATGAACAAACATTTTGCAGAGAAGAACATATTTCCTTTTACAATACAAAGAATATGTGAACTATGTTATGATCCGTTGAAGTATTTCAAATCTTCAGAACTGACAAAGTTTGTAAACGCGATAGAGAAGTCATGTATGGTAAGAAGTGGATGGTGCAAGAACTATGGCGTGCCCATGGCATCACACAATGGTGTGAATGGTAATGGAACAAGTAATGAAAATATGAATGGAGTTAGTGATCAGAAGAATTCAAGTGAAGATATATCTATTTCTAAAATACCATGGTTAGATTCTGGTGATACAGATGATTTGAAACAATTTATTGAAAAGATAGAGTCTATTGTTTCGGTGAATTTTGGTTATGACGATGATGACGATGAGGATGGTGAGGATAGGGATATTATAATCCAAGAATATTATGAAGGAGGTGGAGAAGATGAAAACGAGGATGAGGATGAGGATTATGTAGAAGACGAGGATTCAACTAGTGAGGATGAAGATGATGAAGATGAAGATGAAGAACGCAGTGAGCAGGAATCCGAGAGAGAGTATGTACACAATTCCAACGGAGTTGGAAATGGAGCCGCGTCGTCTGAAGGTGATGAGCAAGAAAACATGGTTATGCATAATGTTACTGCTGATGGTGATATATCTATGCAAGATAAGAATGTGCACGTTAATGATTTGGGCACAAAGAAGAGAACTACCACCGATCTCGATGAGTTCAACTTTCAAAACACTGATGCTTATCCTAAGGTACAAGAAGTAGTACAGAATGACGCTATAACGCCAAAAAGATCAAAACTGAAATTAGAAGACGGTTTATTTGTGAGCTCACCTCTCGTAGATGAATCCTCGATCCCGGAAAAACTCGCAACAGCACCATCAGATTCCTTAGCGCCAATACCGCAGGTTATTGATGGTAACTCTTCTGCCGTTCTCGATGCTTCAAAGTCAGATAAACAAGTTTCCCCTCTTGTGTCTCCATCGGATATATCCGAGACGACAACCAAAATGACTGCGATAGCGCACGCAGATAGTCCACTTCAAAATAGACCCAAAAAATATTAACTCTACATAGCGTCACACTCAACCACTTAATTGTGTTATTGGTATCCAATTCTGTAATTTATAATAAATATATGTAATTTTTTGTTTTATAATTGCATACAAGCATCAAGAGGAATTTAATAAATAACAAAAGTTATTAAATACAATAATAATAAATAATACGGCGATAGTGGGTACCTGCCGGTGTTTAAGTATATATTAAAAATATACTCTTTGTATTCTAATAGTTAACCTCTTGAAGGTTTGTACATCTTCGGTAAACGTAATTTTAGATAATATTCAATTGATGGTGAAATGACGTGGACTAGGAATAATAATAGAAAGTGATGGTAGAGTTTAAAAAAATGTTGATATTTTTCTTTTGAGTTCATGAAAGTTTCATAAATATGGAAATAGTGGAGTAATGAAGAGAATATAGATATATATTCAAAAAAATGGCGGAGCGGGGGTAAAAATAATTACCATCTCATCATAGACATACCGTTCCTCATTCTCATGTAGTCTAGCAAGCCTTCGATTTGACCAGTCCCTGCAATGGCAATATCTTGATCCCACAATTTTTCACCGGCCCAATTCTTGATATCCTTTGAAGTGATGGCATCAATTTTGGCAAATACTTCAGACAAGGGCGGCTTGGCACCAAAAGCCAAAGTTTGAGCACCCAATATAGTTGCGACAGTAGCAGTGTCTGATTCAGCATTGGCCAAGTTCAACTTCAACAAGGCCTTACCACGAGCCACTTCAGTGTCCGTGATGGATATGGACAATCTGTTCCATTGCTTTAACGTGAAGTGCATCAAATCGTCAATTTGGTGAATGTTGGAAATAACAGTAGAGAAACCCCACAAACCAGAATCTTTGTAAGATGTAGAAAAGTGGTTGAAGGAGTCTGCTAAATGCCATTCTCTGACTGTGTCCAATAACTTGATACCTTGTAAGTTAGAAGAAGGTTCATGGGCTACGTAGGAACCAAATATTTGTGCAGCAACTTGAGCAACATAGTAGTGTGGAGAATTAAATGCTTCACCTTCAGCTGCCAAAGAAATCCACGCCTTTGGGAGGGTATCATCTCTCATTCTAACTTCAGAACCCAAAAAGGAAGATTTCTTTTTGTTTACTGGCTTGGATCCAGAAGGCAAACGGACTAGGGATTCAACAGACTTGAGCACGTCGTCGTGTGAAATATTACCAGAGGCAACAACAACAGCATTGGAAGCAATAAAATGGTTCTTGGCAAAGGACTCGAGATCTACTTTTTCTAAATCAGCTAAACTTTCGACAGTACCTCTCTTTGGCAAAGATAAAGGTGTGTTCTGGAAGGCAGTAGCGTGCAAGTGTTCCATAACACGCTCAGCATGATCATTTTCTTCAAAAGCAGCCACCTTATTTAAAGTGTCAGTCTTCACTTGTTGGAACGCAGACTCAGAAATAGGAGCTAACAGCTTAGACTGTAAAAATTCCAACGCTTTGGAAGCATTGGTAGGAACAGAATTCACAATATACGATTGATACTCTTTATCAACAACAGAAGACAATGAAAACCCGTGTTTCATCGCATCATGGGCGTGAACGGATCTAAATGTCGAAGTCGCCAAATTAGACACACCATTGTTGTATGGATTTTCTGAAGAAGCACCTGAACCAAAAACAATACCAACAGATACAGTCGAAGCATTGGAGTTTGGCTCTGTAGCAACAACTAGACCATTTGACAATTCTGTAATCTCCGCCCTGGGAGCTGCTTGAGTGGCAATAGACCTTCTCAACAACGAAGATCTAGAAATCGATCTCAACATTCTATCTGGAATTGGCTAATTATCAGTCTGAAAGACAATATAGATACAACCAACTGGTTTAGAAAGATTTAAAACAGCCTATAGCAAATAACCTTCAAACCTATATTGGGATAGAATAGCCGACTAGACGTTCACCACTTTTGGCCTTCTGCTTAAGCTTGTCACCGATGTAGTTGGCACTCATTACAAGCCAGGAATGAGAACGAAAAAACGACAAAAATTGCATTCGTTAAACAATGTATGTGGTGTAGGGATTCAAGAAATAGCAAGATCCTATTGGTTCGTCATCCACGACAATGCCGTTTTATAATCTGTCCAATTTAAGAAAATGTCTAATTTCTGACATGGAACAAAAACGTTTTCGCCATTATTATATAAGCATTTTGAATTACCACCAGACCGGTTAAGGGCAACCTATGTTACAAAGGAAACTAGACGGCGATCATAAGGTAGAGAGAGGCTGAGGTGAGCTCGCTAACATGTACATATATCCACATGTTGCGCTGTTAGTTGCCCGTTTTCTTGAAAAGGCCATCAGGACTCATTTACATACTTAGATTGCCGTGCAGTACTGCTGAGGGGTGGGCATACAATCTATAGCGTAGTTGCCAATCAATTAAAATTGTCTTAGAGTCTCAACGTCGGCGAGTATAAGAAGGCGACATTTGGGATTGTTGGTGCGTAGGGGGTTGGGAGGGGGTTGCTGCTGCAAAATCGATTTGGTTTGTCAGCGAACAATGCGCAGAGTGTAGACATAACCCACAGCCCATGTTTTTCCTTTGTAAGAATTTGACTGCAGTGATAAGCTTGGTTTGCCGGCCAACGACTATTGTTACACGCTGTTTGTGTCCAGCGCATATATATATATTATATATTATTATATATATGCATATATATATAATATTGTATCTAGCTCTCTCAATAAAGAGCATACAAGAGAGTATACAAGAGAGTATAGCCACAGAGGCATCAGGAAGCCCGCAGTATCGATGAAACAGCTAACACCATCAGAACAGTATATTTTAGCCAATAAGGCCAGAAGCAAGTTGTTATTTGCGGCACAATGCAAAGGACGGGATTATGATTTGAGAGTACTTGTAGGCCACGCTAACCTGTTGGATCGTGTTACAGAGGCTCTCGGCAACAGGAAGATCTTCGTTTCAGCAGCTCACTCAACCGACGACACACAGGCCTATGAGGTGGAACATTGTGAAAAGGATTCCGGATTTGATTCGGATTCGGATTCGGAATTTGGTTCCTCAAGTGAATCTGACTCTGAGTCTGATGCTGAATCAGAGTTTAGGAATGGCGAATTTCACAAGCAGCAAGGAGATAATGCCGAATGCGCTGACACTGACTACCTATATTACTATGCATGCTCATCGGAAGAGGAGGAAGAAGAAAACAGTACAAACACAGCACCCTACCATTACATCTACCAATCTTACAACGACACCCTGAAACTCTCCCAGTTAAACTTATCTGAGCCACAGCACGTTCTAGAAGATGCAAATAGCATTACACGGGTCTCAAGCACGGAGATAGACGAAGATGATGATCGGTTCTCCGAAGATGAAGGCCTATTTTCCCTGCGCCCTATCTACGTATAAACGTTTCCGTTTGTGAGAACCAGGCCTTGTTTGTATAACGGGACAAAAAACAATTAAGCGATGACTTCAAAAGGAAACCCCTTGATAAAGAAAGTGCAATGGATTACTAAAAGCATTTCAGCATTTCAGCATTTCAGCATTTCAGCATTTCAGCATTTCATTATTGCAGCAGCAGCAATTATGTTGCATATACGGGGAATACTTTCAGTCTATGGGATTCCAAAATTCGCGGTTGAAATTTGGTGCTAAAATTTGAAACTGTTCCTTCTTATTCAGCGAGTCGTCCTTCAGTTTCCTTGTGGCCCGCCATAATAATAATATTTATACTGACTCACAAAAGAAACATCTGTGGTTTAGGAATGGCAATACACGATGAGATCCTTTCATGATAGGCAGGATAGAATCTTGCTTATAATATTGGTGATGAAACATGACGAGTAGAGAAGGATGTTGCAGATGTTCTCTCATCTCAAGACTTTCAAATTACTTGAATAAAATTTAAACTAATAAAAAAACACAAAAAATAATTGCGTGTACAATAAATTCAATATTTGAAATCCAAGAGGAATAATATATATAATTGTGTGCAAACTCTTGTTATTTGCTAATAATGGATGTAGATTCCTGTAAAACAAGCACATGGTTGTATAAAAGACACAATGACAGGACAATATAGTCATAATAAATATCCCTTTTGCAGCACCAAGGTAAATCATCCTAGTGTGAAATGGATACTTCCTATAGTTGCTATTATAATTTCTAACTTTGGAAGTTGCACAGAGACTATAGCTCCACCAGCTCCGTTTCAGTGTAAAACTTACGAGAAGTTATGCGGAGCATCGCCTGACAGGTTGGGTCAAATATTAATGGATTCAGATATTATTAATGCGACAGTGTCTAAGTTGCAAAATGCAGTACGAATCCCAACTGAGACGATATACTGGCAGCCAGACTCTGCGCAGAACGTTAAAGCGTCTGATTGGGGCTCGTTCAAGAAAATGCATCAACAGTTAGCAGATGATTTCCCTACTATCTGGTCGAACCTACACGTTGAAACAGTAAATACTTATGGTTTATTAATTACATGGGATGGGTTAGATCAACAGTTAGAACCATTGTTGTTTTCAGCTCACATGGATGTTGTGCCTGTTGACCAATCTACATGGGACGAGTGGCAGCATCCACCGTTCAGCGGTGATATATCCTATGACAGTGAACAAGGTCCATTAATTTGGGGCCGTGGCTCTTTTGATGACAAGAATATGATGATCGGAATATTGCAAGCTATAGAGCAGACATTACTTGATGAGCCTTATTTTTTGCCAACGCGATCTGTAATAGTGGCCCTTGGTTTCGATGAAGAGACCGGAGGCAAATACGGAGCAGCTGCCATAAACGACCTTTTACTAAAAAGGTATGGGCAGAATGGTATTTATGCAATTGTTGACGAAGGTATGAATGGGATCATAGAGGTGGATGATGTGTTAATTGCCACACCTGCAACTTCTGAGAAGGGTCAACTTAATCTTTGGTTCAACATAATAGCTCCTGGGGGGCATTCCTCTGTACCTCCAGAACACACTGCAATCGGCATGGCGGCGCAGCTTATCCGCAGCATTGAGGAGGCAGAACTTCCAATGTTCTTTACAGAGGAAAATCCCGCCACACAAGCATTCAGATGCATTGCAGAACACTCAACTTCAATGTCAAGGAACTTGAAGTGGGACTACGCGAACGCTATGTCTAACTCCAAATCTAGGAAGCGTATTATGGAACACATCATCCAACAGGGTGGTAGACAAGCAGAGTATTTATTGAAAACTTCGAAATCCGTCAATTTAATAGAGGGCGGCTTCAAAGGAAATGCATTACCTGATTCTGTGAGGTTTTATGTCGATACCAGACTTGCCATGGAATCAACTGTTAATGATACAATTGATTACTATACTGTTTTGGCACTTGACGTTGCTGACAGGTTCGATTTAGGATTACAGGTTATGGATAACGTATTACTCGCCCCAACAGAAAAAGGCAATATTATAATATCTGGTCGTGGTAAGGAGCCATCTCCAGTATCCCCAGAAAATGACGTTTGGGGAGAATTTGTCGGCGCATTGAGAGGCCTATACGAAGACGTCGTGATACCATTAAAATTTAATGCTACTCGTGAGTTAGTAGTGGCACCTTCCATCGTTAATATAGGTACAGATTCGACTAACTACTGGAAGTTGACGGAAAACATCTACCGCTTTCAACCAGGGTTTGCATCCGCTAACACTATGTCAACTGTTCATTCAGTAAATGAACATGTGAACGTTGAAACGGTTATGCATGTTGTCGCCTTTGTGTACAACTATATTCATGCAATCTAGATGATTTTATAAGCCTTTTACGAGTATCCCTCATTTTGGACCTTATAATGTAACATTATTTATACTAAAAAACCATTTTGATTATTATTAATCAAGTTCTTGATTTAGAACTATTCTATAACATGTAATTTATAATAAATATACCGACTGGACAGACGCTGACGCTGATTAAATTCTTATCACGTGACTATATTATCCGTTAACTTTTAATATGAGTATTGTTAAAGGTGGCAAACTTTATGAATGAAGGATGTTTATTCAAAAGCGTTCGTCAAGAAGCAACACATAGAGCTATTAAAAAGGTATAGTGCATATTATGACGGCTACAATAAGCTCTGAGTATTCCAATGAGATCGAACATGTTCCCATTGAACACAGATTCAATCCTTATGATGATAATGGTGGAACCATTCTAGGTATTGCTGGTGAAGATTTTGCAGTTATTGCAGGGGATACTAGACATACTACGGGTTATTCCATTAATTCTCGTAATGAGCCGAAGGTTTTTGACTGTGGAGACAATATTTTAATCTCTGCAAATGGATTTGCTGCTGATGGGGATGCTTTGGTGAAGAAATTTAAGAACAACTTGAAGTGGTATCATTTTGATCACAACAACAAAAAGATGACTTTGAAGTCGGCTGCTAGGAATATCCAACATCTGCTATATGGGAAGAGAATGTTTCCGTACTATGTACACACGATTATTGCAGGGCTTGATGAAGACGGCAAAGGAGCTGTGTACTCGTTTGACCCAGTTGGGTCATACGAAAGGGAACAGTGCAGAGCTGGTGGTGCTGCTGCATCAATTATCATGCCATTTTTAGACAATCAAGTCAATTTTAAGAATCAATACGAGCCAGATTCCAAAGGCACTAAGCCAAAGAGTATACGGTTCTTGTCGCTTGATGAGGTAATCGAATTGGTCAGGGATGCTTTTACTTCCGCTACCGAAAGACATATTCATGTCGGTGACAGTTTACAAATCATGATTATTACAAAAGAAGGTGTAAAAGAGGAATATCACAGTTTGAAAAAGGACTAGCCGTCACTACTGTCACTGCACGTCTCTTTATATGGTTATTATATATTCCTAGTCCTGGTGTATAAATATATAATCAATGATGATTCAAGATTTGTAAATTTTAATTTTCTTCTTAAAAAAGTAAAAGTATCCTGCATTTAAATATCAAGGCATACATAGATACACATATATGCACAGAAGTTATGAGTACTCATTCACCTTTGAAATTGTGCAATGCAACACGATATCTGGTATTTCACACAGGTAATTCAAAGCCGGTGCCCTCCTTTATTACCTTTTTATAATATATGTAGAAAAAGTCCGAGTACACGAGAGTTTGTAGAATGCCAGTGACTATCGACAACTTATCGTATCTGTTTTCTGCAAAATACCTCCAGATCCAATTTGGAATGTACAATGTACGATACAAACCCAAAGCAAAGATATAGTGGGTGGTCAATGTATCAGCTTTTCCGGCTTTAGACAGCATAAACAACTGGGGTAAAATGGCAACACTCTCTAACCACATTGAAAAAGACCAGAACAACTCAACGATAGAAAATTTACGATGAAACAACAACGCCATTAAAGCAGCAAACCCAATTAAGAACCTAATCTTGAAAGTGTCACGGGTAATCATGTTTTGGAAACCAACTGGATTCGTTCTCTTTGATTGCTTAATGACAAACACCACATATATTGAAGAGGTTATAAAGAATATCTTCATCATAGTATTGTAAAACGAATACCATTTTGTGAATAGATCAATGTAACGAGTAATAAACACCAACACATACAAAACTTGAGTCTTTAACGAAATTCCATCCACGGATTTAGTTTTCGTTATGGTGTTTATCAGAATCAGAATGCTCGCCAAATGCGAGAGATCGCCACCCAGTCTAAATATATTGGTCATACTTCAGTTTAACGTGTGCTCCCGTCTGTTAAACAGTGTAGACACTTGAAATGAATGTATCTTTTTACTACTAAATCGTAGTTGGCCAGTTTCTCTGTGATATATGCCAAAAAAAGCCCTCTTATTATTTTCAAACATTCCAAAATGTATTATATATGCAACAAATTTTGTCACGTGATAACAAAGTCATTGGATATTTTGTCAAATTATCTTTACATACCATTTCTGTTTAATTATAGGTCTCCTAATAAGTCATATATGTATAGTTCGTCAGGGTCTTCCAGTTTGTCCAGTTTGTCCAGTTCGTCCAGTACTGGCTCCTCAGTATTTATATGTAATTCCTGCAGAGACGCATATACCCCGAGGTGATGTGCGTGGGAGAGACTGTTTTTGCATGCTCTCGACTCGAGACCTGCAGTACCACAATTCTTGATGATTTCAGTTGTGAGTTTCCCATCCATGTCCCACAGTGCATTCTTTTGAATGTATGTGAATCTGATTGCAGTCTGTGTCGTCGTAAGAAGAACGAGTGTTGGAAACATGCTACATCTAAAAGCATTAACAATGGGTGCCAATGACTCTATAGATGCGTCTATGCTGTGAAATTCGACCTGTGGAATTTCATTTGCCATCTTCTCTATTAAGGATACTGTAGGATCGGGGCCAAAACGCTCATCGAATTCGGTGTTCATCCAGGGAGTAACAAATGCCAACACTACAGGCCGTGCAGCGACCTGTTGATCCACCTTGTGTCCAATATTGCTTATGACTGACTGTAGCTCCACGCTCCAGTATTCAGGTAGTCGTCGTGCAATTTCCTCTGGATTATCCTCACCTCTGATCACCGATGAATCTTCCCAATCAGGTATCACACATGTCATCCCTGTCAACCAAAGAGCCAACTTATCCAGTTCCCGTTCCCCATAATACACAGACACCAAATCATATCTTTGCGATAATCCCGCCGCCTTCGAATCACCTTTACCCCGCTGTATCTGCGGTGGCTCCTTGGGCTCCAACAACAATAATTCTGGGAAGCTCTTTACCCCAAACTCCATACACAGCCGCGAAAACTGCCTCCCATTCACTTTAACAAATGTCAAGTTCCCATTTGCAAAACTCTTACTAAGAACCTCGTATCTGGGATTCAGCTTCCTGCACCATTCACAACCGGGTGCATAAAGATACAGTACCACATACGCAGCACTTAAACCTAGATGCAGGTACAAATCCTGAATATTTAATGGCTCAAAAACATTACTGCAAAGTACAAATCTCAAGATCCCCAGCAACAAAATATAACCCGCGCTAAATTTCTTCATACTATACATCCACCGGCCTCTTAGTCCTAAATCCTCGAGCAGAAACCCATCTACGCTTCTCTTCTCTTTAAGTTCCGCCTATTCTTCCATCATGCAAGCCGTTGTATAACCCTGCCTCTAGAAATTTTCGAGCCGTCTCAGCTTCAGAACATGATAAAGCTTAAATGTCGGCCCACCCAACCATCTCTTCTCTCCCCCCAGGAAACTAAAACTACCCTCCCACACAAAGCATTAACCCTCGATCAAATCCTGTAAATGAGTTTCTTTTACCATAACCCTGTCATTGATTTCTTTCATAATATCCTTAGAAAACCCTCTTCCCTCGTAATGTGGTTGTTCACAGGACTGATTATCACCAGCACCGTTGCTACTATTTTGTCTCCGGCACCGCCTGGCCTAGACCGCAAGAAGAAATGAAGAATTCCTCCGATTAGCTTTCAACCCAAACACATAGCCAAGGCACAGCAGAGTGGTAAGGAGTCCTCTTCGTCCCGGCATTCGCTACGTTAGTTACCTACCCTTGTCTATCTATTATTAGCTATTATTATACTTGAATTTTTTCATATGCACCCTTCTCCAATCCGGCCTATCCTTCCTTGTTGGAGCCCTCTCCGTCGTCCACCCATACGATCCCTCGAGCGATTCGTTAGAGGAGAGGAGAACCGAGACATAGAGAAAGAAGATCCCATCCTCGATGACACACGATCACGTATAACGGGGGCGCTGCCAACCTTTCGTTCAATTTACTAGAATTCTCCTCAATAGGTATTTTTGCTCAATAACGGATCATATATAAAAACAGGAGCAAAATAAGTTTCTGCGCAGGCGCTCCTTTTATACTTGCTAGGTTGCGGTTTTATAACCTCTGTGGTAGAGAATTATAATAAATTAGCTCAACATCATATTATTATAGTAAGATAGGTACCAAAATGGTCAAAGCAGGTACGTATTCTTCAGGTGTTTGCCTGTGCGGGGATCTCAAAGGGATTAGGTCTGTCTATGACCTATTGTTTTTTCATGCAGTAGCCAGTTTTACTAACGTTTAAAGGAATCGTGCAGTTGCAGTATTGAAAGGTGATGCAGGGATTTCTGGTATTGTTCATTTGGAACAGGGTTCTGAACAGGAACCAGCCAAGATTAGCTGGGAAGTGAGTGGGTTCGAACCAGATTCTGATCATGGGTTTCACATTCATGAGTTTGGTGACAACACTAACGGTTGCACTTCTGCCGGGCCGCATTTCAATCCTTATAAGAAGACACATGGTGCACCGGAGGATGATGCCAGACATGTAGGTGATTTAGGGAATATTCGGGCCGATTCCAACGGAGTAGCCAAGGGTTCGAAGATGGACCATTTGGTGATGTTATTTGGGCCTACGTCTGTTGTAGGTAGGTCTGTGGTTGTGCACGCAGGTAAGGATGACTTGGGTAAGGGGGGTAATGAGGAGTCTTTGAAGACGGGGAATGCTGGCGCTAGGTCGGCATGTGGTGTGATTGGTGTTGCTAATTGAGCATGCAAAGGAGTGTGTACGAGAGCTAAAACTGATGTGGGTGATTTGCCTGTTGGTTTATGACTGTTATGTTTAAAATTTACAATTAGTACGTATATATATATATATGCATATGACATACGATATCTTCTTTGTACAGTGCAGTTCTTATTTACGTATTGCTTTGATTATATATGTGGGTTATTAGTTATAGCTAGAAGTCAGCTTTGACCTGTGCTGCTCGGATGCTCTCTTCTGCTAAAAAGTCTTGGAGCACGCCTGCAGAGGCGGCGACTAGACCTAAGAAAGGTTGAGAAGGATCTAACACTTTAGACATATATTCTGGGTGGTATTGGGTAGCAACATAATATGGGTGGTTTTTCAGCTCAAATATCTCGCATCTCTGCCCGGTGTCATCTCTACCGACAAACATCAGACCCTTCTTTTCCAGTTCTGGAATGAGCTTGGGGTTAATTTCATAACGGTGACGATGCCTTTCCTCCACAGTGGCTGCATTACCATATAGTTTTCTGATCTTTGACCATTCTGTATCGTGTTGGAAAGTAGTTGGCCTTAAGCCAAGTCTCATGGTACCTCCCATGTTTTCTTTATCAATCTCAGGCATGTAAACCACAACTTGTTTGTCTTCTGGGGTTTCTGGGTAGAACTCAGACGATGTGGCGCCTTCGATGTTCAATACGTTTCTTACAAATTCAATGGTAGCGATTTGAAGGCCCAGACAAACTCCCAGATATGGGACGTTATTCTCACGAGCCCATTTTGCAGCTGATATCATACCTTCTGTTCCTCTAGTACCGAATCCCCCAGGAACTAAGATGCCGTCCGCCGAAGACACATCCTTCCACGCCTTATGGAAGTGCTGTTTATCAGCTTCATTGGCTTGCGGTTCTAGGTACGACGCGTCGACCCAGACAATTTCTAACTTCTTCTGACATCTCATAGAAGAGTGTTCCAAAGCCTTGATGACTGATAAATAGGAGTCCTTCAGGTTTATGTACTTACCCACAAGGGCTATCTTGACTGTTTCAAAAGATTCATCAATTGAAGTGGTCAAACGCCTCCAACGCGCTAACAATTTGTCACCACGCTGTTTGTCTTCCACATTCAAAGAGATGTCAGATAACTTTAATCTCTCAGCCAAATAGTCAATCATCCTCTGTTCTAGTAATAGCAATGGCACATGGTAAGTCGAAGCGACGTCATGGACGTTCACAACTTGTTCAGGTCCAACATGACAGAACATTGCAATCTTTTCAATAGTTGGCTTGTCCAAAGTCTCCGAACAACGACAAGCAATCATATCTGGCGTCAACCCAAGAGAACGTAAATCCTTGATTGCTGCTTGAGTAGGCTTGGTCTTCTGTTCACCATGAATAACAGGAACCAAGGACACATGAATCAATGCAAAGTTCTCTCTTCCAACCCGGAACTGAAACTGTCTGAGCGCCTCCACAAATGGTGCGGATTCAATGTCACCAACCGTACCACCAAGCTCAATAATACAAACATCCGGCTCCATAGCAGAGTCATCTACAGGAATCCTCGAAACGCGCTCAATCCAATCCTGAATCGCGTTCGTCAAATGGGGCACAACTTGAACCGTCTTGCCCAAGTAATCGCCCCTTCTCTCCTTTGCAATAACATGCGAATACACCTTACCAGTCGTGATGTTGTGATCTTTGGTCAACGTGACTCCCAAATAACGCTCGTAGTTTCCTAGATCAAGATCAGTCTCTCCACCGTCGTTCAACACAAAGCATTCCCCATGTTCCAATGGTGACATAGTACCCGCGTCTAAATTCATATACGGGTCGATCTTAATAGAAGTCACCTTAAGACCTAAGGTCTTAAGAAGCATACCAGTGGACGATGCCAAAACCCCTTTACCAATACCAGAAATCACACCTCCGGATACAACAACGTATTTCATTGGGACTAGTGATTATCCGATTTAATGTTGCGACACAACCACCTAAAACAACGACGAGAAAAGTGGCTAGGACAGATAGAAAGATTGGTCCTAGAATAAATAAAAACTTATACAAATACAACGACAAGAGAGAAGGGGGTGAGTGAAGCTATATAAAAACTAATGAAGCTACCTAATAAGATAGAAATAACCGACAGGTCAAAAGAAAGATTTTTTCTTCATATTTATATACTCGATGAGATGATGAAGATTTAAACATAAGAGGAGGAAATTTTTCAAGTTCACGTTTTAGAAAAAAGAAACGCTGGTTCGCGAGACAGAAACCTGATGGTGGCCGTAGAATGGCAAGATGAAGAGATAAATAGGGGTTGGGGACACATCGATTGCGTATGTAGATGCTGTAGTTCAGTATGAGGGGGGTGCAGCGATTAAGAACTATGTACCTTTCTCAAGTTGTTAAATCTTGTAACCACTGATCGATTTTATCACTTGTACCTTGGTATCCGCCTTGTATGATCAATGTGAGTAGTAATTCATGTAGTTGGGTGGTTTTGGGGTCTTCTCTAGAAGTTTGTAGGTTTTGATCTTGGATGTACTGACGAGCCTTCAGCTGGTTATAGTTTAACTTGGTTTCTTTAACAAGTTGAGTGTATTTAGTGCGTGCTTCGGTGAATTTTTGTATGAGATTCCATTGGGTTTCCAGTTGTTCGAGCACGCCCTTATCTTTCGTATGGTTGAGAGTTCGTAGCTGTCGTAGACGCTCATATAAGATATTTCCAGGTGAGAGACTGGTAGTTGCACCATTCATTATTATTGCAAACTGTTGTTGTATGTATGCCTCAAAGTCCACGGGGTCCAGGACACCACTGTCATTTTGCAAGAGGTAGAGCTTGCCTAATTCCTCTAGTAACTCCCTAGTAAGGGCCTCATATTCTTCTTGTAGATGTATAGTGTCCATTTGTTTTACGCTTTATTGGTTGTGTTTCTATGGTCCTGCTCGGGAAGGAGGGTTCAAGAAATCCCTTACCGATATAAGTTTCGTTAGATTATGAGCAGCTGCAACGGTGCAAAGTGTGATTTAATTACGCTACCAATGCCATTCCCTCCAATCTATGACTTTCCGCCGCTATATACTCGGCAGCCTAATTCGCTTATACGTAAACAGCAGTTAGAGACGTGGGTGAATATATTGATTCAGCATGCTAGAGAGAATAAAGGTTGGTTGATCTCACATGATGGAAAACTTTTGGAGCCGAAGCAGGACCATAGTTTGTTTGTAAATGAAAACATTCAGAGACAGGTTCCAGATCCCTTCATCGATGAAATCTGGGTGTATGCCCTTCAAAAGGGAACTGTCCTAAAACACACTAATGATAGCTTTTACATCTTGTGGAAGTCCTTAGATTCCTGGAGTTCTCTTTTATTACAGTGGTTCGAAACCACTGGAAAACTAAATCAAGTGGTAACGATATATGAAATAGTTTCAGGCGATGATTCTTCTGCTTGGGAGTTTTATAGCATGAACGAACAAATTTGTGAGCTCGCATTAAGTAAGTTGGTAGATAGAGGTAGAGCTACGATGATTACCAACGATGGTAAAGTGGTTGCCGTTAAGGTAGTATAGACAGGAATTTTTTTAGGACACAACTATGTACTTACACTAGAATACATGCTTAATCCTTAAGTTTTTGCTGGAGCTACATCATCATATATATGGCTCCAATGTTCGTAACCAAATGGAAAAGCCGGTTGAAATGAGCTGGTTATGGATCAGTTCCCAGAATACAGCCTTTTATTAATCGCAATCCAGTTCAAGTTATCTAATACGTTTTTCACATACTTGGATCTACCGGCAACACCATAGTCTTTCAAGTAGGCCTGATCCCAAAGATTGACGGCTATTAACGGCATCGTCCAATCTTCAACATCTCCTTTGCTCGCCAACGCTTCAATTTCCTTGAACTGATCGAGATCTTCGGTTGAAACAGGAGCATTGAAGTCGATCGATTGGTTTCTAGGAAAGTAGTATGGCGTACCATTGTTCTGAACAGTGAGAATATGCACTTCTTTGTTAGCGTTTTCTACCAGAAACAACCAGCCTTGGCCCAAAACCTCTTGTTCGGAACGCCTAACCATTTCTTCCTTCACCTCTTCCCAACTGTGGTCAAACTGAGCCCTAATACGCTGCTCAAACAATCTAGATGGTTTAGTCTCAACACCATCTGTTGGTAATATATTCTCGATGAACAAATGGTTATTATGTGCTGCAGATGCTAGGTTGAATATATGTGTTTGAAACGGTTTTTTTGCAGTGTTCAACACAATATGGAAAGGAAGATATGACTCTAAAGCTGTACCAGCGGTTGCTAACGTTAGTTTGTCACACAAGTATTTCTGTTGATCTAACCAACATTGTTTAAAACCTCCCGCGCTAAAGATATTAGGAATTCCTTCAGTTTCCAGCTTGGAGATTCCCGGCAGCCTTGGTACCGTATGGATGGCTCTTCGAGCAGCAAATTTGATCATATAACCTAACTTCAGAGTACTAATTCTAAAGAACTTGGCCATCACTATTCAGTTTTATCAACCATCTTCATTTATCGAAAAAATTTATAATCACTTTTTACGCAAATCTGTCAACAGACAGAAATATCCAGCTCGACACAGATGTAATAGTCAGTAAGTTAAGTGAATAACGCTAAGAAGTTATCGCATTTATCTGGCTTGTGATTTGTTTTATGCGGAGATAGTTTTATGAATTAAGACTAAGCAATCTTATTTGTGAGAATGTATCCAACGAATTTTTAGGAGTATTTTGCAATTTCAAATTGGATATATACGAGGTAAAAAGAAAATAGCCATCAACTTATTTGATCCTATAACATTCCGATCGACAGTGAATACCTGTTGCTGTTGCGGAATAGTCTGACACATATTGCTGCGTGTATCCAAATATCATTTAGCTTGGCTGCTATAGAAAGATGTAAGCAGGATTACGAAGAAACGCCGGGGTAAAACATGGTGTCATTCTATTACGAATATTGGGCTTGCAATAATTCGGGTGCATCATCATATTGCGACCACGATAGTTAACCAACCTACTATAACATTGGAGAGACAAATTGGCATGAGAACTTTAATTTTTGGGTTGGAATAGGCTAATAGGTATGTGATAATGGATGTTTTGGTAGCAAAATTGGACACATGAGGAAACGTAAATCTGGTTTGATAATTCATTTATGAGACAAATGTTTCGGTTTAGTCGTTCATTTATAATAGATGTTATGATAATTATGGTAGTCATATCCTGATTATAATAAGACCATTTTCTGGATTAATTCGCGTATAGAAGCCATCTTGCCAGAACAACGTCGAATACAACACCAGTCGAATACAACACCAGTTTACAGCAGAACCATCGAATGGTGAATTTGCTGGAAATTATTCTCCACACGATAGTGGAGTAATTATTAATGAGATCGTCCAAAAGTGGCGTGTATGGAGAAGAAAGTATAGACTACATCATAAGAACGCTGCTTCAGCTGACGCTGAATTTGTACACTTTGCCGAAGTAAGTTCATCACACCTAAGTTTCAAGTCCCCTGTCGCCCAAAGGATGGCAATATCGTTGGTGATCTAGAAGGAAGCTGGCCAGGCATGAGAAGAGAGCTGCTGATGGACACAAGAGTGTATGTCCTTCATATGGATTCAGAAATATCTTTTCAAGAAGTCTATCATCAGATGTAATAGGCTCACGGAATCTGCCACTGGACCAGAGGGCAGTCTTGCTCGCTAATACAGTTTCTTAGACTTTGATTATTCTTCCCAATATTCCAAGAATCGTAATTCAACTCTGGGAACTGCAGGCATCTAGCTTTTAGATGGAGAAAAGAATTCGTCGTTTTGTTATGCCACCCTAAAATTTTTCATTCTACTTTCTGTATTCTAATTGTTACATATTCGTTTATACCATTATACAAATGGTCATCTCTTAAGATTAGAGATTTAACTATTCTAGATGTCGCTGAATTCATATGACAAAGTCAACAAACGTCTGCATCAGAAAACAAGGGCAAAAATAAACGCAAAAGACTGCGATTAAAATGAAATGTATCTAGCCACTAAACTTGGCATTAAAATATAGAATTAGGCATCTATTTGGAGGAGTAATAGGTGAATATTCCCACAGCTCCATTTTATAAATCAGTTCAGTTCAGATAATTCGTACATAGCGATTTATTTACTTTTGGCATTGGAGTTGTTTAAATCCGTTTTACTGATATTTTATTTTATTTCACTCCTAATCCTAGCTCTACAAAAGATTTATTGTATTTGAAGTACCGAACTAAGGCATCCTGGGAGTAATATATTGCAAATTTGCTGTCTAAAAACATACATTCAACATATATTATGAATAATTACAACCAAGTCACGCCCCTGAAGTTGGGTAGTGGGTCTAAGGCGCAAGCGAACAACGATGCATCTATGTCTTCTGGTATAAAAAGCCAGTTTCAGGATAGTGGTTCGTCTTCTGTAAGCGGTAAAAATTCAATAGATACTGTTCAGTTTGATGCGTTGAAGTCTTGCGGCAGTGGATACATTGGATTTCAAAGTGGTCGTCATAACAGTAGTTTTGTACTGCAGCAGCAACATAATGGAGGCACTCTCAGCAGCCACACTATACCTCAATCAACCATTGCTGGGAATGCTGTAAAAGTTCCTGACAATTTATGTATACCTGATTATTCTCTCTTCTTTTCTCCAAAAGATGCGTATGCTAATAAACCCCCTGGGTTGATTAACTGGATTGATAGACAATACGCCAGGGCTACACAGGAGAAGTTTAATGAGGTAAAGATGAAGATGTTTATTAGTCAAGCAAATAAACTAATTTCCAAGGCGTATGCCACTAACAAAGAATGGAAGAATGACTGGTTCCAGCAGCCTCACGTGCCTGTATTTAGTAGAGGTGGTCTGACACCTCCAATGCAATTACAATGCGAAATGAACGAAACTGCATACAATAATAAGCGAAAGCTTGTCATTACAGAAACTGTACTAGATTCACCATCTCCTGCTCAATCCGTTGCAGTGGGTAAAAACTTGAATAGTAGTAACAAAGCTGGCTTTACTCAGCAGCCACATTTACCTCGATCTGGACTGCACGACAAGAAATCCCTAACAGAACAAGATAGAAAGAGACGAAGACTAGAGCGGTTTGCTGCTAGTGGATCGGCATCGAAGAAAAACACAGTTGCTGATGATGACGATTTCTCTAACTTAAATGCCACAAGTAATCATTTCTACAAGTTTGACAAGAATAATCCTGTGGTAGGGCGTTGTAACACGTTGGAAAAAAGGTACCTACGATTAACAAGTGAACCTGATCCCAACAATGTTCGTCCGCTACATATTTTGGAAAGAGCTTTTCAATTTATAATGGAGAAGCGTCAGAAGCAAGCATCATATGCTTACCTTTGTGACCAGTTTAAATCCATCAGACAGGATTTGAAGGTCCAGCTTATAGAGAATGATTTTACTTTAAAGGTATACCAGACGCATGCGAAACTTGCATTAGAAAATGGGGATTTGGGTGAATATAACCAATGTCAGGGTAGTATCAGTGAACTATTTGAACAGAAACACATAGAAAATAAGCATTTTGCTGAATTTATGAGTTATCGTATTTTATATCACTTGTTGACTGAGGATCATGCTTCAATTAATGAGATCCGGTTAAAATTATTGGTTGAGTATAATGATTTGTGTAATGACCCAATGATTGAGTTATCTCTAAATATGGCACAAGCTCAATCTCAGGGAGATTATCATTCTTTTATGAAGCTATATGGTAAGACAGAGGGTCCAATGAAAAGTTTAATAAATGAATTTATCAAGCGGGAAAGGCTAAAAGCCTTGAAAACGATGTGTTGTGCCTACAATCAATTACGGTTGTCTTTTTTAGTTTCAGAATTAAGTCTCAAGGATGAAGATGAAACCTTCCAGTTTTTGACTGATTTCGATTTATTCGATTTTGTGGTCTTACCTGAGGGTGATGCGGACACTATGTATTTGAATTTTAAAGAATGTCGATCTACTATTTTAAGTCGCTATAATAAGCCAGTAAAGGTTGATATTAAGGGACAGAAGTGACGGGACACGGTTAAAGTGTATATATATATATATATATATATATATATATTTCTGTGTGTGCAAGTGTGTGCGTTCGGGCATAAGAATATGTATTACTTATTATGCATAGGCTGCACTAAATGAGAGCGTACTTGTACTCAACTCGGTTTTAATCCCAGGAAGGACCCATGCCCATTAAGGAGAATTGGTGCTTCATTTTTTCATCCGCATGATCCATGTACCATTGAACACGACCTTTTACCAAGTCCTCATCCAAGAGGTCTTCGCCACGAGCAGGCCCTAAACAGTGGGCCGAATTCCTACTGCCATCGAGTTCAAATATTTTGCCACCATGCGCTATGAACGTGATAAAATGTAGGTCAACAGTAGCCTCTGGCAACGGAGCCTCAGTCTGGCCCTGTTTGGAATTCTTATGGTACAACTCACTAATCGATAGCATAAAATCGGCCGTTGGTTCATCGTTATATTTACCATCTTCCCTCTTATTCAATGACAAAAATTCCTTTAGTACCGACCCTTCCGTCAAGCAATCTGGATTGTTTGCTAGCGAATGTAGCAATGCATATAAACCACAAGCATTGCTTATAATTTGTTTAAACCATATCACAGGACCATCTGGAGAGTCAATAGGTTCATCGTCATTTTCACCCTCTTTCTTCTTAGTCGCATCAAAAAATTCGTTAACTGGAAATAATAATATGATAGACTTCATAGGTCTTGGCAGAAACGCCATTAAATCTGGCTCAGTCAACGAATAAATGTCATCAAATGCCATCTGACGTTTTAAACCCAACTCATGTGCAAAGTTGGTAAAGATTTCTGGACTTGATTCCAACGGAATCACCGCCTTAATTTTCTCGTACATCTTAGTGTTTACCACTTGCAATATATTATTGTTTAGTGGTTAGTTATGTCTTGGAACTTAAACATTTTAAAACTTTGTGCGGCATGTTATATTTTGTATATCAAATGATAATAGCGTACAATGTTGGTGAATGACGTTTCCGGTTTTTCCACCTATATGAACATCTGTGATTTGTGTCACGTGAATCTTATCTCTATTTAGTGTTATACGACTAGGAGTACATAGTATGAGCCTATACGATACCAAGGGGTACTGGTTGAGCTCTGATGTTTAGTAGACATTACGTCTTCGACAATTTTATATGGATATTTTCATCTATATTTTTAGGCCTTTTGTAGAGAAGATCTCTCTAAAAAGCTGAAAGACGTATGTATGCCCATTCTTGCGCTAAGATCTCATCCCTAAGTATGAATAACTAGCTAATAAAAATTTTAGGAGAATAACGTGCGATTGCATCATCGAGCTTCTTCGGAAGACGTCATGTCATGTCAAGGAGGCGGGGGCGCAGGATAAAATTATTGCCTTGGTTGCATGGTGAGCGTTGGGTATAGTGAAATCACGGGGTTTGAGCTCAAGCAAGCTTTTACGCATGTATGTATGCGTACTTATATGAAAAAGTACACTACACAATAATGAGATGTAGAAACTACATGATGGATATACGTATGTATGTATTTACCTGTTAATATTACATGCACCATTATTCTAACTAGTCTAGGTCCTAAGCAGACCAACTAAAAACTTCATCAGATTTTAAGTTGGTTATGTATGTATGATGTGTGTGATGTGTCTTTTTTAGTTTTTACATGTTTTGACAGTCAAACTAAAAATATCATCCAAACTTTGAATGCTCGTAACATGTGTATGATTTGTGTATGTCTACAAAATAATAACAAAAGGTAAAGTATATTGGGGAAAAACAAAACAACCAAACTGACAAACCTTCTATTTTTTTTTACGTCATCACTAAAAATGTGATGATTTTTTTATTCTGCCTTGATCCTAACAAATATATTCAACCTGCCCTGTCCAACAGAGGTTTGGTTCTGTTCCGCAGAGTCAGTCGCTTTGTTTGATGCAATGCCAGTTGCATTCGCAACCGTTGGAGTTCTGTTACTAGACGCCGCTAGGACTCTGAGGTCAGCCATCAGTTCCTTGTAATTTTTAGGGCTTAGAATAGTTTCCTTGCATGATGAGGAAGTAGATAACGGTGATGATGATGATTTTTTGCTATGCTTGTTATGCTTGTCATCAGTAGTAAGTCGCCTGCATAACTGGAGTTTACCAACATCCACTTCCAGGTCCTTTCTTAGTCTTGGCAATATCATGTGTAACAAGGATTCGTAGCTGCATATCAGATCCCATGTACATCTCACTGCATAGATGTCATCCTTGTAGTGGACCTTCATTTTTATCGGGACAAACTTACTGCTATCAGAAGCAGTGGGCAATGGCTGTGGTAACGACAAATGGTTGTTTTTCGGCTGTGGGAGCCGATCATCCAGTGATTGTAAGGGGGCCACTGGAGCGGACGGCACAACCGTGGGAGAGGAGTTTACCGAAGAGCCTACTGAGGATGGCGGCTTGACAAGCGTGGAGACAAGCATCGAGGGAAGAGCAGATGATTGGAAACTCGAGCTTGCGAAAAATTGCGGGGTAGACGGTGCAGAATTTACCATTTCAATTGTCTTGGTGCTTTTAGGAGAAACGCCGCTGCGAATAATGGCAGACATTGACCGAGACGTTGCAATAGTAGGGTACGGGTTGGATTGGGGAAACCACGTTGTCTCTGCCATGTTTGGAGGCTGCGGAATTATCCCTGGAGACTCCTTCTCAGGAATAACCTCCCATGCTTGTTCTGGGTGTTCAAGCGTTATCCCCGCCGTCTCCGAGTTCGCCGTCCCTGCCGCTGCAGGAGCGCGCGCGTCAGATGAGCCGACATCACGAACCCTATACAAGTACCCTTGGGGGGTTCTAACAAGGTCCCCAGATCGCGGAGCCAGCCACTGATCCACAATGACGGTAACCTTGACTAATTCCGGAATATGCTCCGACTGAAACAAACTTTTCAGGTACTTGTTAAAACCCTCTACCCTGGTAGCAGCGACACCTTCCTTGGTCACATTCTTAGACGGTGCTGGGAGCCTTGGAAGAATAGAAATATCTGCATTCGAATTCACCCGCCGTAACCGATCAATTAACTCCAGATGGAGCCAATAAAAATCCTGGTAGTAACGACACAGGGTCCTGTGATGCCCCGTACTCAACTCACACTCAATCTTGTACCATACACGGTTATCTTTAACGCTGCAATAGTCCACGTAACATGAAACCCCCGATTGCAGCTGAGAACCCTTATTAGTATTATTAGTATTATTAGTATTATTAGTATCATTATCATCATGAGCAGTGTCCTTATTACTGCCGTCACTGTTAAGCGTACTGTCGTCAAGCATAGTAGAACACCACGAACCTCCTTCGCCGTCAATACTCCCCACTATTTGCCGATTACCAGGATTAACCCGGTGTGGAGTTGGTGGCGGCAGGCCAATAGGCAACGGCGGTAGCTTAGCGCCAGGATACCCCCCAGAAGCAGCCGCATCACTCCGCAGACTGCCTGCATCGCCAGAAAGCTGCTCATTGATCCTGAGACACCTGCTGGGAACAAATCCCTCCCCGAGCCGGTTAACCAGCTTCACATAGAGCAAATTATTATGTCCTTTGTTAATAAGCTGCACAATGTCCCCCTGGTGTATGTTCAAATACCCCGACGACTGTCCGACAAACCCTCTCTGCACCTCAATCTCCTCCTCCTCATCACTGTTCGGCAAATAATCCTGCACAACATCGTAATAAACCTTTTTCCGACCAACTGCCGCCGCCGACGCCGCCGCCGACGCCGACGCTGCTGCCAACGGCTCCGTCGCTACATGCCCAGACTCCCTCCTCCTCGTAGTAGAGACCACCGGGAACGTTCCCAGAACCATAGGCTTAGATATACTAATCCTCTTCCGATTCTTATGGCCCATACCAAACGTATGAAACGGATTAAACATCCCAATTGTAGACGTCTCGAACATGCGACTATTTTAACTTTTATTGTTTATTTTTTCATAAACCGAAAATCAAATCCAAACAAAAATTTCCCCCCTTTTTTCCGCTCTGCTTTTTAACTACTTTCTCACCAAACAAACCAAACAAACCAAACCAATAACAACAAACAACAAACCAACAAAAAACCCAGAAGAAGTCTCTCTCCTCTCCTTTTCTATTTGATCCTAAAAACCGTTCGATAATAAAATATATAACCTTTCTTGTTATCGGATAAAACAAAATAACCTCCTCTTTCAAAAGCTTTTTTATTCTTCTTAGCTCAAACTCCCGTGTACTGCTGTACTAAACCTCCTGTAAAACTCCCTTATAATATATATCCTGAGTTTAACAAAAAGGGGCAAGGGCAATCTGATTAGAAATCCCCTCCTACTTTTTGTTTCCTTGTTTTAAAAATTATATTCTATTTTCTGCTTTTTCTTATCCAATGAATATCCTAAAAACAATTTCTCTCGCTCTGTATAACCTGCCTATCTATCTATCTCTGTCTCTTCATTATCTGCTGTTTCACAACACTCTATTACATATATCCTTCTCTTTACCGTACCCCCGCCCCGGGCCCCCCGCCAAAAACAATATATAAATAATAATTATGTGTGGAAAGACACCAACGGTCACAGACGTGGTGAACCCAAACAAGAACGAACTGCAACTGATGGCAGAAACAGGGAATAGAACAACAATCCCGCCAACCATGAAAAACTGGAAAAGAGAAGCAAAGACACATGATTCCGACATGCTAATCTAAAACCCATGACTTGGCATTTTCGTATTTGTCCTCAAATCTGTCAATTCCGGCCAAGCCCTGCAGGCTGGAAAAAGCTACACGACAAGAAGTTTGTATACGGCGGCAGCCCGAAAACCAACGCCAACGGCGGGCAGTGGCGCTGCAGCACCGCCTTTTCCTGCTCTTGACGTAGTATTAAAAACGCAGCGCAAGGCTGGGCCGGGCAGGTGTGGGTGGTGTGGTGTATTGTATACCTATATATCTCTTGTTTTTCTCGAAGGAGCAGGCCATTCCTGGCGCAACCGCATGCGATTGGCTATCTCCTGTTGCATACAGGAGAGCATGCGCACGTTGTTGCATGTGCAATTCGCTATTGTTCTTGTTTTACCCGATTAAGGGATGAGCTGGATATTTCGTATAAGGTTGCGGCGTTGCCGCGGCAACGGGTGGGTTGAAAGGAGCAGGAGCAGGGGAAGCAAAGGCTGTTGGCGGCAAATGGGGCTGGTGTGCGAACTGCGTACAGCGAGAGGCAACAGTGGATGTATTTTGGGGTTTTTAGCGAGATTAGGTTTCACAAGGAGACAATGGCAGAGCGAAGACGTAAATGTGCTCTGCGCTCGTAAGGGCAAGCAAGACAATAGGGCGTGCCTTCGGCACGCCCTATTGTATTTTGTTATCTCTGTTTGCGGCAGACATGTTTTGTACTAGTCTATTTAGAAAGTGAGTTGTTGCACAATTTGTATACCTAGAGCGAACCAGCTTAAAAGTTGAGTTTTGGCCGCCCTCCGTTTCATGAACGGAGGGCGGCCAAAAGCATTTTTGTTTTTAGCCGGATTATGTTATGCCAGGTGGGGAGTTGTTCTACTTCCGGCCATTTTTGCTATTGAGCATATGGAAGAGAATATGCCATAGCTGGTAATCCGGAAGATAGTTTTAAAAATATGTGGTTTGTTATTCGAGACATAGCAAACTAGTAGAGGTAGAGGAGGTGGAAGAGGACGGGTTGAAATTTTTTTTATAGCGAGCGTTTTTTCACGCGAGGAGAAGCCCTATGGTGGTGTTGGGGTGTTGGAGTGCGGGTAACCCTTGGGCGGTCATTCCCCTACGGTGCGTACGCCTTTTCTATATTGGTCAATTCTTCTGCTGTAAGAGAGACATTGTAGCTGTCGAGATTGCTCTGAAGCCTCTGTATGTTCTGAGTCTTTGGAAGTGGGGCGTAGCCCTTTGCGAGGGACCATGCGATTAGGATCTGGGCAGGGGTGCAGTTTTTCTGGGTCGCAAGTGACGCAATGTAGGGATCGTTGACTCTGTCTCCGCAGCCTAAGGGAGAATAAGCTTGGATTGCCAAGCCAATAGATTTACAATAGTCGACGAGGTCGTTTCTTGGTAGCCATGGGGTGACTTCGATTTGGTTGACCACTGGGTTGTGTTTGAGGTTGGGCATTGCGTATAGTTCTTGGAGATGGTGCCGTTCGTAGTTGGAAACACCAATGGATTTTACGATGCCTGCGTCTACGGATTCCTGCATTGCCTCGTAGGTCGCTAGACGTTTGGCAGAGCCGCATGCGGGGGAGTGGATGAGTAGAAGGTCGATGTAGCCGAGTGGTGCGACTTTTTGCAAGCACTGCTGAATCGCCGTTTTTGCTTCTGTATATCCATTTTGAGAGTTCCACAATTTAGTGACATAGAAGACGTCTTGCCGTCTGTTGCTGGAGGGGTCTTCGGCTAACCAAGCCGCAATCCCCTCTCCGACTTCTGTTTCGTTGCCATAGAAGACAGCAGTGTCGAAGTGGCGGTAACCGCATTTTAGGGCTTGGTGGACCACTTGGGCAGTGGTGTTTTTAGGAATGCTGTAGCATCCTAGCCCAAGCGAGGGCATCAAACAACCGTTTGTGAGCGTGTACGTTTTTGGAACCATCTTTGCAGGTGGGTAGATAGCTGGTCGGAGCAGTCGAAATATTGCTCTACCAGTTATTTGTCAAGTAGCAGGTGGTGGTTGCTGTTAGAAAGTTGCTTTGATCTGCGCTCATTTTTTTCTTTTGCTTCTTTGTTTCACTTCGGGGGTGCAGCGTCTCGAGGAAACGGGAAGGGGGTAGGAGAAGGGGGAGGAGAGGTTTCTTTTGAACTCGAATGTGTCTTGAACAGATGTATCGTCTGTCTGTATTGAACACAGAAGAGGAAGAGTGCGCAGTGACCGAGAAAATGATAATATCAATTATGATTCACTAGGTGGGTATGCAGCAGGGATTACCTCTATGCAGGATCAAATTCTGTATAATATATATACTATATACGGTTCTTTATTGACTTGCTCAAAAAACAAATTCGTTTTTTTACGTACGGCATGCGTCTGAGTTCGAAGGTGTCACTGACATTTGCGGCGTCAGTATTAGTTTTCGGTTTTTTTATTTTTTTTCAATCGGAGGAAGGAAACTTCTTGATGGACACAACCTGCAACAAACGGCCTTTACGGCAATATTCAGTTATTTATTAAAATAAAATAACGAAATTGTTATGCAAGTGAAAGAGTAGATTGAATTGCTATAAGATCCTCTTGTTAATTTCATTTAACATAAATAACAAGTAGCGTTTTGGATTTATTCGAAAATGAAACGTCAGTCTATATAGACATTGTTGCCGTATATTATACCTAGCTAATTGAACCGAAGTTCTTACAGAAGGAGGGTATATTATACTATAACCGTTTCAAAAGGACAGAGCTAATAGGAGTATATTATACAGAGGAATGGAACACGACTTGCCAGCGTCTGTGAACATAGTTAGGCGTCCCAATAATCACAAGTTGGGTTATCCTTCTTTTAGAAGGCCTAGTCTATATGTACGTGAAAAGTTTTTGGGCCGCACTAATGCATGGGCTGCATGTAAGGATTCGCTTCTAAATTTCAAGAAACCACAGTTCTCATCAGCTGCTAATGATGAGAGGGACTGGAGAGAAGAAAATAAGAAGAATACCTCTGCTGACGTAAATCAAGGTTTTGCCAGGCAAGATGATGAAATCAATTCATCGCAATTTCCGAAACTGGATTTATCGAGGATTACAGCGTTAAGAATTACCAGAGAAGATAAGCTTTTGTTTAGCAAGCACTTCGACTTTTACAATGACACCAACCTCAGTCGTGCCTTTCTACAGAATGATGCACGGTTGATGGATTTGGTATATTTAAATGATGCTGTCTTCAACAACGACAAAATTTTAGGACTCAAAGTAGACCAATGGTTGCAGAAACAGGTAAAGCGGTTAGAGGATATGTACAGGCTCGGGAATAATCTCAAAGGGCATCTCACTATCGTTAACGGTGTAATCGAGCCAAATGGATCGAAGCCAAAGACCCAAAAACCTCTATTGATACAGACTAATTTGAAACAAGTGGCGCACAAGAAAAATACAGAGAAGCAGCAAGCGACTTCACCTCTTGAAAATCAATCTAGTGGATCAGATAAGGACTTTCCGCTGGAAGGATCTGTCCCTCTAAAGAAAAGAAGGACAGGTTATAGATTTCGTCGTAGCAAAACCCAAGGGTCATGGTTTGGAGTATTCATAAAAGATTCGTTTTCCAGGAGAAGAAAGAAGCCCAGAAACGGTGCGGTGCATTATTCATCGCCAAATATTAGTGAAGAAACAAATACAGATGAATCATTGCAAACCAATCGTCTGGATTCTGAAGGCCGTTCTAGGAAAGTGAGCTTTGAAGCCACCAGCGGAACTTCAAGGACTCAATCTTGGCTTGGCGGTTTTATCAAAGGGCCTTTCTACATCAGGAGAAAGATGTCAAGAGTTGGGAACAATAAAAAACGCTATTTCCACCCTCCAAAGAGCACGGGAGCTCTCGAAGAAAAGGTAGAGGAAAGTTGGGATCCACTGCAGAATGCCAGTTCACCAGAACTACAAAGGAATTCTTATATCACTGTCATTGGATTAGAAAACTTGGAACAGACTTTGGAAGCGGAAACAGAAACAGAGCCTGTGAAAATAGAGGAAATTACCTTAAAATCCGGCGACGAAAGGAAACTACAAGATGCTCTGGCTAGTCCTTGTCAACCAGAAGTTCTTCGTCTACCTGTTATCGACTTGGAATTTAGTCACCACAGTTTCCTGCATGAAATCGAAGAAGAACTAGACCTCTATACGGACTCACAGGAACCCTTCCTCGAAAGCACCATCAGCACGACTACATCGAGAACTGCAGATAGCGGTCCAGGTATGGTGAGGACATTTAGTGGGGCAAACCATCATAAGTATTTGAGATCAAATTATAGTATGGAATCATTAGGAGTTGAGAGCAGTAACACCAACATTGGTCGTTCCGAAACTGGTGGAATTGGAAGATATCGCCGTAAGCCCAAGGGCAAGGTGAGAAGAACGAAAAGTCGTGAGTTGTTGAGACGTGTATTAGCACGTAATGTAGGCAAGTTCAAACCACTGGATCCCGAAGAACAGACATCTAATACTACCAGCAACGATAAACCGCACTTCCAAAGGCACTCAACACCCTTGAGACAAGCACAGCCAAAAAATACGCAGTTTATGGAAGGATTCAACAATAAAACTGAGTATAGACCATTATCAATGTTTGGACAGCTGCTGGATAATCTGTACAAGTATTATAAATGATTACAAAAAAGAAAAGGAAATCATCACAAATAATATGGAAAGACTACTTACTCTCTCACTACGAAAACGATCTAAAAAAATTAAACATTGAAAAAAACAAGTGGTGAACTAGGTTAATATTTTATATGGGTATGATGATGACGCTTTTTGTTTGTTTTATACTGAAGGTTCTGTGAACTTGGGATTTTTCCGTAGTGCTTTTTTGATGATATTCTACTTCCATTGAATTTTCCAAATCGAAAATCTTGTTGAATGGTGCAAAAGAAAAAAAATAAAGTTCGTTATACTACTAACAAGTTAAAAGGAAGATAATGCATGACGAACACTTGTAGCAGCCTATATATGGGTTAGTGTGTGTGTATATTTTTATAATTTTGATTTAAGAGACAAAATGTGAATGATTTTCTATTATATACTTGGTTTAGATTAATAATATACTGTTAAAAACTCTTGAAAGAAGCTTGCTTCTATTTATTAAAAACTGTACATGACTTGTTGTGGTAAAAGAGAAGCACAGAAAGTGAATAACAAAACAACAAAACACACACCAGGCGGATGGAAACGGTTTTTGTAATTTTTTCTACTTCAATGGTTTAGGCTGGGGCTTGTTTGAGGAGGGGAAGACACCAAGGCTTTCGAGGTGTTTACGCACAAACTCATAGACAGTAAATGTGACAGCCTGGCCAGGAGCCACCCGCATTACTCTCGGTGTGATTCCCTTATATAAAGCCCTGAAACCTTCTTCATGGATCAATTGTCTGCCAATAGTTGTAATACGCACCCAATTGGACAGGTTTTTGGTCGACTTATCCTTTTGCAACCTGGTTTTAATTGTATCAAGAGGAGCATTGGAAAAAGGGCCGATGGCTCCAGATACCAATCCAATTAACGACGTTTCCCAGGAGGGGAGTGTTTCAGACCCATGGTAGCTCTGCAAGAACTCCCTCAACTTAGAATAAACCGTAAAGTTCGCACCTTGGTTGGTGGCCTGTCTAGCCGCAGTTAAGGATACTCCCCTGTATAAAGCCCCTATCCCCTCTTCCTTGACAATTACATATGCAGCCTGCAAAGCATTCCTGTACTTGACAACCTCCTTACCATCTGCCCCTGTCGACGGATTGAGATGCTGTGCTTGCAAACGGATCTTCACCACTTCCATAGGATTCACCACCATCACCGCCTCCGTGATACCTGCTCCAACACCCGCAATAAACGTGTTCCCCGTGGACACAACCCCCGTATTGGGATCCGCCAAAACACTCCTGTAAAACCCATACGACGAAAACCGGATCGCCATCTTCGGAATAATCCCAATCACCACCGCCCCCAAACCCTTGTAAAGACTCAGAAACCCTTCCTGCTTGTAGATGCTCGACCCTGTCCTCAGGAACCCAGGACTGCTCTGGCCCTCATGCGTGGTCCGCCGATAAATCTGCATACGCACTTTAATCGTATCCAACGGATGACAACATAGCGCCTCAAACAATCCTGCTGTACCACCTGCAACCAAATTCACAGCTGGATGCGTGGAACTGTTCTTCTTCGACGACATATCTTTCTGTGCTGGCTCTCTCTTCTACGACGTGTATCTTGCAAATTCCGTTCCCAGCTTGTTTCCTATATTCAGATATATATACCCCACACCGCACATATAACTTGTATATCGTATATATATATTTCAAAGAATGACTCCGCTTACCGAAAAATATCCGCCCACCCGCCTTTAAGAGCTTTTAATGTCCACATGACTTATTTAACTGTTATCGTTATTACTTATCACCCGCAAGCCCAGAGGTCCCGACCCTAGCCGCCCAATTAACGCCAACGTACGTACATACATATACACACTGCACCTCATCGGCCAATTGGAATCGTATGAAAAGCACATCTTTTGCACTTGGGAGCTTCCACAAGCTACACTCGCTGCCCGCCATAGTTTTTGAAAAACTGATACGGGGAAAATGCCTTTAAGGAATTAATTTGGCGGGCTTGTTTCAGGTTGTTTCCGCCGATTATCCCAGTATGCAATTTTCTCGAGTCACCGGTGAATGGGCAACAGAAAAAGTTGGGGCGGTTAACTCCGGACCAAAGCCTTTGTCTATGGGGGGCCCGGGCGGGACGAATGGGGGCGGGCGAGGTACCAGCGGCGCGCCCGGGGGAAGCGGTAACGCCGCGTCTGCGCGTTCGCGTCGCCGATCACGGGACCGCGGTCGCGTGATCGGCGAGCAACAGGCACGTGACCACAGCGTGCTAGAGAAAAAAACAGCGGCAGGCGCATATATTATATGTTCAAAAACAGTCGTTTTTATGTAACTTTACAAAATGAGAAATTCGTCCCCCAGTCCGTGGTTTAAGCCTCAGCCATTTCCCTCAATCTTCTGATGGTGGATCTGACCGTGGCGGCGGCAGCGGTTGAGACAGTGTAAGCACCGCCAGCAACAGTCTTCTTGCACGAGGAACAGTTCCAGATACCAGCGGCACCTCTCTTGACGGACTTTTTACCGCAGAAAGAACAGTCGTATCTAGCATGTTGTTGAACCTCCAACTTCTTGACTTGTCTTCTCAAGGAGGAACCATAACGGACACCGTACTTACCGGTAATACCAACCTTCTTTGTTCTTTTAGCCCTGTTGGGATGTTAGTAATATGATCGGTGCGGGGGCTCCAGAGCACCGCAGAGAGCTCTGGGGTACTCTGGACCAGCAATAGGTTTTAACACGGATATCCATACATTTTTGTCTGTCGTTCGTTCTGTAGCTGCTAGATGATACAAGGTTTACACTTGATGGAGTCTCTTCAGTTTGTATTTTTTCAGAAGTCGGTTGTACGCTGGCGCCCATCATGCTGAACGGCGCGTTGCGACCGGCAGGGGCGCCTGGGCGCAACGCACCACTTTCTTGTTATGCACATGGTGCGGTGCGCGGAGGTACACACGCATGTACGGGTGCAGCAGTCACCGCGGCCTCGCGGCCTGACGGCCGCGGTATATATAATAACATACATACGGTTGCCCCCGCCCACACCCGTTCCATTGCATACACACACTTCGGTTATGTGCACCATGCAACTCTGTTGCATGTCTGTATACCATTGCAAACCGTACCGAGGGACAGGCTCATAATGCCACACCCAGCCCAGCCTAGCCCACGGTCACCAGACCTTTCCTGGCCGTGGATCGCGCCTCTACCACTAACCTGCAGTCTTGTATGCCGCTTTTGGCAAATAGGAAGAAAAACTGTTTTCATGCCTTCCTCCATCGCTACCCAGTCCAAATCCCCGCTGGATCTGGGCCACGGTTTAAAATACCCTTGTTATGTGTCTTGGGGGTATGGGTGGGGCGGCACCACCAAGAAACAGCAGCAGCAGCAGCCTCTGCGCGTTGTCTCCCCCGCCAGATGAAAATCTGGCGGGGGAGACCACCGAAGAGAAAGATGCACAGCCCACGGAGATCAGCTTAGATTGGCGTGCTGGCGCGGGCACATTGTTTCAACACTCAAGACAAAGAAGACAAAATTTGTTTTTGGCCGCTCGTGCTCTTCTGCCCTTCTCTGGGCCCTGCTTGTTAATCGGTAAAGGCTTACGTTGCTCTTTTTTCTTGCTGAATAACAGTGCTTCTGACTTCGTCGTCGACATAGATAATGTCTTTACCCGAAAGGGTAAACACCGAAGCGCATATATCGTGTGCATATGTTCATAATCTGATGATAGCCTGGTAAAAGTAAAGCGATCCAAAACCCACACACCGGCAGCACATTACGCCCCAGCTGCGATTGTGTTTTCCCAACCGGCCCTCCGTTAAATCTCGCTCCCTCTCTCTGCGTAAACCTTCGGTAAGCTGAGGCCAAATCTTGTTTTTCCCTTTTTTCCATCGTTGTGTGTGCTGCTTGTTTATTTGCTACTCTAATTATATTCCAAGCCCAGAGAGATGATTAGCGGATCGATTTACATTTTGCCTAAAGTTGTGTCGGATCGACTGACTGACTCTAGAAAGGGGAAGGGATGAAGGGGGGTTTGGTTGGGAGCGCGGACCGGCACTGGGGTGGAAAAAAGAACCACACCTGGTATAAACGTTCGCCGTTATGTGCTGCTATTGTAACACCAGTGCTAAGACCACTTTAGTCCCTATCTGTTATCCCGCACTAGCCCCTCCAAAGGCAATCATAATAATATTCACTTCGGTTGCTATTGCAACCGAAGTAACATACACTATCTATCAGTTCTCTCTATCAGCTGCTGTACGCTAGTAAATAGCTTGGTTTTTTTGCCAGTCTGTAATCTCGATAGCTGCTGGCCAGCTGCCTGCCCAGCACACCGGCAGCAAAAGATGCAGCTTGTGGGAACAGAACCCCGTCCCCCAGCATCACCACTTGCAACTGTGCTGCGTGTTGATTAAATTTCTGCAGCGCCAGTAAACGCACGCACTCGCGCACGTATTCAAGCCAAGGCTACTTAGACTTTATTTTTACTCACTTACGTACGCACAGACAGAAATCAGAGAATAAAACCAGTAAGTCCCTTTCCCATTGATTAGTCGCGCGCCCCTCCCCCCTAGAAGAAACTGGCTAGCTAATAACAGCCCCCAAATGTATTGTTAATATCATCATCAACAGCTTTTTGCTACTACCGTTCTGGGTATTGTTATTGATTTTGTTTCTTCTTTCTATTAGGCTGGAGTGGTTTTTCATTATATTTTATATTTTACTTTGCAGGAACACAGCAGGAGCCGTTACAATAAACACAAACAAGAACATGGGGTTTTTATTGTGTATGCATACATATATATATATATAAGCCATACCATTTCAGTTTTAATTGATTTCCTTTAGCCATTATCTTCGTTCTTTTTTTCTTGTTCTTCCTTCCTCCTCCCTTACCAATAACGCCCGCCCGCCCGCCGCCATCCGCCGCCCTTTCGATAATTAGATTACAAACAGTTGTGTTACGTTGGCAACTGTGCATTATATAAAACCTTTTGTTTCACATAAAGAAAGAGGGCACACGCCACGCCACACCGCTCGAGTCAACGATTATTATACTATTCTTCTTCTGCTTTTAGTTGTTTGTTATTTTTTCCCCTGGTTGTTGACAAAAAATTGTAGTTTTTGTTTGTTTGTTTGTTTGTTTGTTTGTTTGTTTTGTTTGATCAACAGCAGCCAAAGGTTTGATTGTTGTCTCTTCTATTTCCGTCCCCCTCTTCCTTTAGAATTCCTGGTCGATCGGCTACAAAGCACCAGGATAGGATCAACAAACACGGGGAAAGTTGTCATCGTCAGCAGGCGTATTTACACAACAGAGATCCCAGCTCAGCGGTTAGCAGAAAAAACCAGAGCCGGAAACGCAAGATGTCTACAAATCTCATGGATTCGTATCTCCAGATCGACGAAGATCCGGAAGACGTACGGACTCCAGATGAGGATGTTTTGAATTTCGATCTTGATCTGTCGTCGCACCGCCAAATGCTAATTCATACGCAACCTATATATTTGATCAATACTTCGAAGTTGCAGACTCCGCAGCAGCATGTGGTACAACAGCCGGAGTTGAACAGCACATATTTGGGGACTAGACAGTCGTCTATTTTTTCTTCGAATGGCAATATCCACGGGCTGCTGAACGACGAGGACGTGTTTCCTGAGAATTCCTTCCATGCTGTGGGTTCCACGCTTACGCCAGATTGTCTCCACCAGCCTCCGTTTAGCTGTTTGGAGAAGCCACGCGCGGCGGCAGCTGCGCCGCCGCCGCCGGCTGTGAATGTGGTGCCTCCCCGTGCGGTAGCTAGGGAGGAGCTAGATTACAACTGTCATCCGTTTGCGATTGCGGATGATGAGTTGTTGCTGCAGTTATCCGCGCCTGTCAATCTGGGCCAACTGCAGCATCAGCAGCAGCATCAGCAGCAGCAACAGCAGCAGCAACAGCAGTTGCCTCTTCAAGATCAGATCCATAGGTCGCTGGGCCCATCGCTGGACCTGAACAAGTTCGTCCAGGCCGTTCACACTTACCATGACGACGCGAACTGGGATTCTCCGGAACAATACGAGTTTGTTCACACATTGACATCCAAACTTTCACGGTACTGCGGCTACTTTGTTGCCGATTCCAAGGAAATGGAGTATTTCGATAAGATCAGGTTACAAGAGATAGAATACCGGTTATCGAAGACATACTTCACATGACCAGATGCTCTGACCGTCACCCCTCCCCCCTTTACCTTTTTTGTCCCTTCACTTCGTTATTCCATTCATTTACCGTCATATAGTGTCAATGTCGTGCGTTTAGCTTTTTTTGGTTTATAATATTTCCCCGTTTTTCGTTTTCCAGTCGTCGCCCCTCCCCATCCATCGCATGCCGTCGAATGATTTCTCTTGTATCCATTACTATTCTGTTCGTTGCCTCGTGCGCTATACCTGCCTAGCCCATCACTGACTACCTTCCCCCCAGGGTTTGCTGCTACCAATCTTAAGTTCTCGAGGGGAAACCCTGACACAAGCACCACATTTACACGTACATGATCCTTCTTCGCCCATGTATATTTTTTTGTTTGACATTTGTTACCTTTTCTCACCTTCGGAATGCAGCTTACATCTCCTAAAAGACACCTTTTTTCGGCATGCTTGCGGCAGCTAGCAAACACACTAGGAGCATAACACAACACAGCAATCAATGGCTTGCTATATTTGTCCCTCTGCTGCAGATCTCAGCGGTAGTGCTAACACGTGTGTACTCCCTACCCCTGTTTTCCCGCCCCTTCTCCTTATATAGATGTCTATTTCTATAAGCTTTTTATAAAGGCTCAAAACGCACACGCGCCCTATCTATACTGTAATATACGCTTTCGATCATAAATGGTTGGTCTTCCTGGTGGTGATTTTGCGATCACGATAATGGTGATGATCAATGGACACGTACAAAGTGATCTTTAAGCCTTTTTTAGATTAATTAGAACTCCTTTTAAAGCAAGACGCACACATTCACAATACACACACACAAGGCTGCTACAATTCCCAACCCCCCCACGGCCGGCTTTCGAAACGTACCAGAAGCTGGTAACGCATAGCTCTCTACCCCAGCTAGGTACTTAGATAATGGTGTCAAGCGAGGACGAAGACGACAAGTTTCTCTATGGATCTGATGAGGAACCTGGAAATGCTGTGCAGAACAAACGTAAGCGGAATGTGCAAGCTGCTCTTCGTACTGGAGAACCGGATACCAAGAGGGTGAAGATACCTGCAGAGCAGCCTGCGGCAGATATATTGGTTGAACGGGCAAACAGCAAGGAGAGGAAGCAGGAAGAGGGCAATCCAGGTGAGGGAGGACCACTGCCAACACAGGAAACACAAGAAGCACAGGCAGACCAGGATGAGGCAGACCAGGATGAGGACGAAGACTTGGAAGACGAGGTTTCCGATTACTCGGAGTCGGAATCAGAACAATCAGAATCAGTTTCTGATTCCGACTCCGATGTGGAAATAATCATTGGAACAGGCACAGACTCATCTAAACTCGATTCGAAGAACTTGGCTACACCTTCAACAGCAGCTACGATCACATCGGCTTCTGAATCGACAATAGAACCTGTTTCTGAGCGATCTGTAACAACAACTGCAACTGTCGCAGCTGTGGTCAATGATACCTCAGCGGCTGTAGGGAAAGCTGTTGGAGCGTTAGATCTTAACGCTGTAGGTGAATATGAAGGCCAGCCTATTACCGATGTTGATCCTGAAGTGTTGAAGGAGAAACCATGGAGACAGCCCGGGGCTAATATTTCAGATTATTTCAACTATGGCTTTACCGAGGATACTTGGATGGAATATTTGCACAAACAGGAGAAGCTACGTAAGGAATATAACCCACGTAAGATTCTTATGGGTCTTCTTTCGTTGCAGCAGCAAGGTAAATTGACGGATGGCACGAGCAGTGGAGATGGAGCCATGAGCGGCAATGGAGGTAATTGTAACGTGGGCGGTGTCTCTTCCCATGGTGATATGAAGTCACCTAATAAGAACAACACAAGTGTCAATCCGATGCCGCCGCCGCCTGCATTTCCTATGGGGATCCCACCAATGTTTGGCGGGTTTCCCCCCTTCCCATTCCCTGGTATGATGCCGCCTCACCTAAATCCTGCTAGTAATACTAATGGTGGTGGCCAGAGCGCAGGCAACAAAAATGGCAACAGCAGCAATAATAACGGTAATAACAACAACATCAACAACAACAATAATGGTGGCAATAATAATAACGCCGCTACAACGACCAACAACCTTTCTTCGACCAGTAATAACAACAATGGTAAATAGTATAGAAATATATTATATATACGTTGTAATGAATTCACGATTGTTTTTGATTAAGAATTATAGATAGAAAATACACAACCTGCCATCATACACATACATATATACATACGTATGTACGTATATGTTGCAGTATCCTACTGTACATTTTTAGGTTACATTATTGGAAGTCTCAGCAACACTTTCGGCCAAAAGTTTCTTGACCCAAGGCTGATGAAATCGGTTTAACTTTATTACTGCAGTTAATTTCTCTACCCATTCTAGCTTTTCTACTCTCGTATCTGGATTAAATAATATCTCTTCGCCATTTTCAAAGTGTAACTTGAAACATTCATTAAGAAGAACCAGATCGGTAATAAATCTTTTCTTTACATCCACCAGCTCCCGTGAGCTTCCATGATTAACGAGCCTTACAACTTTCAGCATATTCATAAGGGCCCTTGGCCGTCTCGTGACTTCATGATGTGCCACTAACCGCGTGCCATTTAACTTAAAATATCTCCTCTTCAAGACATCTGTGTCACCACCCTCTTGCCACATATATCCCTCATATTGAATTGTCTGTTGTTGTTTATAACCTTCAACAATATCTTCGGCTACCTTAAGTGATTTGGGAAACTTTTCCAGAGGTGATATCCGTGGTAAATAACACATCGTCATATTGATGATACCTACCGGATAAGGAGCGACTCTAGGTAATTCCCACACTCCCCTCGCCGAGATATTTTTAGACGGTTTAACTTCCCTTTGCCATTCATTTTTTAATGTCCACTCAGAGTCCTGCTTCTTATACTCTAGTTTCCCCAATTCCTCCTCATTTAGATGTATTTTACAACGCGCGAAGGAACCATCTTGTGCAAACTTATACTCCCAAGAATCATATTCTGAATCTCTGTTGACGTACGTTTTCACATACTTATATTTTGATTTACCAAAAATCTTACACTTATTTTTTATTGGTACACGTTCGATCACTTCTACCAACTCCTGCTTGGGTTTTTCAAACCGACATTTCAAAGTAATAATCAAAGAAACCTCCAAACTATGATCAACAACTACTGAATATTCGTGTCCTAATTCAATTCTACCATCATTTGGTAATTTTGTCCATTCTGTTTGGATAACATTCATCCCATTATCAAATTCAATGGCATATTCTGTTTTATGTTGTTCAATATCAGAAAGTTTCAGATTATTGATATCAGACAATTCGATATACAACTGACCCCGATCTCTATTATTACCTCCAATAAGCATACTACCATGTTTATTTGATTGCCTATCAAACCGAGCGACAGCTTTAGATTTGCTGCTCCGAACTGTATTGTTCCGTCCCAACGATTGTGGGCTACCAGGTTCTGTGCTATATATATTATAAGGCATTGAAACCCTGACATTTTTGGATGACGATTTAATATGCGATAAGGAAGAAGGGTTTGTATTTTCGAACTGCTCCTTCACAGGGGTTAAAGAACCTTCAATGGTTTTGAAGCTACCTAACGAGTTTGAGTGCACTGCCTCAAAGCCATATATGCTTTCGATTTTCTTAGCATCCACTTTAGTATCTTTTTTTGTATTTTTAATTATGCCTATTCCAATAACTTTATTTTCATCCTCCTCTTTTACAACGTCTGAACGATACAATAATTTGTCGATGACATTATTCGTGACTTTTTGTGAATTGATATAATCAAAGATTGTATTTTCGTGATCTGAATGTTCCCAAAGCTTGAATATTTTTGAATCACGATTTCCTGCTACAACGTCGGTTGAACCACTGGTATTAACTTGAGAATTTTCATTATTGACAAAGCCTTCAATTAAATTAGCAAATTCATTTTTTCCCGATACAAGCTTTGGCAGAAATTCTTGATTCATAGTTTCAGTACTGTCGTCTGTATTTTCTTTAAAAAAAGAGTCAGACATTCCACCCGAAGAAGAAGAACGGATGCCCCTTCTATGGCTATTACGTATCGAACTCTTACGATTGAAATAATATGCGTTTATTCTTTCACTAGTCTTTAATTCCTGTTGAATCTTCTTAGATACAATTGAGTTCCTTCTTAATGGATCCAAAATACTTTTGTTCAATTGCTTCAAGGATGGAGTTTCCTGGATTCCAACTTCCTCATAGCTGTAAAATGGAGAAGCTTCCTGTAAATTTTGCCATTGCTCCCTGCTATAGTAAATCGTTGGCCTAGTGACGATCTTTGGCTTAAACTTAAACTTTTTGTCCCTAATACTGACCGGTGGAGTTGATTCTAATGATTTTTTGGCTGTTTTATTTGCTTCATTATCATGAGCTATTCGGCGACACTGAAAAATTGGCCCTTTATCAGCATTTATATGATTCAATTGATTCTCTTGAGCATGCCAAATACTCAAATAATTATCAGGTCTGGGGGGGTTCCCAATAGTAATGGAACCTGCTGATTTATCGGAGTCAAATCCAAAAGGATATGTATCATCAAAAAACGATTCATACCTAGGCAGGGTTGGAAGATCTGGTGGAAGCTTCAGAACGGGGGATGAGTCGTGAACGGAAGCAAGTGCATCATCGTCATCTGCTGATGATTGACTTTCATTTTGAATAGTTTCACCATCATTAGTATCAGATACAGTTGCTCGTTTATCTTCTGAACTTTCCACTATGATCTCTCCATTTTCATTGGAAAATTCTATTACCGGGAGTTCAAGTTGTCCCTTTTTGTATGATTGGCTTTTTAGGCTGTCTTTAGAACGGTTAACACTGTTTTCTGAACTTAGCTTACCTGGAGATTTCTTTAAATCTGCATCAATTTGCCTATCATCACCATCATAATAATCGTCATCATTATTAATATCATCACCATAGGAGGAGGAGGAGGAAGACTGCTGCCTATATAAGTGCACTGTACCGTCTGCATCGTTTATCTCCAATCTTCTAAACAAATTAGGATCCAGTGGAGGTAATTGAGGACGTGTCAAGGTAGATGATGATTCTGAAAATGTAGACTGTTCTAAAGTTTTGAGAGTGTCGCTTCGGGATAATTCATTTGGTATTGCCAAATCTTCTACTGATGCTTCTCCTCTATAACCACCTTGTAGGGAATCTAAAGGCGAAGATCGACCTGAATACTCGGTTGTATATTTATCTTCAATTGTGGCTGCGGCAGAGCAAACATTTAGCATCCTACTTTTATCTTTTGTTTCCCCCATAAAACGCATATCCCCCATAGATATGTTTTGATGTGGTGAGCTGCTGAAATTTGGTAATTGAGAAGTGAGTGAATTATCAAAATCTTCAGAATTTCTCGAAGATGCAAACTTGCTATGTATATCCTGTAAAGAGGACGCTGTTGGTATATTTGTGGCATATGATTTTTGTAACTGAGAAAGCTCTTGGCTATTTGTAAGATATGCCTTCTCAGACGTCAAAGTGGATTGTTCTTGTGACATGATGCGGGCTGCAGACGTTGGCGGGGTCATTGGTGATGTAGGCCTTATTCTGAAGATAGCTGAATGAGTGGAAGTTTCAAACTCTAAATTCTCTTTCTTATGTGAAGCAAGGTTTGGTCGGGCAGTTTGTGAATCTGAATAACTCCCTTTGTCAATTCTGCTAGCGGGGCTTTCTATAGTATGGATCACACGCTTTAAACGCAGCTTTTCAATACCGAGGGATAAATCGTCTTGGGCATAAGCACTTGAACTGCTACTCTCATGGTCTAACTCTCCAGAAATCACAATATTACCGTGCATCTGGCTTAATACTTGGCCACTTTCCATACTAAATTTTGAGCTGAGTTCACTAGAAGTGTTTACCCCCCTTAAATTGTACCCATCCCAAGAAATGCCGCCATCACTATCAACGCACATATTATTATCGGACTCTGCGCTTGGTTCAAGAACCACACTGTATTCATGAACGCTGGGTGGCTGTTCATCGAAGGTAACCGATTTATGGGATGTAGAAAAGACCATACCCTCTCCTCGTTTTTGCTCGCTTATGTTGGCACCACTTTCTGCTGGATTTGTGGTGGCACTGTATGACCCTGTCTCCTGCATTGTTCTCTCTTGGACCCCGCCTAATGGAGCAAGATTGGCCAGTTTAAAGGCATTGCTTGGTAAATCTTGAGTTGCGGACATTTCCATATCAATAACTACCTCTGATGGATATACCTTCTCGGCTACCTCACTTCTATAGAGGCCATTTTGTTCAGTCATGACGACTATATGTATATTAGCTTTAAGTAGTACTCCTTAGAAAAATGTTGCTGTAAATACAATGTATCTCTGCCTTCCAATTCGAAATATCTTCCCTCGTTATCTAACTTGTATCGTAATCACCAGAATCTAATAAGGACTACACTGAACTAGATATCAAAACTTTTGAATATATGATATTAAACTATACTAAACTATTCGCCAGAGATCTTTTCCCGTGTTTTCTAAATACATAATGTTTGTTTACCTTTCATTTATGGAAGCTTATTTCCAAATAGGGAAATAAATAAATATATCTCACGTGATTTAATTTCCTCGAGCGGACATACCTGACCTGCTCGAGAGGATTAAGTACGCATTCAATTGTTGCTCTAAGACTAAAAACAGAACAACCCAGAAAAAGAAAAAAGAATTGATGCATGGAGGTACAATGCGCATGCCCCGATAAGTTTTCCCTGGTCTCTTCAATTCGGCTGTCGAGTTTCGAAGTTCTGCTTGATCGTAGTTGATGTCCAACCGTTTATCGTGCCCAAATAAAAATCACAAGGACTAAATTAAACCACCCCAGCACCTAAAGCAGACGCCGTAGGCGTCTTCTGTCAAAAAACTGCCACGCAGCCAATGCCACCACCGAGCAAATTGCCTGCGTGGCCAAACAGCAACTTGCTGCCAAAAATTAAACAAACAACTTTAAACCACTTCCTGGTACTGCTATAAACAGAAAGTCCCCAGCACATACCTCTGCTTCGCCCGTCTTCGCCCGTCTTACGCAGTCCATAGCCGTAGCGCACACGACTAACCTTCCTCTCCTTCTTCACATTTTTACCCGGCTGCATGCCTCTATCAGAACATTATCGGCTCGTTCAACCAGCACACCCACAGTTTGTACCCATAAAACCAGAACAACGTCCCAATGTACACCCCCTACCTTCCCAATCCCAAGAAACGATCTATCTAAATAACCAACTTTGGTCTTTTCTACCTACTACGTACAAAGCGATTCATTTATAGTTTCACGATCCCGAGGCAAATTTTCCAGAGGCAGTGTCGTTATTGAACAACGACGTCTAAAAGAGAAAAGGGGAAATTGGTGATGATGGTCAATCTTCTTAAATAACGTTTTGATGGGACTACAAGAAGCAAGACCATTTTGCTTTCGAATAGATAAACTCGTCTGGCAACTAAAATCATAATATAAACGGTTAGTTCATTAGACTTCTACAGCAGTTTTGCTTGCTGTGAAAAGTTTTGGTTTTTTTGTTATTAAGCTGTGTCCTCTTTGGAGCATAAACTCCCTGAGACTTGCGTTAGTTGTTGGTGATTGAAGGTTTTAAACAGTTGTGTAATGGTTGATAAGGGTAATAGAAAAGGAACATCTAATTCGTCGAGTGGTTCTGGCTCGAGTCCAGGGTCGAAGTCCCATACTAGACCGAGTCTTTCAAAGATACCAGAGGTGATTGATCCTGGTATTACGGTGCCAATTTACGAAGAGGATATTGTTGACGACCAAGAACAGATAAGTCTGGAGGAGCAGCCCCAGAAGCTTGGATCTTACAGAGCTAAGGCAGGGCGGTTTTCCAACACACTATCCAACTTGCTTCCTAGTATTAGTGCGAAATTGCATCATAATAGAAAGGGTGCTGGTGGAACTGGAAAAAATGTTGTGAGTGTTGTAGATTCCGAGCCGTTGACGGAGCAACACTCAACTTCTGTTGAAATGACGGGGAGCATTACTCCACCGCATGATTTACAGAATGTGATTAGTCTTCCTGATTCTACATATGGTATTACTCAGCCTAGGAATTCTAATGAATCTTACACGTATGGCAATAATGGTTATAATGGTCATTTACAGCCTACGACTTCTAACGGTATATCCAGAACTAGGAACAATACGGTATCATCACAAATAACGTCTCTGTCGAGCATTGCAGCGGCGCCTATAGCAACGTCTAATTCGGGTAACATCTGGACGAATTCTACTGCTAGTCCTGCTGATACTATAAACAACATGGTTTCCACACAATTCAATCCGATTCCACTTCCTGATTTTCCTCAACCAAATTTTTACGATGTGCTTGCTCAACAGCCGCAACAGTTACAGCAGTCACAAACAACTACTTCTCTGTCTGTTCCACATGGTAGTGGGAATTTTTGGGATAAGAGGACTAGGTCACAATCGAATGCCTCGAGTATATACGCGGATGCTCAGTTATTTGACCCTTCTGGCGTTCAGCCTGCTGCACAACCGGGTCGGTCTAGAGCATCTACGTTTGCATCCACTACTCAACCTCCGAGTATTGTGAACAATAGTATTCTTCCTTCAGGTCCGATTATTCAAGATGAAGTTGACCCTAGGTCGTTGAATTGGGTTTCCACCGATCCAGCTGTACCAACCATAAACCAAATATCCCATTTATTGCCATCCAATACCATATCAATTTCCAATGTATATCCCTTACAACAACAACAACCTCATTTGTCTAACGCTGTCAACTTAACCAGTGCAAGCCTAGCTACCCTATGCTTGAACTTTGGTAAGGTTCTTTCTGCGAGAACTATGAAGACCGTGAACATGGCTATTGTAGAGTTTGACACGGTTGACGCTGCTGTGCGTGCAAAGGATGCGCTAAATGGCAAGGAGGTGTCTTTAGTGGGTGCACCTAGCGCAATTCACTTTGCAAAGGTGTTACCCATGCATCAGCAAGTTAATGTTATCCCTCCTATGCCTTCAAATTCCAATGGCTTACAATCGTTGTTGCAGGAACAATTGTTTTCTGGTGCTGTGACCTTTCAGCAGCAGAATGGGATCGCTATTCCAGTTTTTAATTCTAATGGATTGAATGCTCAGCAACAGCAGCCACCATCACATCAATCGCAGGGGCAAACACAGGTCTCGAACCACCCTAACGCAACTCATTCGTTAAGTTCGCTTTCTCATACCCAACCAGATAAAGAACATTGTCCATTCCCACTGCCACCAACTGATATTAAAGAACAGGTTTCTTTATTGGAAGATCTTATTAAATCTTTCAAAATTGAACATGACGATAGCAAAATCAAACATATTATTTCTAATGCCCTCGCTTATCATGGTACTGGTGACACTACTGACTTTGGTCCGTTGCCTGAACCATTACCACATCGTGAGTTTGATGCCCCGAAGCTACGTGAGCTAAGGAAACTCATTGATGCTGATAATATAACAGACTTGGAAATTGAGCAGCTCTCAATTGCTATGCTAGATGAACTACCTGAATTGAGTTCAGATTATCTCGGTAATACTATTGTTCAGAAATTGTTTGAACATTCATCGACCATAGTGAAAGATATTATGTTAAGACGGACAAGCAAATACCTAACATCTATGGGTGTTCATAAGAACGGTACTTGGGCTTGTCAAAAAATGACTACGATGGCTGACACACCCAGGCAAATGGACATGGTAGCTAGAGGGGTTTACAAGTACTGCACACCATTATTCAATGATCAATTTGGCAATTATGTTATTCAATGTGTTTTAAAGTTCGGGTTTCCATGGAATAACTTCATTTTTGAGAGTATTGTCTCCAATTTTTGCACGATTGTGCAAAATCGGTATGGTGCGCGTGCCGTTAGAGCCTGTTTGGAAGCTCACGATATAATTACACAGGAGCAATTATTGGTTCTAAGCGGCATGATACTTCTGTATGCGGAGTATTTGGCCACAGACAGCAATGGTGCTTTATTAGTGACTTGGTTTTTGGACACTTCTTCTTTATTAAATAGACACTCTATTTTGACTGAGAAGTTGCTTCCTCATATTGTTGAGCTATGTTGCGATCGATTGGCATCGCTGACAATCTTGAAGATTTTGAACTTCAGAAGCGATGAAAATGCAAAAAAGATCATCTTGGACACTGTGTTCGGTTCTTCAGAAGATGCTAAACCACCACCTCAAATATTATATCAAATTTTGAGTGATACAAACTACGGTTCCACTTTTGTTTACAAGGTTCTTTCTACTCCATTACTAGAAGGCGATGTCAGAAATCATGTCATTCAGCAAGTACGTCTAGTTCTGTCAGAGCATAGTGGCCCTCAACATCGCCGTCTCATGGAAGAGGTTGGATTTGCTGCTACAAACAACGGAAGTTCTTCAGGTACTAACAATGCAACGCCCTCCAAACACCGGCCCACACTCTCACATGTGTTCACTGATAATTCCGGGCATATGAGAACTGTTTCTGTTAGTAGCAACCGTAGTACAGGTTCCATTCCTAGGACTTTGACTAGCAGTCAGTCTCAATCCACTTCTACTGCCCAACCAAGTTCAAACGGAACTTTATGTTGTTATAACTATCCTGGAACGTTCCCAGGAAACTCTGGCTCATATTCCATGGGTACAGAGGATTTAACCTCCCAATTCGATATGTTGACATTGAACAACAATACACAGATATCCCTACCACTATTAAGCATGAACAACCAAATGAATGGCAGCACTAACAACAGCTATGCGAACACCAATGGGACGTTTGGTTATTAAACTTAAAAAAAATCATAAAGGCTGATCTAATAATGGCAAGAAGCATTTTTTTTAAGTTAATATTATATTGAATTAAAAACTCGTACAGATATTTTTGTCCGCTTTATTTTTTGTTTTAAAATTAACATGTATATATATATATATCAAGTCCTGCCATCGTCCAAGGGGTTTTAATTGAAGGCCTTTCAGTTTTATGATATACATAATAATTAATGATGTAAGTTAGATAAATGCTAAAGACTAATTTATTGACTAGAGTTATGGGCATTTTGATTTTATCTCCCCGAATCTCCTCCCATGCTTCGTCTTTGTGTCACAGGCGCCTGTCATGCACATATATAAATCGATCCCCGTCAGCGCTGGCGAAACGACATTAATATGTACACATAGTACTAATCAAGGCTTTACCTCTATAAACTTAGAGATGGACAGGAAATCATACAAAAGAGCGTTAAAACAATTTGATGTCAATGTTCAACGGAAACGAAGTTTACGCAATAAGAACAGCTTCATGAACGAGACATCATCATCTGCTTCATTTTATGATAACGATGAAAAAATAAGGAGAACAAGAACCCAATTGCAAAAGATCAGGTCTACACAACTATATTTGGCGATTCTCCGACTACTGCGGGGAATCTCACAGAAGAATTGAACCAATGCTTCCAACCTAAAAAAGCTGCGAAAGAAAATGGTACTAGAAAATTAACCAAAGACTCATTGATGGAATTGCAGCTCCTGATCCGAGAATTTGAAGTGCAGCAGATATCTGAATGTGATCATATGTTTTGCCAAGAAGGGTTATCACCAGAAAATTTATGTCAATGTCGCACCAATTTTTTGTTCGAATTAGAGTGCTTTGATAATAAAGATGCTATAGAAATTGGCAACCTAAGAACTCAATGTTACTGCAAAAAAGTATATAATGCTGTTGACAGTAACTGGGTTGTTTCTTCAACCCAAGATGCTCTGAAACAGGAAGAGTGGCAAGGCAAGGAATGGCTAGTATTACCAAAGATAGACGTCAAACCTACAAAGGATGCATGTATAAATGACGTAGATGTGCTAATCGAGGATGTAGCACCCAAACCAAACAAAGGGTTACCGGCAACTGTCCTTCAAATCAGATCTAACAATAAAGCCTTCGAAGAATCAATTGACTTGAGTGGAATTTTCAAACAATGGTCGTCATCATCATCATCACTATCAAATTGGGATTTTCCAAACGACAGTTTTGAACACTGTCCTTCCGCACAGGCAAAATGTGCTTTAAGAAAACGCATCCTCAAAACTTCTGACATTGTATTCCCCAAATAAGAGCATTAAATACCGGCTCAACTATCTGTATGGTCTCTGAAATCTCTGGCTATCGCGGAACTTGATACCTTTCTATGTATGTCGTGTGTATTTTATACAAAAGCAATAATTGTGCTGAGCCCATATCCACCCATTTAGCTGCGGAATCAGGGTGACAATATAATTGAAACATATGCTAACCTTTAAGAACCCAAAATTACATATCCTCATCTCATTAATCTATAATATGAATTAATTGATCTGTGACATATCGGTATGATTGTGGCGCCAAGTATAGACATCACCGAAGACGTTTCATCATAAAATCTGAAATTCATGCAAACGTTAAACATGATGGCGATCATCTCTCATTCACTGCAATAGCTAAAACAGTCCCAACGGCTTGAATCTATGTCTCTGAAACTCTACCGTTAGAGATGTTACTAATCCGAAGGTTGTACTCTTCTAGGCGTGGTTCTGGAGGGGTGAAGTTTCTTCCAGAATATAAACTTAAATGTGGACTAGAAATCCATTCACAGTTAAATACCAAGAACAAATTATTTTCAATGTCAACTAATGATCCATTTCACGCTGCCAATAACCCCAATTATCATACGTCATACTTTGATGTATCATTACCTGGTACTCAGCCAAAATTAAATTATGAAGCGGTGTTATTTGCTTCAAAGCTATGCTTAGCATTACAATGCGATATTAACCTTAACTCTCAATTTGATAGAAAGCATTACTTTTACGGAGACCAGCCGTTAGGATACCAAATTACACAGCACTACAAACCGTTTGCCAAGGGGGGGCAGTTGATCATGTACCGAGATCTTGATAATATTGACGAAGTTATGAAGCGTATAGAAATTGTTCAAATACAAATTGAGCAGGATACGGGTAGATCATTATATGCCGGGTCAGAAACAGGTACGCTTATTGACTTAAATCGCTCTAATGTGCCACTAATAGAGCTGGTCACAAAGCCGCAATTTAACGATGTCAAACAGGTTTGTGCCTTTATCAAGAAGTATCAAAACTTGCTCAGGCACTTAAAAATTTCGACTGGCGACCTGGAGACAGGTGCTATGAGAGTAGATGTAAACTTATCAGTTAATGGAAATGCACGTGTAGAGCTGAAAAATCTACCTAATACAAGCTCTATTAGAAATGCAATTATCTGCGAATATCAGAGGCAAGTAGATATTATTCGCTGTGGTAAGGCTGAAGAATTACTTAGCGAGCCTCAAACCAGAGGTTGGACCGGTTCCGAAACAGTAAAGTTAAGAAGTAAAGAGACTACTATTGATTATAGATATATGCCAGATCCCGAATTACCTAAGGTTACGTTAAGCTCTGATGTACTTACTGGTGTTGCCTCAGAACTTCCAGAACTACCAGATGCCATTTTGACGAAATTGCTAAGCAAACCGTACTCCATGTCTCTCAAAGATGCCAAACTTTTGACAACAAATAGTAGCAGCCATACTAATTTATACTCCACCCCAGAGTTGCAAGAATTCTACATGAAAACGTTTGAAGAATTTTGCAAATTTAATGGTTCTATTATCGAAAGCAAGTTACCTGCCAACTGGATTATTCATGAATTATTGGGTAATTTAAACAAATTACGCATTCCCTTAAGCGAAGCTTCTAAAATTCTTGACCCAAAAACATTTGGAGAGTTTTTGAATTTAATATATCGCAAGTCCATTTCTAAAGCAAGTGGTAAACTATTATTATTTTATGTTTTGAACAACTTCAAAACTTCTGGCTTTACTGACTTGCAGGGTATAAATTTTGAGGGTCTGATAGCAGAGTACGAGTTGAATCCACTCAACCAAGTAGATGAAACTCAGTTGCAAGGTATTTGCGAAGAGATTCTAAATGGAGTAGATGATGGAGTAAGGAGAGATATTATATCTGGTAAGAAAAAGAACGCCATACATTTCCTGGTTGGCCAAGGAATGAAGCTCTCTCAGGGGAGAATTGAAGCTCCATTATTAGAAAACACTTTCAAGAAGATATTAGGCATCAAGAAATAATTATTTGAAAGTAAATACAATCTTATAACTAGAACTTCAAAAATTATCATTAATAGTATTATAAAAATGTTATTCAGCTTCTTGTTAGAAGTCACTAAGAAAAGTTGGGAAAAAAAACTTCCTATATTGAAAAGAAGCCAAGATTTGCAAACCTTTTAAGAACTTACTTTCTTATAACGTTCATTTCATTTTTCAACGGAAGTGTAAGTCACATTCTTCAAAATTCCCGCCCCGACAACAATGTTATATATGAATATAACTTTATACAGGCCTCGTCTTCATACCTTATTCTTTCCAAAAATTAGAAGTAATCATGTCTTATAACCAATTATCTATAACAAGATAAAAGAACTATCAATAAGTCCACCCCAATGACCACGCAAACCAAGATAGGATAACTCAACAGATACATAAACTCCAAATCCAGTGATACATTGCCAACAAACCACTCTAGTATAACACTCGAAAACCGATACCAAAAAAGATAGCCCAGCAGATGAAAACAAAATACAAAAAAAAAAGAATACTAAACATTGGTTGATTCATTAGAATGTTTAGAACAGTGAATGAACGCCCACAGTTCAGCAATTATAGGTGTGTAAGACTCTTCAACATCAAAGAAAAAAAACCACCAACATAAAATCAACTTGTGAATCACAATCAAGTAAAAATATAAATAAAAGAGTACAGGAACTTGGTCAATGTGAGAACTTCGTGATGGAAATTGAAGGTTTAAAAAGTAAAAGAAGCTCAAAGATGGGAATATCAATTCCTGACTGTGATAAAAATGTCTGATAGTAATGTGGAAAAAGATCCGCGTCTTACTGTTCATTCAGTATGTTAAAAAAACAATATAGTTTGAATCCTCCATAAATTTACAAGTAATAGAAACAAAAAACACAACAATAAAGATGATCCTGACATATGAGTGTGATAAAAGCATTGAACAAGTCTTAACCAGTTACTTTTAACCCCAGACACTCATGTCGTTATTCCAAATACCAAAAGAACCTGAGGCAGTAGACGAGGTGCTCGACTGATTAACCGTTGTAGGACCAGCAGTGGAAACACCAGTTGAATTCCCCCAGGTGGAACTAGCAGCCGGCAACATCGTAAAAGTAGATTGATTGGAAGAAGAAGGAAACGAGTTAGAGGAGAACATGGATGCCACCATAGACCTGGATCCATTCAAAGACGAGACATTGCCGCTAGAAGATGTATCACCCAGCAAAGAAGATGGGAATACTTGCATCAAATCGTTAGAAGTTGCAGCACTTGAGATCGGAGGACTATTGCTCTGAACAAAAGGAGATACCATGTTAAAGTTGCTCATGGCTGGGCTGCCACTTGCAGTCTGTCCATAAGCAATACTATCATATTGCTTATGGAAGTCGCTTGGCATAATATAGTCACCAAAGTCACTACTTAACGAGTTAATTGTAGATCCTCCACTTATAGAACTTTGCAATCTAGGTGGCGAAGTAGAGCCTGAAGACGAGCTGGAAGTCAAAAAGCTTTGTTGTTGCCCGGGTTGTGGTGTTTGTTGAGCGATCAAAGGCAAAGAAATATTGCTTCCATTACCATTTGGTTTTGAAGAACTGGGGTAGAAAACCTGTGGATAAGTCTTTTGAAAAGACGTTTGCAATGGATTAATCAATTGCTGCTGTTGCTGCTGCTGCTGCTGGTGGTGATGATGATGATGGTGATGGCCATGGTGGTGGGCTCCATACTTGGCTTGCAAGTTACCGATTTGGAAACGCTTACCACCACTGTTGCAGTTGCCAGCATCCACAGCAGCCCCACTAACATAATGATTAACACTGCTGTTATTGGAACCGTGGCTTATCCTTTTACGCTGCTGGCCAGACATCCCCTGACCGCCAGCACGATTTTGGTACCTGTACTGCTGTTGCTGAGACTGACCCTGCTGTTGCTGCTGTAAAGGAATTACCCCATTTTGTGGCATCAATTTCAGAGACCGATATTCCATCAAATACTTATCCATATCTTCAAGCTGGGAGATAAATGGGACGCTCAATATTTGACCTGGCATACTTGTTTCCTCCGAATTATTCCAAGTCTGCTTAACTACCTTTATGATCGATTATTGGAATGGTCACCTATCTAAGCGTTTCAAATAAGAAACCAAATAATATCCCTCAAAGATTCAACTGAAAGCTAATAAGCAATAACCAATAACGCTATTGCTTAAAAGATTAAATAAACCACTAAGCCTATACCTACCTTTTTAGGGATAACATAACAGATCTACTTAGAAAACTAATAAAAAACTTTTCAAAACCTTGAGATGCAAAAATCTACTTTCGAAGATATGAAATCGGATGCAGTCAATTATGTAAAGTGGAAAAATGTATGGTCGAAAATTTTGAGATTAGATAAGCACATGGTGAATCGGAATTCGTCTGAAGTGACAATAATACGACATTTCGTAATATTTAAGCGTCAATTAGATGATATATATGTGTGTGAATATATATAGAAGGGGTTTTGGTCAGATTAATGTAATATGATGAGGTTGCAGGGATTGGGGAGAAGAGTTCAGCGTTTCTTTTTCTCCTTTACTTCGTCATCTGTAGTGGCATGAAGTCTTATAACGTTTGGATAATCGGATCTATTAGCCATATGGCCTTGGTGCCAGTCGTAGCTGAGGGCATATGCAAAGACAGAGCCATTTCTGTTGAAATTGCAAACAGGGATGGAGGAGTTCATCGGAGGAAAGCCTTTGAGACGATGTCTCTGATTTTTGTCCCAGAAATGGAAGGAGCCGTCGCCACCTGCGGTAGCAAAGGTACCGTATTGCGGGTGGAAAACTATGCTGTTGACGGGGTATACATGTGACTCGGTGGACGCACGGGTGCCTGTGGTTGCCGTCGCTTGTTGTTGTTGTCTGTGACATTTGAAAGAGAAGCCGCTTTTACGTTGTTCCTGTTCGTCAACGTATTGGATTGCGCATCTGCCTTCGATGGAGCCAATGGCAAAGCCGTTACCCTCGATATAGCAGGCGATAGTACGTGTTTGCCATTTCAAAGGAGACATAGAGGTTCTAAAGATCTGGCCTGGGTTGTTTAGATCTACGATAATTATGTGGCGTTCCGCAGTACCTATAACCAGCAGTTTTTGTCTGCTATCCATGGCATAGACACGTTCTGGCATAGCTACCGTGGAAATGGGCTGAGACTGTCTCATGTCCCAGTATTTGATGGTTTTATCCCACGAACCAGTAACAATGCATTCTTGGTTTGAGGGCCCGCACTGTACAAACCGCAGCAACTTTACTGGAGCATCATGGCTACCGATTTGTTGAGTCTGTCCACTTGCAACGTCATATATCTTCACCACATTGTCACAGCCTCCCGATGCAATCTTCGTGCCATCTGAAGACCATCTCGTTGTCAACACGGGTGCTTGATGCTCATACTGCGCACGACCTTGTGTCATACCATTTTGTACATCCCAAATTCGAACTGTGTTATCCCATGAAGCCACACTAAAAAGAAAATCCTGTTGTGGAGAGAATGCAATGTCTGAGATAGAGTCGTTGGCTGGATTGTTGATCGTTATGTCATTTACCAAATCTTTATCAGTAGCCATAGCTGTAGTTGTACCTGTAGATCCAGTTGTTCGATATAGTGACATATCGACCTTCTATATTATAATGCACTCAGTACTTTCCCAAGTGAGAAGTTTGTAATGCTGGGACGTTTGGATGTCGCTAGACCTTTCTTAAAGGTTGTTGAATTCTTCTGATTCTTGAATAATTTTGCGAATGTCACCAGGTACGTGCATTCAACCTGCTAGGCCAAAAGGAAGTCAGCTATATTCAAATAATTGAGGCCAATGGAAGAAAATATTGCATTAGTTTCTTATATAATTACGGATATTACGATGGTTCAGTATCTTTATTATTAGTATATGTAGTCAGGAATCAGATTTATAACATACAAAATTGTGTAGGGGGTACTATATCTAAATAAAAATGGATGTCGATGGTAGTGAGTAATGTGTACAATTAATTAATCAATGAAGAGGAGTTTGCTTGTTGGGAAGTTCAAGGAAATGTGAGTATTCTTTTTTTACAATATAAAATCTCCAAGGAGTATATTTTAACGCCAACTAAATTGAAAGAAGTTGAAATCGTTATATGTAGAGTTTGGATCAGAAAAATCTAAGTTAAATGCGTCTTGGCCTTTATTGCCACTGTTCCCGTTTGTAGATAATGAAGCACTATTAGTCGCATCGGTAGTAGAATTCGAGATCTCACCTGTTGCAACAACTGTATCCATATGGTTACCGCTGCCCGGTCCCTTCTTTATGGTGACAAGTAAATCTGTATCTTCCTGGTCGAAGTGAAATTGGGCATCCGCGCTCAAGGTAGGGTCATGATGCAATGCTTCAAGTTCGTGATGGTGGTTGGATGGGCTAATGTCACTATTCGATGTTGGAATTGGAAGACTGCTGTGGGCTCCAGAATCGTTGCTTGAACCACTTCCGCCTAAAAACTCCTCATTGGTAGGTACAGAGCTGATTGCATTACCCGTGTGCACAATTGTAGGAGTAGGACCTGTAGGGACATTCGGTGTAGTGGTAGAGGATATTGACGACTTTTTGCCATTAGAAGAAGCACTGGAACTTGGAGTCTTCTTACTGTTAGTTCTAATTTTAGAAACCGATACGGAAGCCGGTGTGTTGACAGACAGAGCCGGTGTGGGGACGTTCTTTTTTGCGTTCGTTGTTGTTGCATTGGCGGGGTCCATTAAGCTTTCAGTTGAAAAAGGTGGAGTTGGGTGACTCGACTGTGACTTCTTTGGCCGTTTTCTCTTTTTATCATCATCGTCTAGTAAAGAGGGAGAAGGCGTCGTTTCATGATGGGGAACCTCAGTTACAGTAGAGAGAGTGCTAGACAGTGTCAGGTTGACATTGGTAAATGGTGTCAATGGAGTTGCAGGAGAGTTCGGTTCAGACAACGATTTTTTATTTTGGTCAGTTTTCCTCCTGGTATACTTCCGCTTCTTTGAAGCACCTCCAACTGGTGCAGCAGTAGGTGGCACTGCATTAAGCGATGAACTCATTGCTCCAGAGGTAGCTGAAATACCAATTCCAACAGAATTGGGGCTGCTTTGTGCAGAAGAGAGGACGGAGGACGGCGGCAGCATACCATGACTTAAGCGATGCATTAAATGGGGATTTGACAACTGAGTGGCTCCCGCTGATGACAATTCCCTTGGAGCAGCAGATATTGCCTTTTTATTCTCTCTTTCCAATAATAGTAGCTGCTTTCTGTAATTATGCAAGCCATCTACATTGGTATATTCCTTGTCAGAATTCTGCAGCTGATGCTGCAGTTGCTGTGATTGAGGCTGTGGCAGTTGTTGTAGTTGCAGCTGCGGTTGCAGTTGCGGTTGCAGTTGCAGTTGCGGTTGCAGTTGCAGTTGCGGTTGTGATTGTGATTGTACTTGCTGCTGCTGGTGCTGCTGAGGTTGTTGAGGTTGTTGAGTTAGTTGGGCCTGCTGCTGCTGAGGTGGTTGGGCCTGCTGCTGCTGAGGTGGTTGGGCCTGCTGCTGCTGAGGTGGTTGGGCCTGCTGCTGCTGAGGTGGTTGAGCCTGCTGCTGCTGAGGTGGTTGAGCCTGCTGCTGCTGAGGTGGTTGAGCCTGCTGCTGCTGAGGTGGTTGAGGTTGTTGAGTTAGTTGGGCCTGCTGCTGCTGAGGTGGTTGGGCCTGCTGCTGCTGAGGTGGTTGAGCCTGCTGCTGCTGAGGTGGTTGAGCCTGCTGCTGCTGAGGTGGTTGAGCCTGCTGCTGCTGAGGTGGTTGAGCCTGCTGCTGTTGAGGTTGTTGAGCCTGCTGAGGCTGTTGCGATTGTTGAGGTTGTTGAGACTGTTGAGACTGCTGAGGATGCTTCTCAGGTTGTTGTTGTTGCTGCTGTTGTTGCTGCTGCTGGGGCTTTTTCCGTCGTCTTTGTATGGTCGGATTGGGTGTTGCACCAGAAGGTGATCCAGCAGTCGTTGCATTTGGAGCAGAAGAATTTGACGGTGTAACACTAACAGCAGAAGTCGAAGGCATTGAAAGAACCTGAGATTGCACAAACTGCTGCCCAATAGATGACTGTTGCTGCATTGGATACATGTTATTAGCAACATTGTATGGATAGAGAGGAACTTGGTTTTGAAACATGGGCCCGCCATGAAGTTGCTGATGAGGATTCAGTTGCTCAGGGGATAATGTAGTATTGGTAGAAGTCGGAGGTTGTGACTGACGTGGCATTTGATTGTGTGTATCAAGTTGCTGTTCGTGGTGAGCCATCATATTACCTGCCATAGGAGCCAACCCGCTTATTATCTGATGTGGCGAAGTGTTTGAAGGATCAAAGTATGGCCCGAGCATGGCAGCGGTTTGGGGACCCGACCCAGTAGGCTGACCCATTGAACCCATGGGTCCTCCCGGCAGATGGGGAGCAATATTCTGCGGTTGCTGCTGCTGCTGCTGCTGCCCATTAGGACCCAGTGGGTGAGGACCTGGGGCTGCATAAAGAGGACCCGCTAGCCCAGCTCCTGGGTGTGGCAGCTGCTGCGAAGAATTCGTTGGCCTTCCAGACGCCATCATCATATTCTGCGTATTCATCATCATCACCATCGAAAGCATTACTGGATCAAACTGCTCCTGCTCATAGTCTCCACGCTGCTCCGCTTGCTGCTGCACCCTAGCCGCGTGCATCGCAATACCTCGATAGGCATGTTCCTGTCTTTGCTTATACAACTGCATTTGAAAATACTGTTGAGCTAAATCTGACCCTCCCCGATGCGTCCGAGCATTGAATATATCCCAGAAGATCTGCCACCATTCATACAGGAACCCCTGTGGTGCATCCATCTCCGGCTTGCCATCTGCCACTTCTGCTTCCTGTTTGAACAGCTGAGCTGTCTCTTCTAGTGATGATTTTATTAGGAAATCGTAAATATATGAATTTAACAATTTCTTATTTTCACCCATTCTCCTGTCGTCTTTTACTATCTAAGACTCGTATCTATTGCTCCTTGACGGATAGAAAGCTCCTTAGGTGACTCTATCGATCTTCTTGGCTGTTTTTCTACTTAATGTAGGGTGGAGAGAGTCTTGTTGAGTTATAATGAAGTAGGGTACGACTACCAAATTTTCTCAAAGGGTTACTAAGAAAAAAGAAAAAAATTAATTCACGTTCTTGTCTTAATAGATGATTATTGGGGCCAAAGGAGTAAGTTATATATTGGTTGTTATGTTGGCGATAGATCGGTTTCAAGGAACGTTAACTATGGTTGTTTCAACGTAATTATGTATGCTTCTATATGTATGTCCGTGTTGTTGCTCCATGGGAACAGCAGCCGTCAGTGATTTGGCGACGGCAGAAGAAAGTAAGTGGTGCTGCTAGTGTTAGCTGAAGAGCAGGAGCATCGAATTAGGAAATGACTCAACAAGAATTTGGGAGGAAGTGATGGCGGATGATTGTGTGAGAGCTAGTGAGAGGTTTGAAGGGGTGGGTGGGGGGGCAGGGAGAGGGAGAGGTGTTACTGGGATTTTAGAGAGGGGGGAGGGATTCGTAATCAGAGAAATAGCCGAGTGGGGGTTACTGGATCAACGCTGACATTGTGGTCAGAATGCCATGGCGTAAGGTGCATGTGGTGGGAGGTTTGAGACAGTTACGTATCATTAAAATGATTTACACGGTTATGTGATTTCCATCACGAGACACGGGATGGGTAGGCTGACTTGGAAGACCAAGACGCCAATGTGAGCCAACAGGATTTGGGTGATGATCTATTGATTGATTTTAATTGGGGAGTACCCCTGGTATCAGAGCGTTTTCACTAGTCCTCCTTGGTTTGTTCTTCTTGAGAGGGACGTTGAGGGAGCGTGATGTCAATCAAGGAGCGGTTTAGGTAAATCAGGATCAGTAATGTAGCGTTAAGAAGATGGAGAAGAAGACTGGCTGTACTTTTAGGAGGGTAACTGTTCCAGCAGTATTCATGTAAGATGTACCAAGGGATGGCGCATGTGATCGGCATGCAACTCCAGTGGATAAGGATTGGTATGGTCCAATGGTACCAGGACAGAAATTGGTAATGTAGAGAACGTGAGAATAGAACTCCAATAAAGTTGGTAACCAACAATGTGTATGCAATATAGAGGGGGCTCGGGTAGATGTTTAAAACCTTTGATAAGGGCTGTCTAAATGCGGAGTAGGCTATTTGGAACCAACTGCCGTTTGACGGAGGGCAATACCTTGTGAAGATGAAGAATGCTAAAATTGTTATGTGGCCGAGTAATAACATTTTGTGAAACAGCTCATTCCCAAATACATCCTCGCTTACTATTTGCCAGTTGATACTCCACTTGTACATGAATTTACGTCCAAAGTTGAAGGCTATAGTCAAATATTCTAACGGATATGCCGCAAGGTACTCTCTAGCCACGTAGACCTGCCATCCAATCATTATGAAAACTGACCAAAGTAGTACAAGCAAGGAGCCCTGGCTCAGTAAGAACACAGATATCAAGACACCTGGAAGGTACAGTAGCGCATTCATCTTAATGCTCACAGCAACAGCATAAGTTAGACTGCCTGTCACACACAAATAATAATTTTTGTATCTTGCCGATAATAAGAATAGTAGCACTGTAAAAACAATGAAGAAAGTCGTCCAGCAATCATTGAACAATCTCAAAACATATATAGAATGCAACCGTTTAGATAGACATCCCATAACCATACACCAGGGTGGAAGATTCAATATCGCAAAACAACAAAACTGCATCATTAATGTGGCCATGTAGAGATATCCAAATAAATTTTGTCCGCTTTTTAAATTCTCCAAGCCGTCAGTGATCTTCTCCATCCAATTGTAAATAAGAACATGGCCTGCTGGATACACTAACGGGCCTGTACCACCTTCAATTTTAGAATAATTTCTTTCTCCATTCTTGATAGTCCAAATTTGCTCCATATAAGCTAAATAGTCAATTTCGGTATAGGGAATAAAACGAATTATCAAATGCACTAGCACTAATTCAAATAAGAATAGTACAATCATCATTATAAATCCTGCCTCAGGGTCCAAAAGCAAATATTTGATAGCATTCATCCCATTGCTTGAGAGAGCAGTCCAATAAGATCCAATCCGTATTTTGCTATCTGACATTGAAGCTAAACTTGAACTAGTGCTTTGAATATTCTCATTAGACATAGCAAGTTAATCTTAGATGATGATCAAGATTGCTTTGTTACTTTCACAGTCTGTTTGTTCAGGATTTATTATTGTTTTCGGTGAAAATAAGATCTGAACAACTTGCGAAGGCCAACTGAGCTTTTACAAGAAATTACTAAAATACGTCTATGTAAGATTCATAACCCTTTTATATCTCTAATAAACCCTCCAACGTTTTAATGGGGTTAAACTAAGGTAATATAGGAATACATCTTGATTCTAGGGAACTCTTGGAATATATACTTGAATAAATTCTCCCCAGAGCATCATCTTGCCCTTAGGCCTTTCCAATGAGCATAGAATAGAGAACACAACAAGTGAACTTAAACTATTTTCGACTGTACTTTTAAGATCATATTTCTTCTCTCAAATATAGCACTCTAAAAATAGACACAAAAACATATATTTAATTTACAAAAGTTGGAAGGCATAGAACGCTTCATTATTCACCAGCGATGGTCAGAAATCTTGAATCATGCGATGACCGCCGCTAAAATGGAGTTCTGAGCGACTACTCCATTATATGTCTGATTCAAGAACTTTAGCAATTCGACAACTTTTAATTTTATTTCTTCAGTTTGGAATTGCTTCAACTTATCCATATTTTCTTCTCTACCCAGCGTAGATTCTTTTTCTAACTGAATCCTTTCGTTTTCTTTGGTAAAGACAGTGGCAAAGAATTCTATAATCCTTGGAGTCTTGTTGATGATCAAGCTGTTATTGGACTGGTATAGCTTGATGATCAATTCAAATATTGGATCGTATTCTTCATAACCTGTTTTCAATGGAAGATGACTTAGAAGAGCTGGCAAAGTGTGCTCTAATGGGACTAAGTTTTGGTTTTTCAAAGTCATCCTAGCAACACAACCGGTGGAATTTGCAAAGGCTCTGTCAATAATCTCCTTTGTAGCCTCATCATCTTGAGAAGCAAGTATCTTTTGATCAGCAGTGTTTAGTAATTCATACATGGCCTTTAAAACAGGTTCGTAAACAGCAGAAACATCAAACTGGGCATATTGAATCAATATGCCCACACCATAAGCGGCATTACCTCTAACTTCCAAGGATTTGTCAGTTGTCAACTTAATAATCATGGCTTCCAAAAATTCTTGGACATATGGATTATGTTCTTTCAAACCTAGAGCAATTTCAGAAGCCGCACCAACAGCTGCAGATCTCTTGTTCTTAGATTTTAGATCAAATAAGGACAATAGTATTGACTTAAAGTTCTCAAAAACCTTAGTGTAATCCTGAGCTAGAGCATATGACAAAGATACCAATACTTCCAATGCGACGTCTAACAAAGTTGCTTCTGTTTCTGAGGCGTCCATGTCTTCGTCCTTCGGAATGTCTTCTTCATAGTCTATGGTTTGACAGGTATGTTCACCATTCAAAACACTTAGGACTTGCAAGCATAACTGCTCTAAATGGGCAAAATTTCCATTGTCCATAACCACAATTGGACCAAAGCTCTTGATCATATCTGCCATAGTTTCAAATACAGTAATAATCATCGAGGTTTCAAATTCTTCACTCAAACCATCTAAAGATATTTCTCTAGCAGTTTGAATGACAGACAAGATACTGCTATCAACGTACGATCCTGACGGAATACCTTTTGGGTAGGTTTCCTCTGTGATGTTGGTGGTTAATAATACAGCTTTAACAATATTCCAGATTGTCTGCATGGCCGTTTCCCTTAAACCATACGATTCATCGACCTGTTCCTTCAAAACCTTCAAAGAAGGTTCCACAAACTTCAAGAACTGCTCTTTACAAGCCACCGCCAACTCGGATAAAGCTGCTGCTGCAACTTCCTTTTCATATGAAATACCAGTATTAACAGTAAACTTGTTTTGCAAATCTTCTTCATCAGCGTCATCAGTGAATGCAGCTAGGTCATCAGCATCACCATCAAACTTGAATTGGTATTCCTCTTGTTGTAGAGTTTTGAAGATTTCTGGCATTATGGTATCCAAAAATGGAGCAAAATCTTTTCCGTAAACCTTAGCCATGTTAGCGATAAATGCATAACCAGATTCTCTCAATCTTGCAGAATCAGTTTTGATTGCTTCATAAGCGGAGTTAACTAAAGGCTCTGCAACCTCCGCAAAAGTTGTAGATCTAACAGCTCTACCCATTGTGGAAATATTTTCAAAGGTTAGGGCCCGCAATTCAATGTCATCTTCCGACATACCTTCAATTTGAGAACAGTTTTGGATAAACTGTTCCAAAAATTGAACAGATGTCTTAAAGTATGGAATAAAGTTGGAGCCTGCAGCAAATGCTGCAGAGCCAATAGCAGATACAATAGCAGCTCTCAATTTAGAAGAATTTTGAGATTCCAACATTTGGAACAACTTATTCATCAATGGTTCTAAGTATTTAGCGATAGCATCATACGCAATGAATTCTAGCAATCCATCCAATGCAGTAGTAGCGTACCTGTAGATTACGATGTGCTTAGAATTGTCGATGATTTCGATTATCAAGGGTAGATATTCTTCGTGGAACTTAGCGACTTCGTCTTGAAGCTCAGTTGTTAATTGAGATACGGCTTTCAAGGCAGCTAATTGGACAATTGGTTCTGGGTCCTTCATTCCAGTTATAGTTGCTGGGATTATCTTATCCAATTGAGACAATATATAGTCTGGAGAACCAGTCACTGCAACGGAAATTGCCAACAGGATAGCGCGCCTTTCAAATGGATTAGAGGAAGATATCATAGTTGGCAAATGCTCCATTATTGGTGCAGCGACTTGAGATGGAGGAAATTCAGTTGCTGCAAAGGCAATTAACCTCATTGCAGTCAGACATGGGGTATTCTCTTCGTTTTCGGCAGCTTCATCCTCGTTATTTAGCTCATCATCGATATCAATTTCATCAGAAGCAACCTTTAAAGCCGTAATAGTTATTTCCGGAGCTAATTTTGCCTGGTGAATCTTCGATTTCCTGTAGGAAACCGCCGAGATCGCAAACTGTACAGCAAACACTCTTGTGTCCTCATCTACCTCTTTGTTGAGTGAAATCTGGAGGGATAGTTTTACTAAGTCAGCAATTGCCTTACCAGTTAGCTGAGAGTCCAATAATAGGAAATCGTTCAAACAGTTAAAAATCAACTTAGTGTTCACAATGTCGTCTGCCTTTATCACGGCCTCCAAAACATCGACCACAGAAGGAATTAAGGAGGCAAATTGGGAAGCATAGTTTGGATCGATCTCATCCTGTCTTTCAATCAAAGTTGAAACATGGTTCAATGCTTGAACAGATAATGATCTAACCTCCAAAGATGCATTATCTTTGATTGTATGGGAAAATAAGTCCAAGAATTCACCAATGTGATTACATAACGCTGGTTTGTATGATTCTAGCAAAGACAACAAAACAAAGATGGATGTCTGCCTGTTCCTTGGGTTTTCATCTGAAGCTGCGCGAATCAAAGTTGGAATTAACTCTGGCCATTCATTATTATTCAAGTCTTCGGCCCCAATGGCCGCAGTAACGCGCGAGCTAGAGTGGCAAACGATATCTTTGGATTCAGCAAAAGACGAATGTAACAAAGAATTCTTGATCTCGATTTTTAGAGAAGCATCCAGTTTTTCCCAATGCTTCGGCACCATTTTCCTTGCCTCGACACCAGCTAGCTGTCTCAATGCATCATCAGAACCATTTTGCAAAATGTGAATCAATGCAGGTAAAGCAGTTGGTTGTGTGTAAAACTGAGACTGCAAAACCTTTGTGGTCTCCTTCAAAGAAGAAGCATCAGGATTAACAATGGCAGAAAGCTGCTGCTGCAATTGAGCAATGAAATTCGGATCCATAACTGTTATGCAAAAAAGCACTTGCTTTACCAGGCTTAAATTGAGATCTGAAAAATCAGAAGGTTGTTTTAAAGAAATCCAAAACGTCCGTATATGAACCTATTTGGAAAATGATATACAGCCTTTCGAAGTGGACCAATAACCCAGATACGTTATGTTAACCTTGGGATATTTAACGCTCACAAAATTGTTAACTTTAACAAATAGAGAGCTATTAAATGGAAAGTTTCTCGTGTCCAAAAGAAGAATCAGAGAAAAGAGTATGAGACGGCAATGATTATTTATCTAACAGATAAACCAACAACACGAAGTATTGATAATTTAGTAAACCCCTTTTGAGTTAGGAGATTGCGACTGCGACTGCGACTGCTAGTTTTCCTAGTAGAAATGAGTTCAAAAGAGAGATGAAGAACTAATTACTGCTGCAATAAAGTAATAAAAACTCATCGATCTCATTATGCGGAAAGTAAGACACAGGAGCTCATCGCACTCCAAAAAAAATTTTCAAGTTGTTTCTTTTTGACTGACGTATTCCCAATCACGTTATACGTATATATAGAAAGCTTGACAAGATACCTTATATTTGTAAGATGACTATGAGTGGGCATACCAGAATAGATGCGGTAAGCAGGAGGAGTAGAAGTTTGAACCGGGTTAAACTTAGCTGATGTTGATTATATATGGGCTACAACTGTCAGTACCGAATAATTCAATAAAGAGAAAAACGTATCAAAGACCTAAATAGTATTAATTATTCAATGTCCAGATAAGTATGGGAGTGACTCGCCACGATTTTCCTGAAATGTAACTATGGGTTGCAGGTATTGTTACTCCCAGTGAGGTATTTACGATCTTGATGGATCCTTCCGTAATACCTTTCTCTCATATTTTGTGCTTCTAATCCATTTTGCTTACTTTATGATGTAGTTCGAAACCATAGTGTCAAGTGTCAGGCTACCGTACCGCGTAAATCACTCTCAATATCATTTAACTTTGAGTCAATGTTTTCTATGGACATACCAATGAGCTTACGATATTTGTAGATCTTGTTGCTTAAGTTTATGATAGTTTTGGCGTTACAGACCTTTTCTATTACATGTTTTCTTTTTAGTTGGAGGATAGATAGTTCTACCCCAAGTTTGAACAATTCTTTCGACGCATCAGAGCTTGTAGGTACCATATTTTCCTTCGAACAGCGGTCAGCCTTGGCCTCTTCTTCGTGTACCAGCGTTGCCAATGTCAATGCTTGGGATTTCTCAACCGAATTGGCAAACTTGTTTATTTCCGTATTGAGACATGACTGTGCCTTTCGAACCTTTTCTTCCAAATGATCGATCTCTTCGACATCAAAATTGTTTAGAATATCTTTTTCCTGCTTTTGAGTCAACTTCAATGATTTTTCAATACCATCAATACCCTCCGTCGCCTTGGCTACTTCTAGTCCAACATTTGCTATATTCTCATCAATTGCGTTTGTTAAGGATTTAGATAGTTCTGAAAACTGTATGGCCAGTTTAGAAGCGTTAGAGCCCGATATCCTCATTAATTTCGGCAATTGTATCATTTGTTCTAAAGGCAACGGAAGAAAAGACCCGTCAGGCGCCACAGTAGATGGTACCGATCTGCCGTTCGCTTCATTTGCGGACGAACCACCAGGAGTGGTCACCTTTAAAACCGGTGTACTGTTCATTTCTGTGATTCTATCTAAGGCGAATACTTTTTCCTTGTACGATGGGGTTTTTGAATTGGTACATGGTAGCACTTGAAGAAAGTCTGTAAGAGTTGGGTTACTAATACCTGATAAGTTTTGTGGGGTTTCTGTAAAAGTCGTTTCAGCCACTTGTTTCTTGGCGGAAGGTTTGTTATCTTCGCTTTTGTTTTTATTGCACCTGGGCCTTAACGGAGTGTTCAGTTTAGACTGTTTCTGCTTAAACGTTTCTTGATTACCCGAAGTCGTATTAACGGTAGCAGTAACAGGAGTTGGCATCATCACAGGTATTGGCGTATTGGCCACGCTGACTGTTGGCAGTGTAACATTCATCTTTGAAAGAATCGACATCACAGTCTGCTGCTGCGAATTCATAATTTCCATGGAACTACCCATGTAATATAACTTGTTGCATAGTTCTAAATTCATGTTTAATGCAGCTAAATGAAAAACTGTATTTCCCATTGTGTCTTGAAGGTTTAGACACATTTTCAGTAATAAAGGTTCATCCCGTAGTAAAATGTCTAAAATAGTATCAATGTAATAATTTGTAACCAGTGGATCTTTCGATTTGTTCACACTTAATTCTACTAGATAATGTAAAGGTAGTCTGCCATTGGTATCAGGAGTAACCAGACAAATTTTTAACAACTCAACGACTATAACAAAAGCACCAGTTTTGTAACAATTGTTGTAAAAGATACTCTTAGTTATGCAATTAAACCCTCTATCATTGCAATGAAATACATCAGCTTCCAATGTCAACAATATTTTAATCAACGGAATATTTGCCATAGCTGTAGCCCAATGTAATGCAGTGTGTCCCTGTTTGTCGATTGTAAAATTCACATCGAGGCCTATTGGAGGATAGTAAAGTTTTTCCGGTAGAACAGGTTCGCATGTATTGTATTCTGTAGATAAAACTTGCAAAATTAAATTCTTGTATTCATTAGGAGTAAATCTCTCCTTAGGTGGAGGAGAACCCGATCTTGAAGAATTTGGTGTAGGATTATCATTAGATGAATAACAATCCAGAGACGATCCATGAGATGTATTTGAACCACTTGATGCAGAAGTCTTATGAAAGTGAGTCGATGGTGGCTGCACAATAGTAAAACTTGACATTTTTGGCTCGTTGTGGATAGTTGTGCTCCTTTTTGCAATGGTATGGCTTTGTCGCGATTCTAATGACTGGTTACTGCTAGCTTTAGATTTACTGCTAACTCTTCTCGAGGATTTCTGTTTTTGATTAGGATTTTCTGAAATAATATGAACACCTTGCATATTAGTGCCACTAGAATTGGGAACTGGGAAGGGATAAAACTGCAATGGCTTCTGGGTAGTGGCGTAGCGACGATTATTTGTGTTTGACGAGGCAGTACTGGAAGTAACAGCAGTTGCGGGAGCTGATGCTGGGCCAACAGATGTGGAATTTATAGGCAGCAGCATTACACCAGACGCCGACTTAGGATGAGTAATTCTTTGCTCGCTGTTCGCTGAATCCATGATCATAACTGTATTAAGTGGAGTCTGTTGATTTTGAGTAACGACTGTGTAATTACTAGAGGTTTGTTGGCCGTTTTGTTGATGTTGTGGTGTCTGAAATACGAGATTCTGCAATGGAGATGGTTGGGTAGCTTTACTACTAGCCCTTTTTTTGGCTTTCTTGGAAACAGACCCAGCGGTAGAATGATTGAACTCTGTAATCTTCTTTTTAGGAGTCTTATTATAGCTCGAAGGAGAAGTAATACGAGTAGCTGGCGACAGTTTTTTAATAACAGAGTTCTTGGATCTTCTCGGAGGCATGTTCATGGGATCGGGCTTAAAGTTTATAAGCGTAAGCACCACAATATCCGTGATACAATATTTGGCAACCAAATTCTGCGCACTTAGTAACGGGATCCAAGTACCTTGAAATCTACCGTAGCCGCCTTGTATTTTCTCATGATTAATATCAGTAGATTCCTTTTCCAAAACCTTGGTTCTCTGTGTCTTTGTAAAAGATGCAACTTTAAACACCTGAGTAATATTCACCCAATCATCATGCAGCCTGCGCATCACAATGTTAGATTCTTTTCCCCTACAATAACACTCATACACATCGACCCCAGCATAAGTTGCTACCTCAATCACTGGAGCGACACTTAAACCTCCCGCAGATAGCCCTGCAGCTTCACTGGTAAGCCCCATCTTCTCCTACTGATTTTTGCGTTCAATGTTTTTACCCTTTTCCCTTAAACCGATCTCCTTTTTAATCGCTATATTATGCCTCTTGTCTACCCGCGTAAGCAATCTGATAATACAAACACCAACAAATATCCAAAACCAAACCTCACCAAGATTCACTAGACCGCACTAAGCTCTCTCTAACACACACTAACACAAATTTCCTAACAGCAACAAATACCCTTATTCTTCAATTCCCTTGCAATCAGCCTGATTCAATATCTTAATATCGACCCCCACTTCAAAAGAGAGCAAACGGAAATCCTAACAAAAATTCCAAATGCTTTTAAACTTTCCCAGAAAAAACCAGAAAAAATATCGCTCTTCCTTCGAATTTTAAATGGTATTACTGGCTAAAATCTTCCTCTTTTATACCAAAACAACAAGAATTCCTTCTCTATCAAAACTTCAACAACCTTCAACCCACTTATAAACAAAACAAATTATAATAATAATAATAATAACAAAATAAACAAATATACCTATAATATATTTCTTGGGTTATTCTTCCACCAACCAAAAATACTATAACCAAACCTACCTAACTATCGAAAAAAACGTCCAGTTAGCTAATAGAAAGATAGCTAGACTTTCACCACTTCACTTTTCCTCGATGGTACTTTTAAAAAACTAACAAGCTATGATGTATCTGGTTTGGTATGTTTTTACTGAATCTGTGTATATATGAAAAAAAATTTTAAGATACTAAAACAGGTAAACAGCTAGATCTATAATTAACGCGTTTTTAAGGGAATGCTGGAGATTGCGGAAAAAAGGTGGAATTCACGTGTAACACGCCTTCCCGTATGCGCGCAGCTCATTGTATATGTATTGACCAACAGGTGTGGCAGATGCAACGGAGGAAGGATCACGCGTTTTGAATCACGTGACGTTGTTGATTAACTAAGCGGGAAACACATGTCACGTGATATTTTAACCAATCACGTGGATACCACGTTGTGGTTACCCGGGGCAGGCCCCTCTGCCCTCGAGCCGCTCTGCCAAAAAAATTTTGGCTTTTGCCTGGGAACGGAACGTTTCTGTTGAAGCTTCTCTTATTACTGTGGTATAGTTGTAGTTATGATTATATGTTTGAATTGTAGGAAAAAGCTGGTAGTTGTAGCAAGATTAGGAACACGGAAGCATATCGAGAAGGGTAATTACGGTCAGGGTTACGTTAGATAAGTGTAGGATTGAAGTGGGATATGTTACCGTTATATTTGTTGACCAATGCCAAAGGCCAAAGGATGCTGGTTGAGTTAAAAAATGGTGAAACTATAGAAGGCGAGTTGACGAATGTTGATAACTGGATGAATGTAACGTTAGGGAATGTGGTGCATAAGGGAGGGGAACAGGTGTTAGAGCTGCCCGAGATCTATGTGCGCGGATCAGTGATCAAGTATATCAAGCTGCAGGATGACATTATTGATAAGGTAAAGCAACAGTTGAATAGCGGCAAGGATGGGAGTAGTAATGGGAATGGGCCGCACCAGAATAGAGACAGGGATGGAAACAGGAGATACAATAGTAGACGGGATAACGGCGGAGGGAACAACGGTGGTGGGAGGTTCCATCATCATGACTATCAGCGGAAGCGCGGGGGAGGTAATTTTCAGAGAAGGGGCGGTGGGGATGGGCAATATAGTAGTAATAACGGCGGTCGTCGTGGAGCCAGACAGCAGCCTGGGAATAATGGTACTGGAAACACGCAAGGCCAAAGTAGTACCGCTTCTGGTGGGTTTGTGCAGTATCACCGGCCGATGCAGGGAGCATGAGGATCGCTGTCACAGCCCCAGTTTTGAAGTTGAAGTAGATTTTTTTTTAAAAACTTTGGTACACACATATACACATTCCGGTGGAAGTCAAAGAAGCCGAATATTAAGTTGATATATATTATACAATATAATGTTATTATTGGTGTTGGTAAATACACACAGTCACAGACCGCCTGAATGGATAGGGTTTATTGGGCCACCTATCTACTATGTCTTCAAAAATGTTTGTTTTTTGTATTAAGTTTGCGTTTTTTACAAATCTGAATTAAATACATGCAGCATTACTGAGCTTTTTTATTAATGTCTTGGAACTTATCCCAACTAAATCGGTCAATGGTTCTTGGCAATCTTGTAAGTTAGTTTGTTTAGGAACCAGCAACAGGCAAGGTATCCTATGGAACCGAACGAATAAAAATAAAACACATTTAATAGTGTCCCATATGAAAGATATAATAGAATGGAACCAAAGTTCCTTAGCCTGAGGATAAAGATCATGTAGTATAAAGAGTATGCCTCCCAATACCACGCTGCTGCACCACCCATGTAGAATGCTTTCCACCTCCACGAGCTGACAGCATTGGATATTCTACCTGTTACACAGGTATCATCGAAGCAGCACTCGGAGTCATCTCCATGATGCATGTGAACGTACATGATCAAAATGCAGATCTCCATGACTAAAATACTCTGCAGTATCATGCCGATAATTAAAGAAACATAAATTTGGAACAGTGACTTGCTGTGTGTCCACAATGGCTTCCAGATGAATTCCATTTGGAGGTAAATTGCAAGAAATGGAATAATACCAATGATTGAGGTAATCAAAAATGGCTTTGACAACCACATGGGTATCTGTTCATGAGCGCAAGCCGGAGTTCCCCGAGTATCGTATTCAAAGTTAAACCAAAAGGTTGGCTTGGAAGGGGAAACTGGTGTTCCAGTGTATTTGGTAGACAGCGAATAAAGCTGGAAATGCTGGTCCTTTAGTTTATATGAGGCAGATGTACCGCCCAGTAATGACAATGGTAAGCTGACCATAAAATAAAGTGCCAATAGCAAGGTAATATCTCTAAAAGGCATTTCTTTGCCTCGCTCAATTATCCAAGCAATGCTGTTCGCAAGTACAAGAACTGCAACTGTTAAGGCAGGCAATGCAGATCCGTAAAGCACGCTATATTTCCTAATTTGAGCTTTGTTGTCAAGAAGATTTCCCGACAGTAAAATCCCACCAAATGCAGACATGAATATGCCTGTCATATAACATAATGCAGCAATGCAAACCAGGAAATTACTTATGTTATGTAATTTTCCCATTGAACAGATGAGTAGTAAAGTTGCAGGTGCTGCGAAAATAACCTGTATACCCATCGAAACAAACGTATTCAAGAAAAGCAAACAAGGAGCTCCTCTACGGACCCATTCAGAAGCTACAGCAGTGATGAACATAGACCCAGTTCCAAGGCCCAAACGAGAGACGATGATAGCCAGAGACATTAGCGTCAGTATGATGAAAACCATTGTCACCTTAATTCCACGAAAACACAGCGACTTATTAACGTCCAGATCACCTGCGCTTAAATAAAAGTTCCATCTGTTCTCCCAATCTACCATGAACTCTTCTCTCCAGTAGACAGAGTAGGTAATCGGTATGAAAACAACATCCTTTTCTGAAGGATTGACTGCATAATTCTCATAGTCCTTCGATGATCCAGGACAATGGTCGTCTGATACGGACTTCGGGTATACCTCAAAACCAACAATAGTATACTTGTTAATATCCACTGCATTGTACCGTATTACCAACATAAAATGGTTGTGTAGATATGTGACGTCCGTTTCGGGATCAACAAACCCCAATGGGAACCCTGGGACGTAATACCTCTTGTTATCCCGCATAGAAACATACGTCTTAGACGCCGGCATTATCTCATCTATAAGCAATTGAACAGTATAATTTTGCCTGATTAAGCTGTCCGCCTCTATCAATCCCGAAGGCTGCGTTTTCCTAAAACACAAAGTCGAGCACTTATTTTCCCTGTTGAAATATAGCTTATAATCACTCTGCCATTTACGATCCCCAGAAAACACTTCATATAGCGAATGATGCACCATTCTCCTACTTTTTGTCGGCGTGCAAGTGAATTGTAAGTCATAGTATCCATATGACAACTCCCCGGGTTTACCAACCACCTGGTTCAGCAACATCTCGACCTCTTCTCCATCTTGATATATACGTGGCCGTACTACCTTGCTCTCCTTCAGAAACCTCTCCAACCAGCTATCTCGGCATGCCTGTTGAACACCATAAATACCCAATACCACTGCTGATATCACCAGCACCCGTTTCAACCAGCTTCGCATCCTTTGCCCACCTATATTGTCTCTGCCTGTCCAAAAGATCCCCTCAGGTCAGGTCTCTTTGATCTACTATATGTTCTGCTAAAAGAAAAAAACACCAAGAACCAGAATAATTTGCCAATGCCACCAGAAAATCGGTTACACTACCTTCAAAACTTTATACGTAAGTAACCAGTAAAATCTAAATGATCCTACCTATGTCTATCTACCTTCCCTCTCTTCTCCAACGCACTGGTTCTCCCACTGTTCTACAAAACCTCTAGAACGTTAAACCTCTAGAACGTTAATCCAAACTCTTCTCGATAACCCCAACAACCCATAACCCGTGCCAAAAATCTCGGTACTCCCGTCCACAATGCAGCTCAGGCCACCGTTAATATCGTGCTCAACGTAAGCAAGCTATCAAAAGGACGTTTTAACTACCATTTTTGCTGTTCTGCTGTATAACACCCATCATCCGTGTAACCTGTCCTATTTTTTGCTCTATTTTCTGCCTCATTTCCTGCTTCTAGTTTTTCTAAGTAATTCTAGTTTTTGTCGATGCTGCCTGCACCAACCTAATTCGTTTCTGGTTGGTACAGGACGTCTTTCAAAATCTCGATGAACTCCACATATAAATGAACACATCCGAAAACAAATCGAAATCGGGATCAAATCTCCCTATAACAAGCAGCCTGGTGATGAGTCCCCCATGGCTTAGACCTGGGTAAGCTAGCAACTGTCCAACGTGACTGATTCTCTTTAATTGGCCCAGCAAAACTGTCTGGTGAGTGAACAGCGCTGGTGCTGAACCCATACCGACAAGCGACAATTCCCCTAAAACGGAAAGTCGTATCCCTTTTTTGGAAAGACGCACAAAACCTGGACAACGAAAAAACCGTTTTTGGACGCTCTGGACCAATAACGTTCGTTCAAAGTAAATAGATCATCTGTCAAGCCGGATACAGTGTGTCTTATTATGTAAGGACCCAGCCATTTGTATCAGGTGCTATAAAAATTGGTCAGAAGGAAATGGAGGGAAAGTTTCGGGGGATGTAGCTACGTCGCATGCACGCACACAGGCTGGTGGGAATGGTGTTTAGTCGATCGGGTAAGAGATTGAGGCCATTTCGGATGAGGACGATGGGCGAAGGAATGGGTACTGATTGGGGAAGGAGCAAAGTTGACGGTGGCAGATCTTTGGTAGAGGAAATGGAAGAGAGATTTTAGCTACAAGGGAGAAGATGTTGGACGGCGGGGTGTGCTGATGGCGGTGTATGTTCGTGTGGGGCGTTTTTAGCGAAAGCAGATAAAGGATGCACGTGATCACGCGGCCTTTACAAAAGTTGCTGTATTGAAGTTTGGGGTTTCCACAAAAGAATACTAGGATGGCACCATAGATCGAAAACATACATTCAAAGCCAACAACCACACAACAAGGATGTCAGCCGTTCTGCAGGAGACAATATCACAACTAAAGCATTTGATCATAACCCATATTCAGCAGTTGAACTACGATTCAGCGGAGTTCTTCTCCGAATTGTTGTATGCCGACTGCTCGTGGATCAACAACGGCAGCAACACGGGTGGTAATACAGTAGATGACTGCCGGGATAGGTATGATTCGTTGTATTACTATGCATTGACGTTATATTTGCAAGGAGAATATCATTCTTCTATTCATGTTGTTAAGGATTCATTGAGATCTCATCTAGGGTGTGCGTATGTCTATGCGAGATGTTGTTTAAAGCTTGGGAAACATTACCAGGAGGCCATTCAAGCGTTGGTGGTTTTGCAGGATTGCTGGCAGAACGGTGTGACGAACACCACTGATTTGTACATGTACCCTGATAAAGCGACAATATTATCTGTGTTGGGCCAATTATCTTTAAAATCGCATCAAGATAAAGAATCGGTTAGTTTCCTTTCGCAGTCGTTGTCTACTAACAGCCATCAGTTAGAGCCGCTATCCATCCTATTTGAAATGCGGGCAGATCTCCAGACAGTTAAATTGTTCAAACCTGTCAAGAAGTCGTGGAAGTCGAAGCATTTACGAACATCTAATATTATTTCAAAGCCGCAAACTCCGTTTAAGATACCGTCTAGGTTAACGACATCTTCGGTTGCAGTTGCTCCAAATCCTTTACTTTCTACCTCCAATGTTATAGTTGCCACTTCTCCGTCTCTGATGAGGCGATCTAAATTTCTAAATTCAAGTAGTAACACCACTTTAACCAATAGTAGCAACAGCAATAGCGGTAGCAGCGATAGCGGTGGTAACGGCAGTAACAACAACAACAACATCAACAACAACAGCAACAATAATAATAATAATAATCATAATAATAATAATGTTAATAATAATGTCCAGCAATCTACTCCTCCTTCGAAACTTCTGAGTATTGATCATAATAAAATAACGCCCGAAGGTAAAACTTCGCCATCTCAGGTTCAAATATTGTCACACAACCCTGTTTCCCGGAGACCTTTAGATCAGTTGTTATACTGGATGATGAAAGCGTATAAATCATATTATCGTTATGATTCTTATAGGGCCATTAGATTATTAAATGAACAACTTCCGCCTCATATTTTACAATCTATGCCTTGGTGCTTATCCTTATTGTCTAGACTACACTTTGAGATTCAGAACCACGATATGGCATTATCTTATTTTAGCAAGTTGCGTCGCTTGCAGCCCACTAGACTCAAGGACATGGATGTTTATTCTACTCTACTATGGCATCTACATGATAAAATTCGTTTAGCCGATTTGTGCCATGAGTTAATGGAACAAGATGACAAAAGTGCCATTACATGGTGTTGTTTAGGTAACTTGTTTTCTCTAAATAGAGATCATGATGAAGCCATTAAAGCATTAAAAAAGGCTACCAATCTCGACCCGCGGTTTGCGTATGCATATACTTTGCAAGGTCATGAATACTCTAATAATGATGCCTTCGATAATGCTAAAATGTGCTACCGCAAAGCTTTGGCCATTAACCCTAATCACTATAACGCTCATTACGGTTTAGGTATGTCTTGTATCAAGTTAGGCCAATATGATGAAGCATTACTTCATTTCGAAAAGGCACGTTCTATCAACCCTGTGAATGTAATCCTGAACTGTTGTTGCGGGGTGGCCCTTGAGCGTTTGGGTCGTCGTGAGAAAGCTCTCGACTTTTACCAATTAGCCTGTGAATTACAACCAAATTCGTCCTTGGCATTATTTAAAAAGTCCCAGCTATTGTTCAATTTGGGTCAGTACAGTAATGCCTTACAGAATTTTGAAAAATTAGAACAGTTGACTCCAAACGAAGCACCAATTCATTTTCTATTGGGACAATTATATCAAATAGTCGGAAGAAAAAAAGACGCCATAACACAGTTCACGATTGCTATGAATTTGGATCCTAAGGGTATTCAATTGGTTAAAGAGGCATTGGAGAAATGTCATGAGCAGGGCTAATAGACTATTTACCTACCTACTTACCTGCGTTGCCTCTAGCAATTTTATTATTATATTAATGTTATATTATTAAGGAGAAATATAGATATAGTGTATAATAATTATCATATTCATGGGTTTATTTCGTTTTACTTATATCTCTGGCAGTATAGCTTCCATCGTGTTTTTATAATACAGACTTTCCCGTACAATAGCATTTTTTTTACTTGTGAAATACTCAAATCTTATCACCCATATACTTTGGATCCAAACCAAAATATTCAGGACCATGACTATTGCCCGCAGATGGATTCTCAAAACTAAACCCACATTGCTGTGAATGTTTTGTCGTACCAGAGGACCCCGTAGGAGAGTCTATCCCCGCAAATGGGCTAGGTAATCCCGGAGTTGCTAAAACATTACTAGCGCTGTTATTCTGTAAAGAACTTGTGGAGGCTGTACCGTTTAATGTGTCATCGCCCTCTTGTTTGTGATGTTGGTCCCAATACAACTCTTCAGAGTCTTCCTGATTTAACATTTTCTCATCTCTCTTGTAAGTTTCCTCCAACGCCTGGGCAAACATTTCTTGAGCACGAGACAAGGAAACCGTTGGAGTTGCACACGAACTGATCACAGGAACTGTATTATCGATGTCAATCGTTGCTTTCATTAACGCAGCCATCCATGTTCTCATTTCTTCCCTCGTTTCCACAGCAAAATAGTGCACACGGGGTTGTGTAAATGTTAGGCCTTTTTTCGAACCTGGGGCAGGAGGAACTAATTTGAAGCAATAACGACCTTTCCCAACACTTGCTGCATATAGTGCAACAAACTTATCATCTTCTTTCGCAGGTAACACCCTGTGAGAAGTTATATCAATCAATCCACGCTCTCTATTATCATTGGCATTCGCAAAGTATGACAACCTTGTACCATGTAAGACGAAAAATCTATTTTTCCAGACACCCATAGTGCCTGCCCCCTTCTTGCTCATCCAACCAGAACATTCCGCATCTCTAGTAGCGTCGGAAACGGTAATTGCTCGAATACCTTCTGTAAAAGCAGAAGTTTGTTTTTTGGAAACAACTTTGTTAGAATTAAGACGCCTTTTAGCTTTTACAGCGTCACTTACCGAGCGCTTGGAATTCTTACTACCACTTTTATCTGTAGATAATGAATTGTTGCTGGAGAGCTCATCGCGTACATCTTGAGCCGCCGTAGGAGATATATGTTCCCTCGCACTAACTGACCTTCTTCTTTCGTCATTGTTTGGCAACGGCTCTGAAGCTAGATCGGTTGCTGATGGCCGAAGTGGAGAATATAAAGACGGCCTTCTGAGCGGTGCCGGCGATTTTTGAAGCACAAGAGATGTGGTGCTTGCAAACTGCGACCCAGATCTGTTTGTGTCGACTCTCAAACTCGACAGAGAGTTATTTTTTGAAATTTCTGGTTGTACAGGTGAAAGTGCATCCCTGTCTCTAGTCAAGTAGCCTAACATTAAGGAATTCCTTCTGTGCTGTTTACTACCACTGTCCTTCTCGTCTAAAATACTGGAGCGAGTATGATTAGTACCTGAGGTATTCCTTGAGTGAGCATAGATACTAGATGTTGGCCTTCCTGGTTGCGGTGGTGGCACAGCTAGACTATCCGGGACACCAAATATTTCATAATCGGTAGGAGATGACAGCATAGAAATTCTGTTAAATAATTCAACAAAGGACCCTCCAGACTTATTTTTTCTATGTTTGACGATTGCCTGTGCGAGCTCATTATTCATGGCCATATTCTCTGCGTTCTGATTCTGCGGGGAGACAGTAACGTATGGATTAGGCAGTTCTGTATTACTTGGAGGGCTGACTGAACTCTGTAATTCTTGTGTTTGTTGTCCTGGATTTCTCCTTGCTTTAGAATTGTGTGCAACAGGAGAATTAACTGGATACGGTGCCTGCTCGTATATTACGGGATGAGGATTACGTTGCTGTTGCTGGAATGAAGATGTACTAGGGGAGAACTTAATTCTACTCACAGCGGGGGACAGCGGTGGTTGTACCGGTGAAGGATAAGAGGGTGGTATTGGCGCTTTACGAGGAGACATAAAGGTCTCATCCAACGGAGTGTCCTCCAATGAGAAAACCACCGATGCAGGTATTTTTGGAGTAGTGGAAGTTTTAGGCAGTATTGGTGTAACCTTGCCTGATTTATTTTTCTCCTCCACATGAGATTTTTCACGGCGGCCCACTATCTCGCCAGCAGATTCCTGACTTACTGGCACCGCAGGCATCAGCTTAGCAGCGCCCTTCCTAGCCTTCTCAGTCATTCGGCGATTAGAGTGTGTCTGATTTTTAGCAACAATCTCTTTGATCGCCTCGATTTCTTTAAAAATTTCAAACCGGGTACCAAATGAACTTATATCCAGTTCTTTTAAGTGTGTCAGCTCTAACTCTAACAATATGGCACCAGATATCTTGTGTTCTTGGAACTTCGTGGCGGACACTTTATCAAACCCAGTGGACGTTAGGTACGCAGTCACCTGTTCCGGGTTCCAATAAGCCGCATCAGCTGGGTTCAATTCCAACCCGTTTGAGGTTCCAGTATTATTAATCGTAGTAATGTCGTTGGAAGAAGGAGACGACGAATTAACGTAGTTATTAATCGTGGTATTGCCACTAGTTGGTATCTTCGACAGCTCAGAAGCCTCATCAGAAAAGTGCGCCGTGCTCATAGACTCTCCCCTCAACTCCTCAAGCGCCTTATCAATGTCGCTCATCGTGCTCTTGACAGAAATCACCCTAGCCTCCCCCCCATTAACAGAAATCTTTGGCGGAAACCGTATAGTAGCTGCTGTCTCCAATGTCTGCGGCGTTGGAAGCTCACTACCAGAGTCTTTCTTGGGAACCCCCGCATAACCCCCCGCACCCTCCCCACTAGAAAGAGGGCTATGTACCCGCTTCGTGGATTTGGCCCTCATAATGTTCGGCGTCGACCGCCCGATGGATATCACCTGCGTAAACAGCTTCGGATACAACCCTTCCTCCCCCGTCCTTAGATTCCGCCCATAATACCACCCATCATTATACTCCTGATCATCAGTAATCGCCTCGATCTTATCTCCCGGCTTCATATCCAACTCGTCCTCCATCCGCTTCGAATACTCGTTGATAGCTATATACATATCAAACCTCGTCTTCCCCCTCTCAGACACCCGCTCCGCGCCCTCATCCATCTGCTTCTCCTTCGGCGTATGCATATATCCCCTGCCATCCCGCTGCTCACCACCCTCGTCTCCTCCCCCTCCAACTTCCAGAGCCTCATTCAACGAAATACTCATCTCGCTCGGCTCTCAATCACAATAAACACTTTATGTCTGTCTCGCTCTCCTCTATATTACCCGGTATATACTATATCCGCTCGACTTCCTTCTGACTCCCGTACCTGCTGTCGTGTGTCTGTCTCTCTCTCAACTTAAAATCAAAATTATATTATTAACTCTGTCTCTCCCCTCACTAATAACAAAACAAACACTTTCAACAACGAACAAGAAAAAATATATGTCCAAAAACCCAACTCTGCTCTCTTGATCAAAACTCAGTATCTTTTCTCTTAATCTCTTCCTAACTAATATCCTCCGACCGCTGTATATAGTCGCTCGTCTTGCTGTCACTATTTCGTTCCTCTCTGCTCTCTCTTGTTCTTTCTTTCCCACTTATTCAGCCTGTTTGCTTTGATAAAGTATAGAAAGCCTCCCATCAAAACACTAGCCAGGAAGGAACCTTTTCTTGACAAGTTGACCTTCATCAATTACAACTTAGTTTCTTTTTGCCAAAGCAAGAGACCAACTTGGAGGAAACGAGACACGATGATCGCTACGAGAAATTCTGTGCACGTGACGTCGTGATGGGTCGAGAGCCTTTCCTGGCGGTCTGCGTATGCGGTGTACATACATACACAGGTTGTAAATCACAGCAAAATATGTGGTCTGGACGTGGGGCGGCGGTGTAGCAAGAGGGGTGGGTTTGCGTATGTTGGTGTTCTACGGAACACCGCCCCGGCGGGGCGGTGGGCCAGGAAGACGCGGTCGGGAAGGTGACGGAGGCAGGAGAGTTTCCTGATTTGATTATACTATACAGGGGTTTTCTGAAGAGTTGGCGAAAGTATTTAGAAGGGTTCGCGGCGGATTGCCTGCGGATAGTGATCACGTGGTGTGTGGATCACGTGATTTTGGCCATCAGTCTGGAGTTGACGGACGCGTAGACCAGGGCTCTGCAGTCGTAGACTATGAAGGTGTTGATGCTCTTGTTGACGAAGGAGAAAAGAATGTCGTTTTTCTGGGTTTGGTCGAACTTGCTCAGCTCGGTGTGGAGAGCGTGGATGAGGTGGCGGTACTTGGCCATGCTCTCGAGATTCTGCTTCTTGAAGCTTGCATCGTTTTGGACGGTGTGGAGTTGGTAACGGTCGATGCTGTTCCTGTGGAAGGAAGGGGTGTAGGAGCTGTGTCTGTTGTGACTTCTGATGGAGGATGAGAGGTGACGGAAACGGGGGGTTGCTGAGGAGGGTGCCGGGGAGTTTGAGTTGGGCGGCTGCTTGATGTTACTGGCCTTCCTTCTTGGCATGAGCTTGTTGAAAAGACCCCTCTTGACTTTTTGGACGGAGACGGCTATGCTGTGGTCGCTGTAGACAGAGGCACCGTCTAAACTGTCCGTTGGGGGTGCCTTGGTGGATTGGTTATCCGAGGAAAGAGTACGGCTTCTGGGTAGGGATGTGATTTGACTGTTGTCGACTGAGGTCTTTGAGGGGGCATACTCTCTGCTGGGTCTGGATTGGACATCAAAGTAGTCTAGATCCGGAAGGGAACGCTGCTGGCTTAACCCTCCGTCGAGATTGGATGCCTGTATTAGCTTGTTGAGATACTGCAGGACGGTAGTGAGCTGTTCCAGTGACATTTTGTACTGAGAATTTCTGTAGTCAGCAAGAATGCTGACGAGGGTCGAAAGGATGTTAACTTTAATTGGAATATTAAGTAAGGGAAAATCCAACTCATGGCCCTCGTAACATTTCAAGTCCCAGGCTTCTTGAAACATTGCTAGTTCACCCGTGATTTGGGATCTGCCGGTCATGCTACGCAGAACCCTACCAAGGGTATCTATGCAACGGTGGGAAACCGCGCTATTATAGATGATGTCATCTAGCTCAGACGCATCCACATCTGAAACCAGAAGTTTCATCCATTTTTCAGATACTTCAGCTCTCTTTTGAGTCTTGTTCATCATCACGGGCGTCTTACTCCTGCCCACGTAGGTATACGTGTAAGGGCTCACCAGGGTATCCCCGGAGTCGACCGAATAATTGGAACCATCGTAAAGAACGCTATGCTCGTCTCCCGAATACATAGTGAAAGATTCAACTTGTTCTTGCTATTGAATAATAGATTATTCCTGTTCTCCTTTTGCAAACCTTGATAAATCCAGAGCCACACTCGTGTATATTCTTGCTTATTATTCTTCTTTAGAGGGTGGGCGTAAAGTAACGAGAGACCCAGTATGCTAATTATTATCTCACACCTGTGTTATGATGGCGAACGCAACCTTTAAACTATAATGAGATCGACAGCCGAACCAGTCGGAACCCTAGATAGAACGGAATCCTTAGAGATAAAAATAAAGATAAAAGAGACCGTATCTATGTGTGTCTATGAACACCTGTCTGATGAGAACGTAGACTACCGTATTCTATCCCTTTAAGAACAAATTCCTTTGGCCTGTTACACACGTTGGACAAATCTCACTCTGTGCGACGGTAGGCCCGTTTTTAATACTTGTCAATATCATAACCTTTTAAGGATTGCAACGCAAAGCCGTCGAGATGAAAAAATACGTTGGAGGAGGAATTCATATGCGCGAAACATACTGTTCAAAATGGCTTTCGTACGATCTGCAATTAATTAATTAGTTTATTTGTTTGCAAGGGTGTCTGTTACCTTGCTGTGGACCACCAACCCCGCTGCCAAAATAGTTTCAGCCTTTGTTTTTTCTCGAGCAGAAGAATGAATAGATAAGCCATTTACTGTTAATGTTACATTTCTGGGGGGCATTAAGAAAACCCGGTTGAAATGATACTTTTACAAAAATGTATTCTTTCCTCGAGCAAATTCAGCCCAATTGTTCTATTGAACGTTTTAGGAAATGTATGTTAGTACATCAGTCAGACGCATGATTTTTTTTTGTATACTTCGGGGCGACATTAAAAATAAATATGAATTAAGTGGCGGAAACGAAATATCGTTGAAATTAGGCGATAGTTTGAAGACGAAAGAGCTGAGGAAGTGATCCCTTGAGTATTGATTAAGGTTTGGGATATGTGCTGGATGAATAAATATCTATACTTCTAGGTATTGGATAACAAGGAAACAAGGTGGATAAATAAGGTTGGACTTCGATGTCATTATTCAATGCCAAGAACAAGAATCGAAGGCCTAAGTTTCTTTTATATTTAGAAGTCAAGGAGCTTTCGAATATTCCACAATCTTCAGGATACTGTTATGTTAAATGGCATTTAAAGGATGGTACTGGGACGTCTTCGTATCACGATAAAGGTTCTAAGGATGTTGCAGGGAACCATGTTCCATCAAGTAATCAGAGTAAAGGTTCCACTCTACCGGTTATGGTCAAGAATCATAAAGCTCAATGGAATTATCGTTTAGAATCGCCAGCAAGAGTAAAAATGTTTGTGGATAAAGATAAGAACCTATGCAGTAAGGTTTTAATGTTGGATATTTATTTTGAATTTCTCGATAGCGAAGGTTTAAATGGAAAGAACGTAATTCCGTCACCCAACTCAAGCATCACGTCCAACCATAATATAACTCCATCGAGCGCAACTACCCCAACAAGCACTGTATATACGAAAAAGGTATCGGGGAAGCTACTTCTCGGCGCTGTGAGCACTGATCTTGTTGAATACGTTAATGGGCAGCAAACAGCGACTACTAAGAGGCTTTTATTACAAAAGTCTAAAATTAATTCTATTCTGACAATAAACATACAAATGCAGTTGATACGAGGAACTTACGATGACTTCAATTTACCACTTTCCATAAGACCTGCTGGGAATAGCAGGATTGGGTTGAATGAGATGTTTGAGGAAACTGCGTCTGATTTTGCATCTCCTGTAATTAGTATCCCACATCCTTCTAGAGCCAGCTCTCCTTCAATTAGCGTGACTAGTGCACTACACCATACGGCTACTTCTCCTTTGAGACGACTTCCAAAATATGATGGCCTATTATCGATGACTTTTAGTAATCCTTTGATAGAAAAGTTGTATCAAAAGACATTTCAAGTTTCATGGGACCGCAGACCTGGAGAATTTACTCCACGAGAATGTGTAGAGGATATAATAGATGGTGGAGATGGGTGGGCGAAGAATGAATTGGGACTAAATGTGATGGATTTGCAGTTCATCTGTGACGAAGATGGGAGTAAAATCAATTATATGCACTCAACCCCTAGACCATTATTGGATCCATCTTCACCTCCTATGCTAATTATGCCTACTCCTCGACTAGCTGTTTCACACACAAATAAAAACATATTGAGTCCTGAGGCGCGTGATGACTGGGAATTGTTAAGTGCCAGGCAAAGGAAACAAATCAGGGCTAAATGCAAAAGGGGGCTTTCACTCAAAGCTCTAAAAAGTTCCGAAGAAGATAACGTTGATGCATCTGTAGACGAAACATCTCCTCAGCAGCTAAAGGACGATCGAAGTTGGAAAATTAATCACATCCTACCTTAAATGTATAGTTATTATACATTAAAAATTTAAAACCCATATATATATATATATATATATATATCTGTATTATAGTGTATATATAGGGCGGTTTAATGATGATATGTAATATTAACCATCCTGATATATTCGCCACTTGTGTGTGTTATGTTGTGGTTATTGTATTTATAGGCTCTTTTTGTTCTATTCTCACTCCCTTAACTTTGTCTTATTATGTGTTTTTTTGAATTAGAGAATCTTAATCATAGTGTTATGCTGTCGTTCGTACGCCTCCTCACCAATATAATATTGATGAATATTTGTACTCCATTTTATAGTCAGCTCGTTGTACGGAGACTCGTTGCAACAGGGGGTAATCTCCGACCTCAATGGACTGGGTTTCAATGTACACCACCTACACATGCAGGGCATACTGGGTGCAACATAGAACAAATGCTTAATACCTCTCATAGAACAGCGAATAGGCCGATCATCTTGGCTTCCCGCATATACTCCAGACCTAATATGTTTTAGTCCATTGTCTAAAAACTGATCGATCTTCAGAGGCCGTCTCTTCTTAGATTTCCACCGACCACGCTTCAAGTGAAAGTCAAGTAACCTCTTTGTTAATCTTGAAGCTGAATACATGACCTCCATCCTTTTTATTCCGTAACTCAGTAATTTATTGCTGCTTACAACTATGTTGGAAGGTGGCGTGATTAGTCCGAACCCATGGGACCGTCTTGTGTAGTGGTTATTATAATATGGTTTCCGCTGTGATTTGTTATCTGACATGGGGAATATATATATTATGTTATTATGCAACAGCTTATGGTGGCTGGTGACTAGGACAGCTGGTGAGAACAGCTAGTAAAAACAGCAAGTTGACACTTAGAAATGAATCCAGTTGTAAAACATATCCAACGTCTAGAGATTTTTCAACCAACAAAAAGCTCCAAACCCCTTTTGTACCTTGATCTCATTGCCGCTTCACACTAGCTTACTGGTCTGTCACTAAAACGACGTAGCGTCGATAAACACTCACACTCCATGTTAACTCACCCTTTTAACCCTCTTTCTTGACCCGCTTCTTCCTCAAGATTATCAACCCAACCTCTTTAAGTTTGACGTCCTTCCTACAAAGTGCGCATTGCCCATTTCGCCTATATCCACGAGAACTGTTTACCATTTGGAACAAACACACCGTGCAGTAAACATGCCCACATGGAGTCATCAAAGCAGCCTCCGGAGGATCAAAACAAATAGGGCACCGGTAGTCTGAAGCCTTCATATGCTCCACAGGACTACTCCCTTTCTGATTCCCTGATATCAAATCCTGTTCTTGCTCATCCGGTATCTTAACCACTTGTTGCAACTTCGCCTCCTCTTCCACATCAATAGTCTCCCTACCGCCGTATATCGACTGATCACCGTCCTCTCCAACAGAATATATCTCTTCTAAACCACCCTCCAAACCTTCCTCACTCGACTCTGTGTTTTGTCTCGATTCTACCCTATCCGCCGCCAGCGCCCGTAGATCCCGCTGCGAGTGCCCCACTAAAACCTCGTCCTCCTCTACATCGCTATCAGACGACCATCGTTCGTGCTCTAAAGACTCCTCCTCTTCCTCCTCACCATCGCTACCCGCAGAGTCGACAACTCCAATACCACCACTCGCCTCTACACGCCTTCTTTTGCGTCTAGGGCCATCTTCTTCCTCACTGTCTACCTGTTCTTCTATCGACTCCTCTGTCCTCCTCAATTCCCCGTTACCCAGCCTTAGGTTTTCTTGCTCCGTTTCATGTCCCCAAAACCCCAAACGTCCTTCCTGATTCTCCGGAACTCTTCCAAAATTCATCGCCATCTACTTCTCGCCTCCTATCTACTATCCTAATCCTTCCTAACTGCCTAATACGTATACCTTTTCCCAGTCTGTGTTGTTTTTACGCTCGTAAACGTCCTAATCAAGAGTATCTAAGCAGATAACTAGTATAATTACGCAGCGTTGGTGCCCATTGCGTGCGCTCCCAATGTGATTTCGATGCGGAAAAGTGGCGAGGAGAGAAACCGTTAATCTTATGACTGTTACACCCACACATCTGTTTTTACATCTGTACATTTATCTCTGTCTTAAAAACGTGGAAATCCGCCGAACCATTTTTGCTGCCTTCCCGCGCCGCTGGAACCAAGATCCCGGTAAGGCCTCTCTTCGTTCCATTACAACGAGAAATTCTATTTTAGTGAAAGTCGAAAAAGTAGTACTTGTAGCGTAAAGCTAGTACTACTACAGGCGAAATAAAGCATTAACTAAACTAGTGAAAAATGTCCGGTAACGGTGCTCAAGGTACTAAATTCAGAATTTCTGTATGTTTAAATTAGTGATCTGTTTGGTTATTATGTGTTTTTGAAGTGTTTAGAGCTTAAATGAAGTCGAAGTCGTTCTTTTGATGATGAGGTTAGCAGTGTTATGTGTTGTATCCGAGGCAGACAGCCGGGGTGTGTAGTGAGGAAGAAGTTGTACGGGATGATCTGGATGAGGTGTTTGTATTTTGTGGGGCTGCCTTGTCTATTCGCGGGCTCTTTACGGATAGTGTTTTGACTTTGAAATGTTGATGAATACTGTGAGGTTGATTATTCAGGGTTCTTCTATTTTTCAATTGGCATAAGGCCCAAGTCATAGGGATCGCTTGACTTTACTTTGGATGAACATTTTTGTTTTGAATTCGTTTTACTAACAGGAGTTTTTTTACAGCTAGGTCTGCCAACTGGCGCTATCATGAACTGTGCTGACAACACTGGAGCCAGGAACTTGTACATCATGGCTGTCAAGGGTTCTGGTTCCAGATTGAACAGGTTGCCAGCCGCTTCTTTGGGTGACATGGTTATGGCCACTGTCAAGAAGGGTAAGCCAGAGTTGAGAAAGAAGGTTATGCCAGCTATTGTTGTCAGACAGTCCAAGCCATGGAGAAGAAAGGATGGTGTCTTTTTGTACTTTGAAGACAACGCTGGTGTCATTGCTAACCCAAAGGGTGAAATGAAGGGTTCTGCCATCACCGGTCCAGTTGGTAAAGAATGTGCCGATTTATGGCCAAGAATTGCCTCAAACTCTGGTGTTGTTGTTTAAATTGACCCATCATAGTATTAAGATAAATATTTTATAACAAGTCTGTGTAAATTTAAGCAATTCATGGAATTTCAGCTTCGTATTGGGTGGATTAAGCTTTATTTAAAGTTTTTTGGAGGAGGGGATAGATGGCATCAGGCTAATAAAGTCCGTAGTTTTCGTGTATTGAAAAATAGTTTTAAGATGGGGATATTCTTGTTGGAGCTACGAAACAGAAGCGTGCTTCTCTGTCTTGTTTTGTGTTGTTGATCCCAGTTTCGATATCCATGTGCAATGGAGCAGCATGTTGCATCTACTATTAACTTACTGTCTTCCACTAAGCTCAAGGAGAGAACTCAGGCCTTGGATGAGCTGACCGCCATCATGAAGGATAACCCTGGATCTCTAAAGGATAAGAGCCTTGGTTCCATCCTACACATCCTGGTGGGTATTATCCAGCTTGATAAGATGAAGTATGAGCAGATGGTTGAACGACAAGCTAGTGTACTAAAGCTATCGCCGGTGGAAACTAGGCTGAATTCTACTGCATATGTGTTACGACTTGTTGTTGAAAAGACATGCCATAGGTTTAAGGGAAAGCTTCTAAAGACTATATCAAACCAATTGCTAAGTTTAATGCTTAGAAAGGATGCCAAACAATTGCTTCCTCCTATTTCTCAGCAACTGACTGCTGCATTGCAAACTCTGTGTGAATCAGATCTTTTCAAGTTGAAAGTAAACCTGGAATTATGGAATACAGTTACCGCATCAATTGTGTCAGTTCTTATACGACATTTTGAAATCTTCTCAAATGATAAATCTATAACGAACTTGACGGAGACGCTTATATCTCTTGTTCAGATCGACACAACTGGATTTGCTGGTCTCTGTCGTAATATTATTAATGTTCCCATCAAATACTTCGATTCTGTACACAAGGAGACTGTAAACACGATTTACATGTTGCGCCTTTGCAACTTGCTGATCCAAAAAGGGCATATGATAAGATTTTATGATATCCTATACATGATTGAAAGAACTATGAAGCATTTTTTGCAGGTTGGTATTTCTATGAATGACGCGACTTACGAAGAATTATCTGTATTTACAATATTTTCCTCGGACCTTCTTTGCCATAATGTACCCTGTATCGTTGGAGATGTTGAAACTGGCAGAATCACTGATTCAGATGCACTGCTCCAGTTATACCAACTGTTCCTCGTATATTTGCTGGAGAATTACCGCCCCAATAAGCTTTCACTGAAAGATTTTGAATTTAGGAGCCCCAAGGATCTAAAATCGTGGTACCAGTTTGAAGATTTTCAGCTGCAACCTCGTTCTAACCCGACTGAATGGATTTATTTATTGGGAATATCCAAATTCCTTAGAGCGTATTATAGAAAACTTTATGACGATACAGATTATCATCCTAGCACGCATTTTAAGAAGCGCCGTATCAATGAATCGTTTGCTGCTATACTTTCGAATTCACCCTCCATTACAGTGTTTCTAATTAATTGCATTTGCAGTGAGCTGAACGAACTCCAACTAATCGGCTTGCAATTATCAGCTTTTTTAACATCCTTATATGATTTCCCTGGTCACCAGCTTTTGTCTTTAAGAGAGGCTATTATGCAAAGTTTTGAACATTTTAATACAGTTGGGTGGTGTTGTCTGGTAATGATCCCAATTAGCTCTCAATTAGAGTCAGGGATCAGTGCTGAAGAACTTCAAAAACTTTTAAAACTCATTTTGCCGCTAATAAAGACATCTGACTATTGCCCTGTTGCATGTGTCCTCATTTCAAGATTGCTCAAATATGAGGAACAAAATATAACTGACAAGGTGTTGTTGCAACAAATCCTTGACATATACGAATTATCGGAAATTGTTGGACCAGCGACAATTTCAAATGAGTCATTTTACTTTTGGCAGTACCTGCAATATTACGGTAATGATTTTAAAGGAAAGGATGGCACATCTGCTTCTCAGAGAGTTATCTCTTGGTTGTTCGCCAAGTGGGACCAACTTTCGCCACTTAACGGTACCCAAGACTCGTTTACAACTTTCATTGCGTGGTTAGCAGGTTCACAAGTAGCTAATCCTAGGGAACCCAATAAATTTTTAAAGACTAGCACATATTTCCCTGAATGGGATTATTTTGTTGATGAGAGGGATTATCTACTGGCTATTCCAGCCCTTAAAAAGAGGTTCAAAACTGAATTCAAACCAATTCCAGCGGTAAAAACTGAATTGAATCAACTGCCTGAGATTTTTTTTCGTATTATGAATGATATTGACAGAGTAAAGACAGCAGCAGAAACTTACAGCTGGATATGTTTGTCAGTTGAAATCGTGGATAAATTGACCGGTACCATATATTTATCCGAATATGTCAATGACTTTAAGAGAACCATTTCCCTGACGATACCAGGACTAAATATTGGTGATATGAATACACTATTATCTGTAATAAAAAATACTCGTTCCCTCGAGTTTTGTCCAATTCTATCAATCATACTTGAAAGGCTTGATATCTCAAGACTTGTGCTAATTTATCGGGATGCTAAAATGAAACAATTATCAAATTCATCTGTTCATGATGATTTTGCCGAGTCAAAGGCTGGAACCAGTAGTATATACCCTACAAATTACCTATTTTCTTCAGGGGAAGCTTTTGAAATAAGAGATGTCGTTTGTTTTATGATCGCAGGTTTCGACACTCAACATGATGGCACAGGTATAGACCTCATTATTGAGACATATTTAAAATTAATTGCAGGCCTACCTTTAGATCTTGTATTTCAATCCCTTCTTCCAATAATAACATATTTAAATGGCATCAGAAATAGAGATCCTTCATCAAAATTATTAACACCTTTAACGCAGTTTTTAGGGGTCACATTGTTGACCACTGATTTTGGTACTTCAACTTTATCCATAACTTATTTGGCCCTATACTTGAAATCAATTTCTACAATTTGGATGGATAAACATAAGGAACCAGCGTTAAATGCAGATTGTAATGATATTTTGGATTGGATTTTTTCTCGTTTGAATGACTCCTCAGTTAATGGATGTGAAGCTATGTTCGCGGTCTCTAACTTGATACTTCATATTTTAAAACATTATAACCCCAAAAATTGCGCATTTAATTTGGATAAAAGGCAGCTCTTCAGTATGCTGACTAGTTGTTTGACTAAGGTCCCGAATTTCTATGTTTGCAAAATGGTCAACGATTTAAAATCATACGTGCTTCAACTAGGACTGGTGAATCAAAACATCATATTTTCTGAGTTTGCAGGGTTGTTTGGGCCACCGCAGGCAAACTCTGAAACAGCTGCCTATTATACATTAACATTGGTGGGACTTGGATCAATATGTCATATGCATTTAGCGAAGGCTATTACGCATATGCTTCCAAACCTGGCATACGCGCACATCCGTTGTTATGCAGAAGGCTTCATAAAAATGGCTACCATTTCCCACGGATTGTCTACTGGGAAAGAGTTATTCCATATCTGCAGGTTTGAAATTTTTGATAGCTGGTGCACTAGTTGTGCTGGTCTAGATGTATTTTATCCAAAAATTTGGGACGTCAGCCTTTTCCAATTTGACAGTTTCGATCAATTTGTGGAAATGTACAGAGACGAGTTGGCGGCATTTTACTTTGCGAAGGTATCTCCATATCACTATCTCAGGACTTTATTGTTTAAAAATGTTGAGCAAATACCCGAGACTTTGGTGCGTTCATTGCGTTTCGCTATCCCTCTATCATATATGGATGGTGGCGTGGCCGATTCTATTTTTGATATATGTATGGATCAATGGCCTTCTTCCCGGTATACTTCCATTTTGAAGAACCAGAGTGTTATTATTTTTAATGAATTATTGCAGTTTTGTGATCTCCATGATTTTTCTAAAGTCATCAGCACCCTAGTGGACTTTTATCCAAATTCTGAATTGCTACCTCAAATGAGGACTTATGAATATAATCTTCATCCAAGATTTGAAATGCATTATAGCTTGGATTTAATGTTAACTTTGGCCAAGAATAAACTATTTTTGGATAAATATAATGTCAATGAACTTCGATTCTTGCTTATGAATAATCTTGGAACGTTGAAGAAAGCAACTTTGTTAGACGACTCAGCTCATATAATAAGAAAAATTAAAGTGATTTTGGTAGTTGGTGAACAGCATTTCCAGCGGTGTTCCTTTATTAAAGAAACGCTGAGAATATTGACCGAGTATTTGAGTCATACTTTGTGTGATGAAGTCAATTCTGTTATAGGTCCACTGATTAGCATGGTATCAAATCCAATTTACGTAGAGGATTTTCTTCTTGGTATCTTTGCCAATATATTACCGCAAGTTGCACAGAAGAAATCGCCAAATTACTTTACATTTCTGGTTAATGTCAAGGGTGCGGTCGAAAAGAATTATTCGGAAATGCGATTTGGAAAATGGTGGACCTCATGCATTGAAGCCTTAGGAGGAAAGAAGATTGATCCAGTAATATATGAAGATGATTCTCTTCTGGACTCCAATACTACTGATTCAAGATTTGTCAAGTTATTTTCAGAAATACTATCTTTTCTACCTAATTTTACTGTGCTACCAGTTGATTTCAACCCAAAGATAAATGTATTTCGCAACTTGATTAATCCAGACACTAAAAAGCTCTCCTTTAATGAAAACTTCCTTCTTTGGAAAGGTTATTACATCGCCATGTTTACACAAAAGAATGAAATCAATGAGTATTTAGTTACTTCAAAAAGGCTTTACTATGACAATTTATCGAATTGTATTGCTAATTATGGAACGTTGAATGGTATTTTTGAGATAGTTTTAAGTTTAGAAGTTGCTGACGATATGCAGAACAAATTCTTATGCGATTGCGTTTTATCAGCATTATTAAGCAAGTGGGACACATTTTCAGGATTTCTTACAGATTCTGATAAACTGCTTCACGTTTTGTCTGCAGAAAGGAAGGCTATCCCAACTTCTGTATTCTCATTACTTTTTGATATTCCTGTCAGTGCTCATACTATTGATTCTTTATGCAACCAAATATACCCTTCTACAATTCACATGTTCGCCGATTGGGCTTCTGAAATATCGCTGTTTGCCTGTACACAATTAGAGGGGTATGTTCAAGGAATTATTGTATTAGGGGCATTAATAATGGCGTTACCACATTATGCGGAACAATTCTTTGTACCATTATTCCTTCTTTTGATTTACATTCATCCAATTGTAGGTGTAAAGTTGGTGGCTAACTTTTTATCTAACATATGTGTCCTAGAGAAAACAAAAGAATCAACTTTAAAAATTAAGTCCATGTTGAAGTTGTTTCTTTTAGTACGTGCATTTGCAAAGCATGGCTTTAAAGAGTTCGATTCAATTTACCTATCCATCAACCTGAGGGACATTTATAAAATTTCGGCAAACGTTGGCGAAATGAAAACAGCCATGCTAATATTTGAAGAATACCACATGTCTACTTCTAATTCTCTTGATGTCCAATGTATAACCCGAATTTATGCTGGTTTAGGAGAGGTTGACTTGATATATGGTATTCCAACAACTGCATCCCTATCATCAGCAATTAATTTAATCAATCAGGCTGAAACTGGAAGCTGGAAAGCTTTCATATTTAATAATGGCAAGTATGATTTGCAGTGTACTGCCGGATTAGAAGGCAATATTCAAGAACTAATCAGCTCCACTACATCCAATGGCTTTCATGGATTGTCGTACACCCTAAAAGATAATTCAGCGATAAAATCTACTGATAATTCTTATGCTTGGTGCATGAATTTGAATAAATGGGAACTACCGATACCTGAAGCTGTAACCTGTAAGGAGGAAGCCATTTACTCTGTTATAAAACAATTAGCCATTGATTCTAGGCCTTTCAATATTATATTTCGGAACACTATGTTGGGAGCTGTTAAGCAGTTCAATTCATTAGATTGTATTACTGAATGGGCAAATGCAATATCCACTATTGTGATATTATATCAGCTTTATTCAAGCATGGATGAAACCTTAATTTCTATGCTCCATGAAAGGGATCGGAAGATGTTAAAGGATATTGAATTCACTGACTATTATTTGGATATTAAAATGAGAGAGGTACTTTTAAGTCAATTGGCGAAAAATCATCTGGAGGCTTCAGATGATCTAAATGTTTACAGAAAAATAGCTGCTATTTGTGAGCTATCACACTTAAGTGAATTGGCAAGGGAAAGCTCAAATTTCCAAGAGTCATTAAACTCTGTATTGTTATTGGAGCATCGAGTTCAAACACTTCCAATTAACTCTTCAATTGAAGATTATTGTTTATTTAAAACGTTTGCAAAACGAATTTCAGTCCTTGAGTCAGCAAAGGTATTGTGGTCTCAAAATGAAACTGCTATATCTATCGCAATGCTAAAGGATCTATTGAAGTCTCCTATAAGCTCACAACTAGTTACAAGGGCAAAGTGTAAATCATTTTTCCATCAGCTTTATGTGCCAGACATGGATATAAAGGCTCAATTGGTTCAATGGTTGTCAATATCGAGACAAGATATTCCTGAACGTATATTTTCAACTTATATCACTAACAGTGCTGGTGAGATTGAACAAATTATGGATAATACCAAACAAGCAGCGGTAGTTTACACCTTTGGTGAATTTTGTTATGAACAGGCAAAGAAATTTAGTTCAAATGATGAAATGGACATTTTATATAAGCGTATTAACAAAAATAAGGATGGTTTAAAGATGTTATATCAGATTTATCACGACAAAACGGTTTCAGAACATGAAAGGAAGGAAGCTCGAAGACATTATGCAAGGTTGCTTACAAGAAACCAACAAGAAACGGACTCCTACAATCAACTCAACAATCAAAGGGTTTTATTTGTGCTTAATGCTCTAAGATTTTACATCCAAACACTAAAATATGGTCATCAATACGATAGAAAGGTTATTGACAAATTCTGTGATTTGTGGTTTGAATATTCCTCAGATGCACAAATTAATGAAATTTTATTAGAAGATATTACCGGGGTTTCAGATTATAAATTCTTAACTTGGTTTCACCAAATGGCTTCCAAATTGTCTGTTGATATGACACCTTTTCAGAAAACTTTGCAAGCTATTATGCTTAGGATCCTTCATACATTGCCATATGATACTTTATATGTTTTGCTTGGTATGACCTTGGAGACTGGGCATGAGAGCTTAAAGGATCCTGCCACGGCGTCTCGTATTTCTGCTGCATCAAAGGTCTTAAAACAAGCAAGCATATTCGACAGTGGTAAATTTTTAATCGATTATATTCAACCTGTGACAGAATTTTGTGAAAGGAGCGTTGCACTGGCGTGCTACAAACTAGCACAGAACACCAAAACGTTACATCTAGATAATTTAAAAAATGGAGACTATTGGCTAAAGAAATTAATTGCAAGGTGTATGCCTTTACCAACAATACCAGTTAATGTTTTATCAAATCTTGATGGCAGAAAACAAAGACCTTATATTGTGAAGGTAGATTCTGAGGTAGTCATCTCTAGTTCTGGTCTTTCACTACCAAAAATTGTCTCTTTTGTAATGAGTGATGGAAAGCACCACAAAGTACTAATGAAAGGTGGTAACGATGATCTTAGACAAGACGCTATCATGGAACAAGTTTTCAAACAGGTGAATAATATATTATCTTCCAACAGAGAGACTAGAAAGCGAAACTTAAGAGTTAGGACTTACGAAGTTATTCCACTAGGTCCCCAAGCTGGCATCATTGAGTTTGTTCCCAACTCGAAATCACTTCATGAGATCCTTGGACATCTTCATTCAGGTGATAAACTATCCTTAGATCAAGCCAGAAAAGCCATGAAATCAGTTCAAGGAAAACAAAGGAAGAGAGGGTATCAGTATATATGAAGATTACGGATGTAATTAAGCCAGTTATGAGAAACTTCTTTTTCAACACTTTCACAAGTCCTGAAGATTGGATAATTGCAAAAGCTACTTACACCAAAGGAGTTGTTACCACATCTATTGTTGGTCATATTTTGGGGCTCGGTGATAGACATTTGAACAACATCCTTGTGGACAAATATACGGGGGAGCCTATCCATATTGACCTCGGTGTTTCTTTTGATCAGGGTAAATTACTGCCTCTTCCGGAGCTAGTGCCATTCAGATTAACGAGGGACGTTATTGATGGTTTTGGTGTTACTGGGGTGGAGGGCATCTTCAGAAAGAATTCTGAAAGGGTGTATGGTCTCCTGAGGCAGGAACACGAGAGGGTCATGTGTGTATTGAACGTTTTGAAATGGGATCCGCTATATTCATGGAAGATGACACCGTTAAGGAAGCAAAAGCTACAAAAATATTTATCAGATGATGACAGTTCTTCGGATTCAATTGTTTTGAACTTACCAGATGACATTGACAACGATGAATCTTTAAGGGCATTGAAAGGCGTTCAGGATAAGCTAGTTGGTAACGGGCTAAGCGTAGAGGCCACGGTGCAGGAATTGATCCAGCATGCTACCGATGTTAACCACTTGGCAATGATATTCATGGGCTGGTCTCCATTTTATTGAGCTGTAGAAAAGTAACAGATCATAAAATAATCTAAAAACATGGATCTAAAATATTCTAGTGTAACAAATTTATATAATATAAGTAACCCTCAATCTAATCAGCTTTATCTAATGAATCGCACCAATATTTATGACATCGGGAAGCAGTCTATTTTTTCAACTATTATACATAACTTATGTTTTCCGGTGATTCCTTAAATAGCCTAAAGCTTATCTTTATCACAAGTGTCAGTTTCGCATGTGTTCATCACGTACTAATATTACAACATCGAAGGATCGTCAATCAATTCCACGTAATTGCTTGGAATAATACCTGTTTCACCATTCGACCTCTTGGCTTTCCACCATCTTCCTTCTATATCGCCAACCCGTAAAATTTCTCCCTGTTGGAAGGAGATTTCATAGGCATCAGATTCGTCAGCTTCATAGGCATAAAGTGCCCTGGAGGTGTAAGGGAAGCTTATAAGTTCATCTCCAACATCACTATACAACCCCAGTGTGTCACCCATAGTAGTCTCGGTATTACCATTGGTGGTATCTGTAACGTAAGTGTTCGTTCCTTGTGAATCGAATGCACCCATTATTTGGTTCTGTCCACTATTACCCATTCCAAAGCTGTTACTAGCACGGGGGTCTGCGTTCTCGAAACCATTTAAAGCAGTAGAAGACATGTAATTCTGAGATTGGGCTTCATGACCTCCGTAGAATGCTGCGAGTGCAGGTTGCCGATCCACATATGACTTGCGAGCACGAGATAAAACCAATGAAGAATCAACCACCGACGGTCTGATACCTTTCACAGAAAATGAGTCGATCCACCTGTTCGAAGGAGAAGCGTTGTCCGCCCCAAAGTAAAACATCCATAAAAAATCTACAATCGACAGCATAGTAAGCCCCGCAGATGCAGCTGCAAAGGAAGGTTTGTCCTGGTACAGAACAGTTGACAGACTTGCACTGGTATAAAAAAATGCAACTGCAACCCCAGATGCCAAGAACGTCCTGTAGTAATCAATCAGATCGAATAAGTAGAATATCAAAACGCAGAGCATAACCAAAAATTGATATCCAATCGCAAACCAACTAAATGTGGGGTATTGTGGTGATGGGATAGATCCTCCCAACGCGATTATCCATGCTATTAACGTGATAGACAGAGTAGAAATAGCAAATGGATCCCCTATCAAGTTCCCTACACTAAAGGAATGCTTAACATGGGGCTGATTCCTCTGATCATTAGCCCTCGCTGTCCTGTACGTCATAGCTAATGCTCAAAACTCCTAGTATAACCACACAGTGTCCAAATACTAGCCAACAAATAATTCAGACCTAAAAACCTCAAATCTAGGTCTCCTATTCGATATATATGATACGCCTCAAAGTACACCTATATTCCCCGCACGTCCCTTCGTCGTACTTAATACTCGTGCTTGATATGTGTAGTTTGCTTTAACTAGCTCGCTGCTGACTTTCATTTATAAGCGGCATCAGCAAAAACGAAACAGACATACTAACAACATATTACATACTTGCATATATATACGTATATTTTACCTTATATATATATATGCATAAATAGGTACATGTCACACTGTATGAGCACATTGGCACTTCAAGGATGTTCAATTTCTTTTTCTGTTGCGACCTCTTACAATGAATCGTCTGCAAAGAATCTCCTCTATCGAACAAGTAGTAGCGTACGATATTCAAAGAACTCTACTGAATCATTAGACAGTACAAGGCGGTCCCCTCGTCAACTACTAAATGCAGGCCGTGTCCCGACTACCATCCTAATGACAGCCTAAAACAGGGCATTGGGAGTAGGAATTGTTTTTGCTGGCTATTTTGCAGAAACGATATAGATACGACCTTTTAGGCCATAGAGAATGTGTCCCTCTGCAACTGGAGATGACAGAACCCGTAAATGATGACGGGTCGATGAGCATCAAGATGTGTGTAGAGTAGGTTGATTGTATGGGAATATGTAGGGCTTGTAGGGTTTGTATGGTGTGTAGGAGTATCTGTAGTGTATGGTAGGTGGGTAAGAGTATGTGGGATGGTGTGAGGTTTCGGTTCAGGCGATCTGTGTTGGTTTTAGTGGGTTGGGTTAAAGAAGACAGCAGCGGTGAGACATGTGAACATGACAATAATGCCCCAAATTGTTAGGGCAAACGCTAGGTATTTCAAGATCTTGAGGTTTCGTGGGATGTCTTTGGCAGAGTATTCGGAGCCTACGAAGTGGTAGCCGAAAATTCCTGGTAAAATAAATGAAATTGAGGTGGAACCAGTCGCACCGACTATTGCTAAGACCCTGGCGAAGGAGGAAACGGAAACGGCTAGGGTGTATGATGCAATAAGTATAGATGTAGTGATTACGAAGAATCTTTTTCCTTCGATGGTAGTAGTCGTAGGGATTGGCTGAGAAGAGGTTTGCAGGGGGGACCAATCTGGGGAGATGCTAAATTCGTTGTTCGAGGGCGGGGTTCTTGGGCTACCCTCATGCCTCATGAGTCCGGATTCTTCATTTGCGAGAGGCGAGAATATTTTAGATTCTGAGAAATAGCACCAGATATTATTGATGGATGCTCTTGCTGGATGGCATTGGAGTGGGAAGGCTAGCATGACAAGAAGGACAATAGCGATACGGGCGAGAGTGCTGGAGACCGACCTAGGATATATGGTTACGATATTGCCTGTGATGTTATCACCAAAGGTGAGATAACCGGATCCACCGATGACAGTGTACAAAGACACAGCTAAACCCATGGCAATTAATACAACACGTACACAGTTCGTTAGTGAGTTGTCGCGTAATTCGTTGACGATGGAGAACATATTGTGGTGGCAAGTGTAAGCAAACACAAATATAGGGAAGCTGCTTAACATTGACGCTGCAGAGTTGTTTTCTGGGAATCCTATCGAAACTATGCCCTTGGCTTGTCTAATATCACTGGATGGGAACAAGAAGTGATATACAACTAGAACACACAAATAAGCCACAGATGAAATTGCAACCATTGAGGCATACCTCAATGAATCCAACTTTCTCATAAAGCACAAAGGTGTGACAATGAAAAGCATACAAAGTGTGATCTGTAAAGTTCGCTCTAACAGCCACTGGTTTGATGTAAAGGTCGAAACAATCTGGGGCATCAAATCTCCTACAACAACCATGTATGAAATCCCAACACCAAAGCATTTCACCGCAATTGCACAATCAAATACGATACTAAGTTCAGGATAACTAATCTGCGCTAATTCGAAGAATGATACATGCCTCGGTGCAACATATTTGGATACATAGCTCTGTAGTACGAGCCCAGTCAATGCACTGAATCCGCAAAAGACGATGATCAAGAAACCGGGAAGCAGTCCGAACGACCTAAAGGCATATGGCATAGCCAATATCCCAGCACCACATGCTGTATGCAATAGCGTTAAAACTCCTGATTGTACCGACGATCGCATAAATCTATCTCGTGAGCTCAGCGACTTCTTCGTCTGAAGTCTGTAAATGTATATATATTGATACTTGCTTGTTAAGACTGTAGCGGGTCACTTTTTTCGCGGCTTATTAAAATACTGATTAATAATGGATCATCAGTTAGTCAGATGATGGAACAACAGGCGTAAATGTCATCGACGTCCCATTAAGGATGAGAACAGAACTCTTGTTCATACCAAAACTCTGTAATCCTGACCATCTATAAAACATATGCTTTTCTACTTTTTACATGTGTTATTGGCATTTCCACTTTGAAAGCTAAGTTTTACTTCTTTAAACTGCTTCTAAAAACTGTTTGCGTGCACTAGACTCATTTAAAAACATTTAATTGTATATTTGCATTTGATGATATTAGAAGATGATATATGATATATTTTATATATACAAGCAGCAAACCTAGGTTACCCTTAGTAACCTTTCCTCTTTGCGTCCTTAACCACTTCAATCAATCTCTTGAAACCTTGCATAAAGTCTTTTCTATGCTTTTGGGATCTTCTTATTTCCCTTGCTTTACCAGGTTTCAAGTAAAACCTTTGATTGGCTTTATCCCTTGGAATTTGATTCGATTTTACTACAGCGTTCAATCTACCAAGGGCTTGCATCGTGTTACCGTTAAAAACGGATACACTACGGCCAGCTTGAATACCAGTAAGCTTAGAACTCAGGGCATCTTCTCTTGGCGATAACATGGTATTTATATCAAATATGTTGTTTGGTCGAAAACTCTGATTTAATATACTCTCATTAGGTTTCGATATGTTATTTGTATCTGAGGAGATGCGGTCATGTATTGGATTTAGCAATTTGGAATTGAAGACTGGATGCTTTTCAGTAGCTCTTACGCAGGCTGAAAAAGACCTATACCAGAGAGCGTTATGAGCAACAAACTTCATGAAGTTATTGAATAGAGAGGGAGAGGTTCACTTGTAGCTTATGTTCTCAAGCATGTTCCATATATACGAACATCACAGTACGAGAGTTTTTGATTTAAAAAATTTTGTATGGTGATGAAAAAAAAGTCACAACGTAAAATTCCAGATGTAAACGTCCTTTGCTATTAAACAGTTTAATTGAAATTATAAGTACTAAGAAGGGTTAAGTGTATTAGTAGTAAGAATGTCGGAGGTGGAAATCGAAGAGGTAAATGAAAGTATTAAGGAACTGGAGCCAGTGGATATGCTGAACCATAACGACGCTGAAGAAAAGAAGAAGAAGAAGAAGAAGAAGAAGAAGAAGAATAATAATAACATCAAGAATATTGCATTACTCTATCCTGATGAGAAGTATCCTGAAGGCCATTGGATGGATTACCATCATGATTTCAATTTAGCGCGTGTAACAGATGAGGAAAAACGGTATTTGGCGCGAGACAAGGAACATGAGCAACGTTGGAATGACATGCGTAAAGGTGCCGAAATTCATCGAAGAGTGAGGAAGAACTTGCAGAACAAGTTGAGCCCAGGAATAACACTTACAGAGGTTGTTGATTTGGTTGAAAATGCTACTAGGAAGTTCACGGGATCAGATATCAATGGTGACCATGTTGACAAACCCATGTCTCAGGGCATTGGTTTTCCTACAGGTGTATCACTAAATCATTGCGCAGCCCATTTCACACCAAACTCCGGCGATAAAACTGTATTGAAGTTTGATGATGTCATGAAGGTTGATTTTGGAGTGCAGGTAAACGGGTATATCATTGATTCTGCGTGGACTGTTACTTTTAATGATAAGTATGACAATCTTTTAGAAGCTGTCCGGGAGGCAACGAATACTGGTATCAAAGAAGCTGGCATAGATGTAAGACTAACCGACATTGGTGAAGCCATCCAGGAGGTCATGGAATCATATGAAGTGACCATTGATGGGAAGACGTACCAAGTGAAACCTTGTAGGAACTTGTGTGGTCATAACATTGCTCCTTATCAAATACACGGCGGAAAATCAGTACCTATTATTAAAAACGGAGACGAAACAAAAATGGAAGAAGGCGAACACTTTGCAATTGAAACTTTCGGCACTACAGGTCGTGGGTATGTAGTTCAAGGTGGAGAATGTTCACATTATGCCAAAAATACTGGCGCACTACCTACTCCAAACTTGACCCGTGCAAAGGCGTTGTTAAAAACGATTGACAACAATTTCGGAACTCTCCCATGGTGCCGTCGGTATCTAGACCGATTAGGCGAAGAAAAGTACCTATTTGCATTGAACTCCCTAGTAAAACAGGGCATTGTCGAGGATTACCCACCGTTAAATGACATTCCCGGTTCCTACACCGCTCAGTTCGAACACACAATAATACTTCACCCGCACAAAAAGGAAGTTGTTTCCAAAGGCGACGATTATTGATACTAATTCAATCAGGAACGCTATATATCTACTCATACATACACACGTATATATATATGTATGCATATATATGTATATGACTTTTGCCCTCTCAGAAAGCACCATTCTGTAAGCACACACGGCTGAGTTTCACTCTTCTGGTTACCCTGGCTTAACCAGGTGGCAGAACACCCACACATCACAAAAGCATTTTAATGGCGAAGGCGCTGTCGCGAGAAGCCAACTAGGCTAGTTTGCTTTAGTTGTCTCATTCTATCAATCTCTAGTAGCGCAAGTCTGTTGAGAAGACAAGGATATAGAGGAATCAAACTACGGTAATGATTGAAATTGTTCCAGACGTTTTGGAGTATAAACGTATGTTACCTGCATGTTCATCGATAACTGTTTCTTGTTCGTATCCAAGTAAAGTGGTGGTTATTTAAGTATCCTGTTTCCCACATAAATGGTTGATTACTATGAGGTTTTGAAGGGGGAAATATTATTATTAGGAAAATAACTTACAGTTCTGTAAGCTTGATATTTGTAATTGGTTTGTGGGCAGAGTTCTCGCTTGTAGGGGGCTGTATGAATTTAGACGATATTGTGACGAACCAGGATCATTATCGGTATATCTGCATGCTATCCCTTGCTTCAGGACAAAAGAGAAATTGGAACTTTTTGGAATGTGGCTGAATTTATGAATAAGAGACGCTTAATTGCAACTTTCTGTTACCAATTCATTGAATACTAACCAGTTTTCAGCACCATTCACTACTTCATCTACGGAATATGTTACCATAACGAATAAAAGCAGTGACACTGTAGCATTTAAGGTCAAGACTACGGCACCAAAGATTTACTGTGTTAGACCAAACGCTGCTGTTGTAGCACCAGGGGAACAGGTTCAGATTCAAGTTATTCTCTTAGGCCTCAGTGAGGAGCCAGCTCCAGATTTCAAGTGTAAGGATAAGTTTTTGCTTATAACTTTACCGGCTCCTTACGAGTTGGGAGATTCTACTGTTGCTGAGGTTTGGCCCCAGCTGGAAGCAGAATTTAAACAGCAAGCTGTCTCCAAGAAGATTAAAGTGAAGTACTTGATAAACACTCAGTCAGGGAAAGCACCCGTGGACGACTTGGTAGCCGAAGAGGAACCAGGCGATGTCTCTCAAAATGCTTCTATGAATAAAGTAAATGAGAAAGCTGCTCCTGTTTTTGCTACTACCAGTGATGATGATGTTCCATCAGTTAATGCTGAGAAAAAGTCATCTGGCAACACGTTTTCTCTATTCCAGGACGGTGCTCCAATATTTAACCCAGCTTTGGTATTGCTTGCCGCGTTACTAGCGTTGGTTCTAGGCTGGTTGTATTATTAAACACTTTAAACATTATTATTATACCTATTAACCGACATGCGTAAAATAGATAACGTTCACACTACGATCTTTTTCTTTTTCTATTATTAACTATTATAACACCTTCTATTATTTTTGCTTATTTACCAAGTTTATTAGATCTCTTCTCACCACGAGAAATGCCCCAAGCACCTTTTATCCTGGCAAAACCTGAGCAAATAAAGCTGTATCAACACATCGAGATGGCGTGAATATAGGCTCCGACTTTTTTAGGTTTTCGCCACCAATTCAGTAGTAGTTTTAATTCCACAACTCAATTTATTCATTTTCTAGTAATATTATTCCTCTCCATCCCCCTCCACCCCCATCAGCCTCACATTTACACACAGATACGTCTGTAGCGTCTAAATACAGGCCTATAAACTTACCATGCCTAACAGCATAATTCGAAATGATCGCTTGTTTTTAAAATATACAATTCATTCTTTTTATTTATTAACAAAAAAACTGACTAAAACGAAGTTCTTAAAAACTCTCAAGCTTCCAAAGCCAATCTTCCCTTAGGGTTAGTGACCTTGATGCCCAAAGCTTTAGCTCTGGTCAAAATACCAACCCGATTCTTTGAAGAAACGTTGTGAGCAATTTCAGCAGCATAAGACTTGGTATGCATCATCAAAACTTCCAAATCCTTAATGTTAGAAACCAAATAAGTCTTGTGACCAGATGGAGACATAAACTTGGTTTTCTTGCTGGAACCGTAACCAATAGTTGGCTCAGAAATGTTACCTCTAAATCTTCTTCTAACAACGGAGTCAATACCCTTTTGCTTTCTCCAGTTCTCAGACACCCTGTGGTAACGGTCAGAGTGATGACGCTTGAACTTCTTGGTGTGTTTCTTCACAATCTTTGGGTGTGGTAGAGAAGCAGCCATCTAAATCATGCATTGTTAGTATTCTGTTTGTCTAAAAGAATATCATCTGTTTTGTTCAATAGATCTTTTGAATCGGTCTTTCTTCTTCGTTATCTCGTAAGCCACCAGTGCACACACTCTTGAGAATTAAAACAACGATAACAAAGCCCATCTTGCTTCACCATTTCCCTAAAAAATTCCACTCATATTCCCCATCTTACAGTAAAACAGACAACGATAAGTCACCCTTATACACCACTAGTCCACATACCTTTACTTTAACGTTCTTGCCTTTCTATATGAAACAGTAATTCACTATACGCTTATAGGACTGTAGAGAATCTCATCAACTTTTTTGTTAATTTACCGGTGTAGCACCGGTGAAGCAGGGTCCCACCACCATTCCTGTCTGGCTCCCCGCCCAGGATGGGAGCTAGACAGAAACCAGACAGAGCAGGCTACGCCCCGTTTGCGGTGTTCGGGACGCCGGCTGGCGCGGGGCTGCCGGTGGTTTGTCTCCTGGGCGGGGGCCGCCTCTCCACATCGCCTCATGGCCTTCTCCGTCTCCCACCGCTTCCGGCCTAAGACGCGCGAAGAAGCCATTGCGCACTTCCGTTGCAAACCAACATCCTTTTTGGTGTTTACGGAAGTTGAACAAAATGTATGGGTGCAAAACAGTCACGCGACAAGCAAAACATTACCCGGCAATCGATACTAACCCCACTCCCGATGTTCCAGCCGGATGTTGCCCTCTGCTCTTACTCCTAAATAAACTGTGGAGATTTGCAGTATACATCATAAATAACCAGTGAAGAGTAGAAAGTATTGGAGATATATTGTAGACAAAGGCTCTACTGAACTCCAAAATTAATTGCTGCAGTTCTGCTGTTCCTTTTGCTAACGGTCTGGAACGTTATACACAAGTATTACCGCAAGGCTGTCTGTCGATTACGAGTAAACCAAACATAATCGAACTTTGTCGAAGGAACGAAGACAACGAAAGCTGCGACTACGAGAAACACTACTCCAATTGAGCGTAACAGCTTCACGTAGAAACACACCATTGAACCAAGGTGACGTGGGTAGGTATAAAAACAACGTCAAACTATTGACTCACCATCCAAGTGCTTCCACCCAAGAGACTGGATAGTTAAGGTAAAAGCGAGATAATTACAGTAAACAGCAGCCAAGGACAAGAGAAAGATCTCCCAAAAACGTCAAACGAATACTGCTGAAGACTAATTAGTGGTCATAATCAATCAATTTTTAGCGGTGTTTCGTTTTTAATTTGTTTTCAAAAGGAAAAGGAAAAAATAAATTAATAATAATAATCATAATAACAATCCAAGAGCGATACGGACGGGGACAACTATAATATACATCGGATACGAATAAGAATAAGAATAATAGACGACGATATGGGTACACTGCACAACGAATCAACAATACCGTCATATTATTACTATGTAGATCCAAGTGGACCTGCTTATGAAGCTGAACAGCCTAATCCGCTAGATGATCTAATATCAGTTTATGGGCTGCAGGATATTTCCAGACAAGTGGCTAGGACAAATCCTGATGGGACGAAGGCTGTTAAGTTGCGCAAGTCGTATAAGAATCAAATACAGGATCTATCGGGGAAATTCTCTGTGATACCTAGTCGGGAGAATGGACGTGGCGGAGAGGTGACGCCAATTGTCTTCCAGCCGATTAATACGGATATGGTTCCACAAATGCGGAAGGAGAATGGGAAATTTAGTCAGGAAGAATGGAGAACGATGTTTATGAATCGTGATCATGCGTTGTTTGAGCAGCCTATGATGGATTGGGAGATGTGTGCTAAAGTCATTTCACAATTTGAGCGGAGTTATACTGGTGAGTTTAAGAATCAAGGGTTTGAAGTTGATGATTTGGCTTTTGATTTAGATGGTAGTGGCAGTAATACTAATGGGGTTGGAGGTAGTGGAGGAAGTGGAGGAGCAAGCAAGAGCAAGAAACGGAAAAGCAAATCTAATGGATCGTCGATGGCCACGCCGAACAGCGATATCCAAGATGATATTAAGCGAAGAAGATTAGAATGAATCGGATACGTTAATGATACGTTATGAGGAAGCTAGGGGGCGATTGTTGTATCTACCGTTTTTAACCAGTAGTATATGGGTGTGTAGAACCGTTAACGTAATAGGAAGGAATGGATTGACAAAAAGAGACTTCGATGATATATGGTAGGGGTTTTTTTTAATATATAATTACGGATGCCGCTGCTTCTAGGCTGGTGAGTGAAGGACAAGGAAGGTATTGTAAAAATGCAAGTGAGCGAGCATGTTATAATGAAATTATGTCAGTTTCTTAGGTAGTCTCTTAGATAGTTACCTAATTTCTGGGCACCGCGTTCTAGCGCTTCTTTGACCACTTCTAGATCTTCATCAGAGGTAAATGAGATGTCCACTAATGGATTATTCTGAGAGGTATAAGGGGTAGAGCTAGTACCTTGCAATTGGGATTGGTCATCTTCACCAAAGTAGGAGGATGAAGAAATAGAAGTTGCATTGTTGAAATCTTTCTTGAGCCTTTCCTTTGCTTCTTTACTTGCGTCTTCATCATAGCCGCCGCGGCCAAATAGTTGATCCGAGGAGATCGCCTTCTGAGAGCCGAATTTTGCAGCTAACTGGCCTGTATATTTTGGACCAGTGGCAGCTCGCTTCGATTCTTTTGCTTCATTAGCCAATTTTATTGCGTCATTCTTTGTCATACCAAACCCCAACTTAGCAAGCTTTGGTTGCACATCATCGACGGACGGGATAACACCTCCTGCTTTTATTTGATCAAATTTGATTCCATCGTCGTAGGGATTATCTTCAAAATCACTAGAATTACCAAACGTAGAATCTTTACCGGAGGAAGGTTGGAGTTTGATTTGTTTTGGTTGCGTGTAGCTAGAAGAGCTTAGGGTATGTCTTCTAGAGTCCAAAGAAGACGTAGAGGATGCTAATGCAGCCATTTCTTGCTCTTCCTTTGCTTCTTTCTCAAACTGGTCAAACAAATCGGTATCAGCCCTTTTAACAGTGGTCTTAACTGGCTTCCTTGAAGTTAAAATAGAGTGTTTTTTGGCTCCACTACCACCACCAGAAGCATTGGTCGATGATGTTGAGAGAAGCGGCATTCTTCTTCTACCAACAGGCGCGTTGAGAATGGTACTTCTACTACCATTGTTGAGAGTACCGCTTGTAGAGTTGGGCGTCAGTATTTTTGGAGAAGATGCCGACGAAGCTGGTTTCTCCCAAGTGGAAAAGAAGTCATCCACACTGTTATTTTTAGAAGTATTATCTGAGTCACCAGATTCTAAATCATCATCAGTCGTGAAAATAAGTTCTCGAGGATGTTGTTCACGATCCTTTAGCACCCTTTTATTTAAGTGTGCTTTGTAGTTTTTCGCGACAGTACTAGTATACTTCACCCGCTTATCCATCTTGTAGTCCAAAAACTGTTTGCCGTTGTTCTTTAAAAAATATTCACGGGCACGATGATTGCCACCTAACTTGAAGTTCCTCAAGTTGTTCACAGTCCATTTATCAAGATTTGAGGACTTTACAAACGTAATATGTACCCCCAGTTTCCTATGCTCTCCAGAACATTGGATACAAAGCATTATCCCAAATGGAACCGAAGTCCATGTTGGATTCTTATTCCCACAATCAAAACAAACCTTGTTCTCTCCTTTACTGTTCAATTTGCTAAACACTCCATCACTCACTGATTTATCCACGTATATGTCTCCTGCGTCTTCAGACATCGTTGTTCTCTATACGCCGGTTTGTTTTATATTATATTAATCAATATCTGTCCTTATTATTCTTGCACTTTAGAAACACATGAAACACACAAAATACACGAAACAAACGCCCAAATAATTCTTGCTGTTTCCAATTATATGAATACCACTCCTGATTACCTCCGCTGCTTGCCACTGTCTATGTTAGATATATTACGTCGTGATTAAATTAGTTTTGCTACTTTATATGAACGGAACAGCTGCATTTTCGGCTTTGACTTGTCATTTTATACAGGTATGCCATTCTTGCCACGTGATCATATCTAAAATGCAGGATGCCATTAAAACGGACAGTTAACACAGATTGACAAGCCATTGTTGAATTAAAAAGGGTATACTTCTTCTCTAACTATATGATCTATATTGTAGGATGTACAAAAGATATCAAGTCTACTTTTTTCTATCTTTCGGTCTTTCACCCTCTTTTCCACCGTGTAATTCTCCCCGGTATGGGAATACATCGTCCAACGGTCGCCAATATCTAATCTTATAATTAGACCTTTGTCTCCCAATACCCAACATTGTTTAGAAAAATGATAGCCACGTCACATACTTGTACCACCTGGGCTCAACGAGAATACATTCTGCTTCGGCATACACAGTGGGAGAACCGCTTCCCAGCTTCCAGGAACTCGACTTTTCGGGTACCGATTCCAATGTACCCTTGATGATACATTTACGACCTTTGGTTTCAACCACATGCGCCCTCAATGCTAGGGTGGAGTCCGCAGGAATATCTCGCTGGTACTTGATGTTTAAACGACCTGTTACACCCTTCTTGTTTGGTAGTGTAGGAAACCCACAAAAGCACAACGCTTCATCTAACAACAAAGCCAAGACTCCTTTATGAATATTACCGTTCTCAGAGCTGAGGCCCTCACCTAAATGGTAAAAAGCTGTCATTGAACGATTCTCATGATCTTGAAATATAACCGGATCAATTTCAATATGGTTCCTACCAAACAAGAGCCCCTGAGATATACTATTGTTTCTATGTTTACCGGGAACCAATTCTGACTGCCGCATCATTACAAAGTTCTCTGTCAACTTCTTAAATTCCTCCGTTTGTGCTAATCTATCCAAGATATCTACCCTTTGTTCGGATTCATTCCGCGGTCCCTGGCCCTGAGATTCAGATCCTGTCTGCCACGCTTGACCAAAACTAATAAAGCCTGCAGCAAACCCAGCTGATGGTAGAATAAACGTTCTATTGATCAGTCTAAATAACATTCCTTTGTAAAAACCCTTTCGTATGGCTAATTGAATTCTATTCTCGTGTCGCCTTCTTGCCTTTCTTGCCGGATTGCTTTATGAAGAGAACTAAGTGAACATCGCTAAATATTTTGAAAGCATGTTCTTATCCCCAAGTTGTCATTAGTCCCTTCAAAGCCCGAAGATGTCCGGTGGCGTAGCAGTTCTACCTCCTCCCTCAGCGCTATCTCGTGGCATAGAAGGTCCTCTAGTTGAAAACGAATACTAGGGTTCTGATTACTCACTGCCAGTCCGCTGATTATATATGTTATACAAAGTTTAGGCATCGAATCACAAACAATTCTATGTTGGCCGTTGCAAATCATGTAAATTCCTGTTTAGTGAATACGGTCAGCCCTTTTACTTATTCCTGCCTTGTATGTATATATATATATATTTACGCACTGCTGATGGGATTAGTTAATGAAAATTTGGCATGCTATTTAAACTTCATCATTCTCCGCTCTATTAAAAACAATTTTGGTATTTGAAATCCAACAAGCTTTAGGTTTCAATATTTTCGAATTATTTTGCAATGGTTAAAGGTAAGGAGGAGGTTGCAGTGATTGGTGCTGGTTTAGTTGGTTGTTTAGCTGCCATTGGGCTGTCGAAAAAGGGCTATAATGTATCGTTGTTCGACTATCGTTCTGATCCACGGCTGGTGCCCAAGTGCGATAGAAACCTGAGGTCTATCAATCTCGCTATTTCTGCTCGTGGCATAACAGCTCTCCAATATGTCGATTACGAAATGAGCCAACGTTTACTAAGTGATATAATTCCCATATGTGGACGGATGGTTCATGACTTGAAGGGGAATCTCGACTCGCAGCTATACGGTCTTTTCGGTGAATCTATTAATTCTATTGATAGGGATATTTTGAACAACAAACTCCTCGATGAAGTCGATGGGGTTGACGAAATTAAGCTGTATTTTGGTTACAAGTTGACAAATCTCAGATTTAGTGATGTAAAGCAGACTGCTGTTTTCACTATGGATGGAGGAAAGCTGCAGAAGTCATTAGAATTTGATTTTATAGTTGGATGTGATGGTGCGTATTCCAAAACACGCTATGAGCTGCAACGTGAAATAAGAATGGATTTTTCACAAGAGTATATTGATTGCTGCTACTTGGAGTTATCTATCCCAGCTACTAAGGATTTTGTCAGCAGGTTCAACGGCCATTTCGCAATATCTCCCGACTATCTACACATATGGCCGCGCCATAATTATATGTTGATGGGCTTGCCTAACAAGGACGGTTCATTTACATGCACATTTTTTGGTCCTTGGTCGTTGGTAGAAAGTTTTAAGTCTACTGACGAAATTAAAAACTTCCTGTGTCACAACTTCCCCGATGTAATAGACCTCATCGGTTTGGAAAATGCAGTATATGCATTTGAACATAAAGATAGGGGCGCATTGATGTGCGTTCAGTGCTCTCCACAACATTTGGACGGTGGTAGATGCATCATTTTAGGTGATGCTTCCCATTCAATGGTTCCATTCTATGGTCAAGGTATGAACTGTGGGTTTGAGGATGTTCGAGTGTTGATGCAATTGTTAGATAAAAATAACTTAGATAGGAACGCTGCATTTCAAGAATACACATCTTCAAGACAAAAGGATCTACTGGCAATCGTCCAGCTGGCCAAGAGTAACTACAAGGATATGTCACATGGTGTTATCTCAAAGCTGCATCTGTTTAAAAGGAAGCTGGATCGAATATTCGGTAGAATTTTAGGGAATAGGTGGGTCCCTATATATACAATGGTATCATTTAGAGCTGATATCCCTTACCACGTTGCTCTACAAGTTGGGAAGAAGCATAATATGATCTTAAACTTTACTCAGGCATTGTTAGCTGGTACTGCCTTTTGGGGAGCACTTAAAGTTCTAAAAACATTTGGACCAAATGCACAGAAATTATTAACTTGAGCATACTTCATGAAATGTATAGAGCATTTTGAATCATTTTCATGTACTATCAACTGCCTCGATGATTTGCTCATCTCGTCGGCGGAAATTGGCGACGTGAACGGAAGTACCTCGCGTGTAAGTCTAAAAACGCATTTGATTCCCTTCAACATATGTTATGTACAAAATATAAAATGTATAACGATAGTTATTAAATATTGAAAGACATCAGAGTAGTTTCAGGATAAGGATACCTACCAGGATGACTACGCACCTACGGTATGACGATGAAGATCAGGGCATATTCACGAATAAGTCCACAATGATGGCAAACTTTGAAGAATGGATCAAGATGGCCACTGATAACAAGATTAATTCCAGAAATAGTTGGAATTTTGCATTGATTGATTACTTCCACGATTTGAATGTGTTAAAAGACGCAGAAGATAATATTAACTTTCAGAAGGCAAGCGCCACTTTAGATGGGTGTATTAAAATTTATTCTTCTCGTGTCGATTCTGTTGCGAGTGAAACTGGAAAGTTATTAAGTGGACTGGCTCAACGTCGAAACAAGGATTCGAACGGTGACAATTCGAACGGCGAAAAGGATGAAGTAGATAAGGATGAAATTGAGATTGACCCTGTTACAGGGATGCTTATATCCAAAGATAATGTAAATGAAGCTAAGAAGAGAAGGAACTACAATAGAGTCTTAGAGACCACCTTAGTGCAATTTGACACTATTAAGATAAAAGAATTAGACCAGGAGCTGACCATAGATCCTCTATTTAAAAAGGCTTTGGCCGATTTCGATGAAGGCGGTGCCAAAAGTCTGTTGGTAAACACTCTAGATGTTGATGAAAATTTACGAGTTGTGTTTGATGCTAATGCCACTGATATGGATGGATCGAAGCAATCGAATACATTTCAAGCGAATGAGGAAAAAGTGGCAGCAGATCTAATAGATGATTCAAACCCGGATCTTGGAAGGAGCAACTCTGACAATGAAAGTCCAGCAAAAGTGTCAGCTGAACTCGAGGAATCTGACACATCTGAAACATCAGTTTCCATAGATTCTATGACCTCTTATTCTGTAGAGGACGAAATTCTAGCACTTGGAATCAAGTTCCTGAGTTTTGACCAAATCAGTACTTCAGATATTTGTCCATCCATGTCTCAATTGAAAGCTGCCGTTCAGGATATAGACCGAGCCAAAACGTTTATTGAGGACGTTAATAATAAGTTTGACAATTTTCTAACAGAACAAGATATGCAGGAAGCTATTCCTGAAACATTGGGGGTTAATGATACAGATGAATTTTATGAATTACCGGGCCAAGATGATGAAGTCTTTAATGATGATAACACTGACTTAAATAAAACCACACCAGATAATGAAAACACAGAGTCTAATTTCATTAATAATATCATGGACCAGGAATTACTAGCATATTTTGACAATTTTTTCAAAAAAAGTTGGCGTGGTAGAGAGCATTGGAAAGTGCACAATTATAAGCACAAACTAAGAATCCATAAAGAAAACCAAGAGAATCCTGATGACGTAAAGAATTCAAAAGACAGTTCTGGTGGTGAAGAAAAGGAAGCCAAAAAGAAGAACAAAAAGGAAAATAGCTTCATTGACTTTTTTGACTTGGAAGGAAACATAGAAGAAACGATATTTGCAGTATCCAAGACTCTGATAGAAATCCCTCAGAAACATAGAGAAGACGAGTCCCATCACATATTGCCCAATGATTATCAATTTTCAGCCGATAGAATCACCAGATTATTTATTAAACCTGATCAACGGATGTCATTCTTTTCTCTTAAGAAGCAGAATCCTCATGGACATAAGGATGCAGATGTCGTACAATTTCAGAATACCGAAGCAGGACAAAACGGCGGCAGATATGAAATTGCTGACGAAAAGTTTTGGGCAGAAAATTATAAGATGAAAGATCAGTCCGCGGCTGCACCAACATGTTCTCAGCTATCTACTGACAATAATCCTAATCTTGATCTTAGCCCCACATTCGAAGACGATTGTGGAATAGATTTTAACCAAGCTTTTGAGGGCGGGGATCCCCATGAATCTGATGGTTATGAAGATGAAGAAGATGCTCAAGAGTGTATTCCCGCCACTCAAAACATAATCAAAACAGAAGACAAAGTCACATTTTCCAGAACTGCAAAGAAAGTAGACGTAAGGAGGTTAAAAAATAATATATGGAAATCAATTACTTCTAGGATAGGACAGCAACCCACTCCCCTGCCAACTAAAGAGAATCAACCTACATATTCCAACACTACCGACCTCAAGTTCACAGATATTGCGACTGACATATTTAAAATGTATTCTGAAAAGACTCGTAAGGATCTATCCACCAGTTTCTGTTTCATATGTCTGCTCCATTTAGCCAATGAACATGGCTTCTCAATAACACAAACTGATGACCATAAGGATCTCTTTATCCAGTTCCAACAAGAAGATACTGCATAATTTCTATTGAACCTGTAGTTGATCAATAAGACAGCTTACTCAACTCTTGAGTACAAGTCACGTGACTACCAACTTAGCTACTATTGTGTCACATGATCATTATTCCCACCTTGGCTGCTCACAAATGGCCTCACTAAATTTATATTAACGGTATCTGTAACCTTTCAAATTTGACATCTCTATAGACTTAACTGTGTTCTAAACAGTTGATCGATCAATCGATACGTCCGGAGGATCCCATCACAGTATGATACACACAGTGCGCAGAACGCGAACCAAGTTGAAAGCTGCTGCCGTAAAATACATTATATCTCCTTGGAATAGCGCTACAGCAGTTAATATCTTATTGCCATTCACATAGGTAGCTCGACACTGAGCTTTATAAACCTGATGCCCACAGTTTGATATTTATACGTATATAGTGATTGTAGATAAATTCAACAGAATTGGAAATTTTGCCACCAGAAGAAAACGAAGGAAGGCTTAATGCAGCTTCTAAGTAACAATAAGAACGGTAACGAAGTACTATTTAGTCGCTGTGGAAGCGTTTGACGTGAGTTTTAAAGTCCATAGCCGTTTTATTGAACACAACCAGTGCTTTAACTCATTATGAGTTTTCGTAATTTGGTTTTGAAGACTTTAGGCGCAACGGACGCTAGGCTGGCGATGAAGGTAGCGTCGAAACAGATGGCCATGCTCTCTCCTTTGGTATTAAGGAGCAGTACGCATTTTGGTAGGATTAAGATGGGGAGGTCGTATTATTATCGCGGTATACATACATCTCCCATTTTAAGTGATAGCGCCAAGGAAGTTAAGCCTGAAAATGTGTCTACCGAGGGGCCTGTTGTACACTCTGTATTAGCGGAGAAAGAGCAGGAAGCGAATAAGGATCTATCTAATGCTGAAGCCCAAGCCAATTTCTATAAGTTACTTTTAAGTTCTAACTACCCTCAATATGTGGTTTCACGGTTTGAAACACCAGGAATTGCTTCTTCTTCTGAATGTCTAAAATTGTACATGGAGGCGTTGCAACGGGTTGGTAGAGTTGCTGATGCAGAGAACGTCAGGCAATCTTTAGTGATGCCAGATTCTGCAGGTGTAATACCACCTGCAATGAACCATAGCGCAGGAGGTTCATCACAAGCCTCATATTACCCTACATCCCCTTCACATGTTCCAGGCTATGGTTCAAGAAAAGAGCCGCTACATGTTGTAGTGACAGAATCGACCTTTACGATTATTTCTAGATGGATCAAGTGGATTATTGTGTTTGGAACCGTTACATATGGTTTATCTGGAGTATTTAAGTTCGTTTCAGAGAACACCACCTGGAAGACTTCTGAAACCGCTGATAAGTCTGTTGATGTTGCTAAGACAAACGTAAAGTTTGAGGATGTTCGTGGTTGTGATGAGGCTCGTGCAGAATTGGAAGAAATTGTAGATTTCTTGAAAGACCCTACTAAATACGAATCTCTTGGTGGAAATTTGCCCAAGGGTGTATTGTTGACAGGCCCACCAGGGACAGGTAAGACACTGTTAGCAAGAGCAACAGCAGGTGAAGCAGGCGTTGATTTCTTCTTTATGTCAGGTTCTGAATTCGATGAAATTTACGTAGGGGTAGGTGCAAAGCGTATACGTGAGCTTTTCGCTCACGCTCGTGCACATGCTCCAGCCATTATTTTCATTGATGAATTAGATGCCATTGGTGGGAAGCGTAACCCGAAGGATCAAGCCTACGCCAAACAAACTTTGAATCAGTTGCTGGTTGAATTAGACGGTTTCTCTCAAAGTAGCGGCATCATCATTATTGGTGCTACTAACTTTCCTGAATCTTTGGATAAGGCGCTAACCAGACCTGGTAGATTTGATAAAGTTGTAACCGTTGATCTCCCAGATGTCCGCGGACGTGCTGATATTTTGCAACATCACATGAAAAAAGTCACTTTGGCTGCTGGGGTAGATCCTTACATTATTGCTCGTGGTACGCCAGGTTTATCAGGTGCCGAATTGATGAACTTAGTCAATCAAGCTGCTGTGTACGCATGCCAACAAAATGCTATTGCTGTTGATATGTCTCATTTAGAATGGGCCAAAGATAAGATATTGATGGGTGCTGAAAGAAAAACTATGGTTTTAACCGAAGCAACTAGGAGGGCGACTGCATACCACGAGGCAGGGCACGCTATTATGGCGTTGTATACTCCGGGTGCCGTTCCATTATACAAGGCAACAATCTTGCCTAGGGGCAGAGCTCTAGGTATTACTTTCCAATTACCAGAGATGGACAAAGTAGACATAACCAAAAAGGAATGCCTTGCTCGTTTAGATGTTTGTATGGGTGGTAAGATTGCCGAGGAGTTGATTTATGGTAAGGAAAATACCACAAGCGGATGCGGTTCCGATTTACAAAATGCTACTAGTACTGCAAGGGCGATGGTTACCCAGTATGGGATGAGTGATCATGTGGGGCCGGTTAACCTTGCAGACCAATGGGAAACTTGGTCTGATAAAATCCGCGACATTGCTGATAACGAGGTCGTTGAGCTTTTAAAGGCTTCTGAGGAAAGAACCAGAGATGTCCTCTCTGATAAGAAACACGAGCTGCATAGATTAGCCCAAGGTTTAATGGAGTACGAAACTTTGGACAGCTTCGAAATACAAAAGGTTTGTAGTGGTGAAACGATTAATAAGGGTAAAAAAGCTACAAATAAAGTAGTCGAGGGACCGGACAGTGACGAACGTAAAGGGTTTGGAGGTGATAAATCTAAGATACCTGTGTTGATCAATGCATAAATACCGTATATCACCAAAACTAAAACGCAGTAACATATATACCGTACACGAAGCAAAGTCGGAAATGAACTTTTAATGATACAGGAAAGCAACTTAAAAAACTAACAATACTATGTATTTAGAAATAAAAAGATGTAAAAACACCCTGCATATGATTATGTCGTATTTTGAATATCTGAAATACGAATTTAGGTAGTGTGAGAATATCAACTTGGGAATCAGCTACTGATCATTGTTCTTTGACATTGCTGTATGATGGTTATAATCGATGGATGTTTAAAGCTATTACATGTATATAGATACCAAATTAAATGACTCTGATCTCATATATATTAGAATTACCATAGGCTTTGTAGGTACCTCTGCGTTTAGGAATGGACTGTTCGCCATTCTTATAGCTTTTGTCTTTTAATATCTGGCGGGCTTGCACTGGAAGAAGAATCCTTTTGTCTTTTGAGACGTCGGAGCACCAGCATTGGATTCTTACAGTAATGTAACTTTGCATCTATTTCTTTTACTTCTTCTTTCGTCACAGATTGCCGTTCAAATATGATGTCTCTGCAATCCTGTATAGTCTTTATCAACTTAGGCAAATCGATCATATTTGTATTATCATTTGTAGTCTCGTTTCCTTCATTCGGTACTTCCTTGGATTGGACCACTTCCTTTACCTCCATATTTCCATTACTGGAGCTTCCTGAAGTAGTATTTGTACTATCAGCAGAAGTTGGTTTTATGACATCAACTGAATTATCTTTGTTTTTATTTGGAAACTTCAACTCCAAATAACGATCTATTAGGGTTTGATCTTCAGCCAGCAAAACCGCCAAAGTGATCTGTGGGGGAGTATATTGATATACTGCATCTGTTAATAATGCATCTGTGATTTTCTTTTTAGAGTTCGTATATACTTGGCCCATATATTCTAAATCAACTTTCCCGTTCAAGATGGATTGGATGTCTAAGAAGAAGCCATGCAAGGCCTTAAACGGATGATGATTCAATAGCGTAAACTTTAAAGACTCCAAAACCTTAAATTCGTATTTTAGAATAGCGTCTTCTTTAGACTTCGTCTTTTGAGCAAATGACTCAATCCCGATGAAGTAGTTTTCTGATTTGCACGCCAGAAATATGGTAGTTAGCAAGATGTTCTTTGGGTGAATATCCATAACAGAATTTGTGAGGAAAAACTTCCTAAAAAAAGAGATTGCAGTTGCAGTCACTTCCGTAGGTAAGTTCAAAGAGCTAGCACATTGTTGTACCTTTCTGGCGTAGAAATTAACAAGTTTAAATTCTTCATCAGCATTCAAAGGTATAGCCAATGAATCGATGGCCTCAAGTTCCTCTGTCGATAGATTGGGATGAGATTCTTTAAACTGAATTATTTGTTTCTTAATAATCTCAGAAGAACGGAGATTTATATCTGATCTTATTTGTTCGAGCCTTTTCGATGTAAAAGACCATAACTTATATTGGGTTGAAGTTCTGTAAAGGTCATCATCGCTGACCCGCTTCGTATTAAGCGGCAAAAATGTATTCGAAGCTGTTTTGCGGGTGGCAGATATGCTAATAGGAGTAGGTGAGTTCTCCATAGTAGGGTTTATTGTCTTTTTGTAATTTGGACTAGTGTTTTATAAAGGTTCATGTTACTCAATTTTTTTAATGTAAAAAATCTATATACCATATATGTGTGTGAAGGAAGAAATCACACCTATGAAATAATGAATTGAACGCAAATAAGAGATCAACTTGTTATATATGATCAAGAAAATATTCATTGATTTCTACCTATCAACAGATATCTTCTAGTTAAACTTATATTGGTATGTAATGTACTTCGGAGCATCGCTTGAAAGGAATATCTTTTACATTCTTACAAACAGAGCAAGCCATGTATATATAATAAAATATATCGTCCATACTTCAAAATAAAATTGAAATAATATCAATATATTTGGCAGAAAAACGTGGTTATTGATTTGCTCATCCAAAATCGTTAAAGTCATATGATGCTTTCTTCAGTTCTTTGTTTTCTCTTAGGTAAATAAAATAAAAAAGTTAAGTTTCACCTTCAAAATCCAATATGGATTTTATAAGAGTTTATAGTTGTGTGCAAACCAGTGTATCAACTTCAGAAGGTAGCAACAAAGGACTCAGTAGCAGACTTCAAGGTAGACAACAAATCCTTAGACAACTCACCCTTTTCTCTTATGGCAGAGATGATTTCATCGTGACTAGACTTCAAGTAGGCCAAGAATTCCGTTTCAAATTCAGCAATTCTGGACAACTCTACATTGTCTAAATAACCGTTAACACCAGCATAGATCAAAGGGACTTGCTCTTCAGCAGATAATGGAGAATATTGGCTTTGCTTCAACAATTGGGTCAATCTTTCACCTCTAGCCAAAGTTTGCTTGGTGGAAGCATCCAAATCGGAACCAAATTGTGCGAAAGCAGCAACTTCTCTGTATTGAGCCAAGAACAATTTTAAGGAACCAGCAACTTGCTTCAAAGCCTTAACTTGAGCGGCAGAACCGACACGAGAGACAGACAAACCGACATTGATGGCTGGTCTAATACCCTTGTAGAACAATTCAGCTTCCAAGAAGATTTGACCATCAGTGATGGAAATGACGTTGGTTGGAATATAAGCGGAAACATCACCACCTTGAGTTTCAATAACTGGCAAAGCGGTCAAAGAACCACCACCGTTCTTCTCGGACATCTTGGCAGCTCTTTCCAATAATCTGGAATGTAAGTAAAAGACATCACCTGGGTAAGCCTCACGACCTGGAGGACGTCTCAACAACAAAGATAATTGACGGTAAGCCACAGCTTGCTTAGACAAGTCATCGTAGATAATCAAGGCGTGTTTGCTGTTGTCTCTAAACCATTCACCAATGGCAGCGGCAGTAAATGGAGCAATGTATTGCAATGGAGCAGCTTCGGATGCGGTAGCAGCCACAATGACAGAGTATTTCAAAGCATCGTGTTGCTCCAAGGTCTGCACCAATTGAGCAACAGTAGATCTCTTTTGACCGACAGCTACGTAAACACAGTACAACTTTTTGGACTCGTCGTTAGCGTCATTCCATCTCTTCTGGTTTAGAATTGTATCCAAGGCAACAGCCGTCTTACCGGTTTGTCTGTCACCAATAATCAACTCTCTTTGGCCTCTGCCAATTGGCACTAGAGCATCAACGGCCTTCAAACCGGTCTGCATAGGCTCAAAAACAGATCTTCTTGGCAAAATACCAGGTGCCTTGACTTGAGCTCTGGATCTCTTTGCAGCCTTGATGGCTCCTTTACCATCAATAGGATTACCTAAAGCATCAACAACACGCCCCAACATACCTGGCCCAACTGGCACATCGACAATTCTGCCTGTTCTTTTGACAACCTCACCCTCTTTAATCAATCTGTCAGAACCAAACAACACAATACCGACCTGACCCGGTTCCAAGTTCAAAGCCATACCTTTGACACCAGAGGAAAACTCAACCAACTCTTCCGCCTGAACATTGTTCAACCCAAAAACTCTGGCAATACCATCCCCAACAGACAACACCCTACCGGTTTCATTTAGATTAGCCTCATCAGAAACACCCCTAATACGCTCCTCCAAAATAGAAGAAACCTCAGTGGGCTGAGCCTTTGCAGATGCAAACCTCCTACCAGCAATCTTTAAAGCTGGTCTAGCAACTCTCTGGACGCCCCTGTTCAATTGTGCAGCGGCAATCGCTCTGATAGCCGAACGCAAAGCAGTACGAGATAACATTTTTTACTTTCCTTCTTAATTGAACTTACAGAAAAGCAGCTTTAAATGGATAGATCTCTTATCTTAATAAACAAGATTTCTTCAAAAGCAAACAAAAAACAGATTTTTTAGAATATTATAGGGATTTCAGATGGTTAAGGTCGTTTTAAAGCTTATCCCTCCCTTGGTCTCTTAAAATAACACTTGTGTTGAAATGATAGATGAACAGACAAACTCCCCCAGCGTAGATGACGAGGCAATTGTTCAGTTGCTTTTAGATGCTTGGAAAATCGGAAAAACACTAATTGTGAGTGTAATAGAGACCTCTTAAACAATGCTAATAACAAAGAAGGTTTTCAGTGAAAAGTTGATGTAAAGATACAAAGAACTAGTCTTGATAGAGGTGTAATGTAAAAAATCTTGCAAATTTTTGGTTTGAAAAATTGGGAAAACGAGAGAACAAGAAAATTTCGTGAGTTTCTCGAGCAGGAAGGGTTAAACCCAGAAACACCCGTAGCACCACAAATGGAGATTCCCATTGGTCAGTCAGGAATCGGTTTCTTTTTCAAGACCCGACGCGTCGTTTGATACGTAAAGGTTACCCGGGAACTGGGCGGCCTGTTACCCGGACATGGTCCGACGATCGTTACCCGGCTTAACAAATCCTAAATACTCGCCGGACAACCGGACCGCGGCGGGGCTCCGCATTTCGTGTCTGCACACGGCGTCTAGCAACTCCCCGACACAATAGAAAGGACCCTCAAGCCCCGAAAAAAGAAACGGTTTCCTAAAAGCAAAACCCCGTCGCCCGTCACGACCGCCTTTCTTTGTGTTCTGGACTAAAAAATCAACTTATGCAGGCGACAAAAACCGTTATTTAGTACACATGACCTGCATAATCGAGTACATAGCCACACAATCTGCATACAATTCACGTTCAGATATATAACTTGAAGAGCATACAGTATATGACTAATGCTTCGTATGATGTATCTGGATAAGCTGGGCTCGGCTGGATGCAGCAAGCTCTCTTTTTTGGTTAATTTTTGTCCGTCGTTAGCCTTACCACAGGGAGTGTGAGCCGACCAACCTGTGTGCACACAAAAGTGAGATGGTTTAGTTTCATCGAGTATGTAAGGCTTAAAATTAAAATAACAGCGTGTATATGCAAATAGTTCTACGTAATTTTTTAATAAAACAGAGAACGACTAGTAGTAAATATCATTAATAAAGACAATACGGGTTATATTGTTATTGGATACGTTAGTAGGCATTTTTTAGGAACTCTACCAAAATTTCAAGAGTGTCTCTGCAGGTAGTATTGCACATATATGGGATTATATTTTTATCAACAAAGACAGTCATATAATACTAATTAAAAATCACATAATAGTAATATAGAATTTTTAGGAAGGCAATATATATTAACAATTGGGGACAGCAATAATTCGATATTGGGCAAGCTAAGCCATTTAATGAGTAAAACAGGTGTCAGAGGTAGTTAATAGAAAATGCGTGACGTTTCGCCGCCGACGTTGGGAGAACCACAACAACAGCAAGAGCAGGAGGGTGTAGGGGCGGGGAGGTTCCCTCTGGTGCGGAATAGTTCATATGGGAGTCAAGAAGGTGGAAACTTTGAGGATCACAACATTGAGATAGTTAGATTGAGGTCTAGTATATCTGTAAGAACGATGGTTTTGTCTAGCGTAGCTGCAATGTTGACGGTATTGATGTTTATGGTTGCTCTGCTAGTTCCGACTAGCATGAGTGCAAGGTCAGTGATTGGATTGGGGGACGGGAAAGATGGTACCCATCAACACGACGGGTGGGGGTCGTTACTTGGATTGGGGTCTGGTTCTGATAGGAACGTGAGGGTTGAAGAGCACGAAGACACATTACGGGTTGAGCAACATCGAACGGCATCGAAGAAATTATACGAGATGGTTAGGGACAGTGAAAGAACGTTCTACCATGAAGAGGAGCAAGTTTTGGGGTCTAAGTTGTTATCTAAAAACACTTTTTCCCGACAGCCTTACGTTTCTAATGGTTATATTGGTTCAAGGATTCCAAACGTTGGTTTTGGGTACGCGGATGATGAGTTAAATATATGGACACCCAATTCATCTGTACCTGGAGCGTTGGATAACGGGTGGCCGTTGCGGAATAAAAGATATGCTGGGGCATTTGTATCCGATTTTTACTCTTTGCAGCCCGAACTCAATTCCACGAATTTCAGAGAGTTGGATGCCGACGGTTATTCGACTGTGATTTCTTCTATCCCTCAGTGGACCGAATTGTCGATCAATATGCGGCTAGGTGATGGAAATACCCATAAATTATCACCCACTGAAGTAGATCTCGAACAAATTTCTGGTTATGTTCAGAATCTTTCTTTGGCAAATGGTATTGTGTCTACTGAGTACCATTGGTTGGATACGTTATACGTGAAAACGTCTATAGTTGCCCATAGGAAAGTCTATCCTTTAGGATTGGTGGAAATCGAATTATCACTTTCGGACATTGATGAAGCAATAAAGTCCGAGAATAGTGATAAGAAGTATGTTCGCTTCGGAAAGAACGATAGTGATCATAGTTATAATAAGAACGATGATGATGATGATAATAATAATGTTGATGATGATGATAATGATAATGTTGATGATGCTAATGATGGTACTAATGAGTATACAAAAAGTTCCGATACTAATAAAAATGGTAATGATAATTACAGCCGCGCTGACATCGACGATGACGACGACTTTGTCCTCAACTTAGAAATTCAGGACATATTAAATTTTACAACCTCCCATCGCACTGTACTCAGGCAATTTGGATTCGATGATAATGGAATTTATATGGTTGTTGAGCCTGATAATGTTCCGTATTCTAACGCATCTATTTATTCCTCCTGGGAATCTTGTGGCGATGCGGTGGTAACAGCAAATGCAAAGCAGAATTCTTTCGAAGCAGTAACACAGTCATTGTCTGTACAATTGACTAGAGCTAACCCAGCAGTCAAAATCCGCAAGTACGTCGGTATTGTCTCCAGTGAATACAACGAAGAACCCATCAGTAATTTAGAACGTGCCAAAAGTATTGTAATGGAAAATTTCGGCAATTATGATGCCCTAGTAAATTCACATGGGGTAGCATGGGCGGATCTTTATGCAAACGCTTCGATCGAAATTCCTTCGGACTTTTTGTTGGAACTAGCTGCAAAGTCTTCCTTGTACCACTTATTGGCTAATACCCGTTCGCACAATATCTCTTCTTCACGTGGTTTGCCTGTGCCGGTAGCAGGGCTCTCAAGTGATTCATACGGCGGTATGGTCTTCTGGGATGCAGATACCTGGATGCTACCTGGTATTCTTCCTTTCTTCCCTGAAACTGCCAAACAAATGGCAAATTACCGTAATGCAACTCATGCACAAGCTGTGAGAAATGCACGAAAATACAATTACCCTGGAGCATTATATCCTTGGACGTCGGGTAGGTATGCAAATTGCACATCTACGGGGCCTTGTGTGGACTATGAATACCATATCAATATTGATATTGCAATGAGTTTATTATCTATATATATGAATGGAGGCGAGGGCGTCGATGATGATTACCTCAGATACACTGCTTGGCCAATTATTCGAGACGCTGCTGAATTTTTTACTGCTTATGTGAATTTTAATGACACTCTAGGTGAATACACTACACATAATATGACAGATCCTGATGAATTTGCAAATTTTATCGACAATGGAGCTTTTACAAATGCTGGAATTAAAACTTTGTTAAGATGGGCCGTTGATGTTGGCAATCATTTGGAAGAGCCTGTAGATATAAAATGGGAAGATATATCTGAAAATATCCATATCCCAACCTCAAATACTAACATTACATTAGAGTACACAGGCATGAATGCCACTGTTGATATCAAACAGGCAGATGTCATGTTGATGGTTTATCCTCTTGGTTATATTACTGATGAGAGCATTCTAAATAATGCAATTCAAAATTTGTATTATTACTCAGAACGTCAGTCTGCATCCGGCCCTGCTATGACATACCCTGTTTTCGCCGCTGCTGCATCCACATTATTGAACCACGGTTGTTCTTCGCAGAGTTACTTGTATAAGTCTGTCATTCCTTATTTGAGATCGCCATTTTTCCAATTCAGTGAACAATCCGATGACAATTTTCTCACTAATGGATTGACACAACCGGCATTCCCTTTCTTGACAGCTAATGGTGGATATTTGCAAAGTTTGTTATTTGGCCTAACTGGTTTGCGTTATTCTTACACTGTAGAGCCAACTTCCAAGAAAATGGAAAGATTATTAAAATTTAACCCAATCCGTATGCCATTATTACCTGGTGGTATTCGGATTAAAAACTTCAAATATCTGGGCCAAGTCTTAGATATTAGCATTGGTGATGATAACGCTACAATCACCCACAAAGCTGGCAATAATTCTATTAATGTAAAATTACCAGACAGGTCTTTACTTCGCGACAGAGATGTTCCTTTTGCCAGAGAGAAGAATTCCATGCTCTCTGCAAGAGATATTATCCCTTATTCGGATCTCAAACAGTCAAATTATTACACCGTTAACCCTGGCGATACCTTGGTCTTACCGGTCTACCGCCCTGGTTTGAATATTCAGGGCAACGTTGCTGAGGGTAAACAAATTACAAATTTGACAAGAGGTGTTCCAGGGGATGTTGCGATTTCCATGTTAGATGGTAATAATTACACTCACTGGCAGCCGTTCGATAAATCTGAACGTGCATTATTGTTAATTGATCTTGGTACGATACAAGAATATGAAATTACCGGAGGTAAAATACTCTGGGGGGATAGACCAGCTAAAAATATATCTTTATCGATTCTTCCCCACAGCATGAATATTACGCATACGCTAAAAAAGTTGACCAAATTAGTTCACGACAATTTCACTGAAGACTCACCTGTCTCTTGCGGCGACGACGGCGTTGAACTATGCAAAGTGGATCCGGAGAAATATAATACTGTATCTATTAACGACATTGATAGTGGTATCGATGAAATATTCCGTTGGAATTTATTTGATGTTCGTGATATTGCCCCAGTATTACCCGAGCTGTTTAGCATGCTCCAAAACTTCGTGACGGTTTTACGTGATTATGAGATTAAACCTTCCCAACCATTCTTCCGTGGCGTTTATGAAAGATCCCAAATTGCCATTTTACCTAGTAATGAGACTTCATTTAAGATCGACTACTCAAAGGTCGCCCAGCTGAACCCAGACTACGACGGTATTGATCTCAGTGGCACCGACACAAGTTGGAGAAAGACAAGATTCGTAATGGTTTCGGTGGATGGCACTTATGACGACGATGATAATCCTTACGGCAGTACCATCAAGGAAATAGCTTTGATGTGAATAACTGCATCACAGACTACGCTTTCGATTTGTCTTGATGTATATATTAAATTCCTTTTTCTCATCTTTTAAAAAATTACACTCTTATTTATATGTCCAAATAATGTTTTTATATTATAACTTATATGTTTTAAAAATGAAGTAAATCATACGTATTTTAGATCCAAGTGCTACTATGAATGAAGGTGAACAGCGTACGTTAACTGTCATTGTTATTTTATGTCAACCGTGACATTAAAAAATGTGCGAATTCTGTGGATCGAACACAGGACCTCCAGATTACAGTACCATCAGGCAACTTCAGTCTGGCGCTCTCCCAACTGAGCTAAATCCGCAACTTTCTGATACTGCTGGATCTCTATGTTGATATACTTACCAACACGATAGCATGGTAGCACGTGACTGAAGATAAGCACTCTCCTCATGTGTTATTGTGTAATCCAAAAGAACATCTAAAAGATAACGATAACCAGCCTAAGAAGCATCGAATCAGAGCTTTCAGGACACTAAGAGGATGGTGACCATTGGGAGGTTGCCAGTGTGGAACCTACAATTATTTGTCAGTATGAAACTGCCAATGACTGCTTTAAGTGATCAGGTAGGACAGCAGAAACCTATAAGACCAAACTAGCTAGATTAGAATACTAGTTCTGCCTAAATCCCTAGAGGGTAATTGATTCGATTAGAGACTATATAAGCAGTTACTGATCTTCAACCTAAGTATTATCCGGCACGTGACGAGAAGTTCAAGCCAGCACGTGATTTTACACTAGGCGCCCTCTACTTGCACACTGTTTATCGTAGTAATTATGAGCCAATTTATACGACGAGCGAATAATAGATTGTGAAGATATGTTTAAAGTAATGTAGCTATGAAGTAAGAAGGTGTTCTCATATATAGCGATGGAAGGCTCATAGCTAGACTACCAGTATAGATCCCAAGAAGACGTTCGAAGTAATACTTAATAATGGTCTCCGTAATTTATACAATGGTCAGTTAGGCAACAAATTCAGCGTTATAAGTAGATATTTGGTTCGTCTAGTTTAAACGTTACGTGAGAAGCTATGGCTCCCATTGTTCAGCTTACGCAAAGACGAGCACTTAATAAAAGGTCACGTGATCTAAAATGCTTTCTAACATCTTGAAAATGTCAAAAAGCTGTTCGAGGTTTAACTTTAACAGTAAATATGAGTGGATAGGTTCCATTCGTCTTTCGTAATCCTAATTCTATACATCGTTAATTATGGGATTGTCTTCTATATTTGGTGGTGGTTCTCCATCTCAGCAACAAGAAACGCTTATCCCAAACGATAACTCAAATGTCAAGACCCAGTTGAAGAATCAAATCTCTCAAGAACTAGCTGTTGCAAATGCTACTGAATTGGTTAACAAGGTAACTGAAAACTGTTTTGAAAAATGTTTATCAGCCCCTTACAGTATAGGGCAAGATGGATGTGTTGACCAGTGCCTTGCGAAATATATGAGAAGTTGGAATACCATCTCCCAGGCCTATATCGCTAGGATCCAGCAGGCGTCTGCAGACGGTGACATTTAGTCACCATTTAATTCATAAATGCATGTTGTATATATTTACATACGTATATACTTAATGCACAAATATATCATGTATATACAGTTATAAAATTCAACTGGTGTGCGGCAAGCTCATCAATATGATATGAAAACTCGAATTATCTTAGGATGCATTTTAGGATATTTTACATCACATATATACAAACGGGTAAAATATACGCGCGTACATGCATATATCTCTTAAATATGGTCATTATAAATAGTATTTTATAGGTGAATTCCCCACAGCTAGGTGGCTCTTGCTGCTGTAAGTTTCATATTGTAAACTGAGTCGTCCCCGCCTTTTAAAGCCCCATAAAGGAGGGAATTTAACAAATCGAAAAATGCTTTAAAACAGAAAATAAAGCGGAATATAAGAAGCAGTTAAACTTCGCACACTGAACGAAGTACTATAATTTATAGTACAACTTGCGCCTAATCATTCATCGTCTTCGTCATCGTCATCTGCAGAGTCCATCAATTTTAGCTTCACATCCTTCCACAATTTACCTTTGTTGTGGGACTCATACCACGATGTAACAGCGTTATCAAAAACAGCCTGGAAAACGAAAGCGGAGGCAAAGATAGTACCAACAAAAACTGAATTTCTCTTGAACAAAATGTTGTATAGCTTGAAGGCCTGCAAAAGAATACATGTTAGTAATCCATTTTAATAAATCTAGCATATAGGCACACAAAAAAAATAGTTAAAATATCATAAAATGTTTAATAATCCACGTATATATGCCTGTACCCATTTACAAATAGCATACGTACCATTTTGTGATGATTCCTGTATTGATTCCAAGCAACCGATGTATGCGATTGTATTGGCTGGTGCGTTGAATATGTATGTTATTCTCTAAAAACAGAGTTCGGCTAGCCTGGAAAATTTCGATTCAAATAATCCGGCGTTTTAATTGGTTCGTGAAAACGAACATATTATATAATCACAATTGCCATAAGACAACCTATAATATATAATTGATGACATACATTATTCTTCTCTGCATTTATACTTTCAATAATCATAGACTAGCAATAGAACTAATATATCTTAGGTTTTTATATATCTAAAGCTATGAACAGATGGAAGACAAGGGTAAAATTCGGTCAAAGTCCAACGATCGTTCCTGGCTAGGTATCACATATCATTATCATTATCATGATCATCTTGGATCAGGGTTTTGTTCGGTAGTGTCATTATCAGCATCTTCTTCATCCTCTTCGGTAGGACGTCTAGGCCTCTGTAAAGCTGTGTCTGCTAATTGAAATGTTTGAATGGTTTGGTTTTGTTCATCCGTTCTTAGATTAGTGATGAACTGGAAAAAGTCACGAATGTCACCACCTTGTCCAGGGCCAACACCTAACCGGAGTATTCCATCTCTGAAGAACTCCTCCGGCGTGACTTCCCACCTGAAGTTAGTTTCTTCGTCGGGACTTATATCCTCTTCATCCACCAAATCTTCTTCGTCACTGCTCTCGTCATTGGCTAGGGTTCCTCGCATTTGCCGTCTTAACACGTTCCTATCGAAGTTGAACACTACTCCACTAGAGATAATCGAAACCCTAAATTCATCACCCATCATCCTGCTGATATACCCAGGTATTTCATTGTTTAACCATAACTGGTTCAAATGTTCATAACGTTGTAAACTTAAGGTTGTCAAATCACCACGTTGTATAGCATTCTTTCCTGATTCACCATGAGAGTTCAAATAGGGAGCCGGGATAGAAATATGAGAATGGGGGTGTTGTAAAACTAACCTAACCTCGCTATCATGTGGTATCAAGAATAGACCATATGGCTTAAAGCAGTTTTTGGCCATGTGCTTGACCATTTCAGTACCATCACCTCTGGAATATACCCTAACACCGCAAGTTAAACATATCTTGAAATCCAAACGGTTTTTAACATTCTTCATTTGAGCTACAGAAGATTCATCGCGCAACTTGAGTTCTTTCGTGTTTGTAACATAAGTATTCAAGTATTTAGCCAAGTTGACTAATTTGACGGTGCCAGCATATTCCATGGAAATGTTCCTTAAATAATGGTGATCCATGGGTTCGCCTTCAATTCTATGGAACAAATTAGCAAAAGAATTCTTTGTTAGAAGCTTAATCAAGGTGTTAAAATAGACTGGCAAATCAGTTGTATCCAAACCATTCGTTAGGTTAATACCCTCTACATGTAATTCATCACCAGACAGAAGTCCTGAGAAAACTTTCAACATTATCAAGCATCTTCTCAAAGTTGGTAATAAAGTTTTGACAAGCATGGTATATGTAACATGGAACATCTTTTCAAGCAATTCAGGGTTCTCCATATAATCTGCCCTCAACAAATTTTTCCAAACAGGCTTCAATTCCACTGGTGCTGCAAACAATGGGCCATGGACTACGGTATCAGAATAGACATTTTCGAAACCTTGCTCGAAGGAATGGCTCATAAATTGGGTTACTAAAGTTTTCATCCAGATTGATAAAGCATGAGAGATAGTTTCTGAAATAGGTGTTCCTGAAAACAAAGATTTGTGTGCAATGTACTGAAATATCTGATTCGCTGGACCATCATCATCACCATGAAATACATAGGGAGCAAATTTTTGTCTCGGAGGGCCCATACATTTGTAGAACCAGCTAATAGTGTTTAAAACACTTTTTAGAGTCTTAAACTTTTGCTCCTTACCTTGTAGTAAGGTAGCATGCGGATTCTTATCAATCCTTGAAGCTACTTCAATCATACAGATAGTGTTAGCCCAGTGACAAGTTAAGATGCATGCCACAAACTCTTGAGATACATTTGAATACGAACGATCATAACTCGTACTCTTTTTACATATCTCTTTCAACATGTTCACACTACTAACAGGATCTGGTATGCCTTCATCAATAAGCAAATCAAGAAAATTGACATCTGAAGGTTGCAATAAAAGTTGATCAACAGAAATGGAAGTTTTCCCATGCTGTTTAGGAGAGCGAGGAATAGGTAATACACAATTGGAAAAAGTCTGACATAACGGACAAATAAAAAGATAATCCAAGAACCTTTTTTTTGAACATAACGACGAAAACACTCATAATGTATAATATGATTGCACGAAACAAAAGTTTTAGTACCTCCATGGCGAGCTTCTTGAAAAGAATACAACTTCAGATCACTGTATATTGTCGGTGATTCATCGTTATTATTGAAACTATCCCAGTCTTTACTAAAATTTCCTGGAGTGTAATCACCATACAAAAATACAGGTGAACTTTCGTGATATGCTGGTATCACAAAAGCATCATTAGAATCCTCATCCTGGCACAATGAACATACCAACTCATCAGTTTTTGAGTCATCAATTATTTCCGTATCATCGCCATTACTTATCAAGCCCTCGTTTTCCTTGACAAACTTATCCTGTTGTTTTGAAAACTTTGCCATTATCTTTCGTTGGCGTAGTTTCGCCAGTCTTTTCTTGCGATCTTTCTCAGTTTCCTCGAAGTTTACACCTTGGTTCATCTTCCTTTTTTTATAGTGATCTACAAATTCTTGACCAAAATATGCAATTAATGACTCAAATATATCATTAGGTCTTTTTCTTATCATGTTTTCAAGCAAGTAGTCCGCCTTATTTACAGCGTTCTCAGAGAATACTTTAGGATTAGATTCAATCGTCATTAACAAATTGCAAATTGGTTTCGAAATATATGCATCTGGAATAGAGTTTTCACCTCGTAGCATTTCATCATCTTTGAATATAGCATGGATTAGGTATAACAATTCATACAGGTATGCGCCATCATCCCGATCTATGCAGTTTTGTAGCAATTTGTAAATCAACTTAGTAAACACACGGGTTCTAGTAAAGTCTCCTAAATGTACAGCCAACTCATCCATATGTTTTGGATGAATTAGCTGCGGGTGCAAGACGACCTTCGAAGGGTTACCACCACATTCATTCAATTTAGATTTAACAATTGTTGCACTGTGTTCAAAGTCATTTTTCATATTCAACAAGCTTAGAGGATCAATTTTCTTATACATTTCTTTCTTGAGTTTGAAAACACCACTGTCTTCCAAACCTTTCGGTTCCACATATTCAGAAACTTCTGCTAAACTTCTGTCAAATAACTGATTTCTTTCAGACAAATAGTCTGGCACAGCTTTTAACAAATCGGAATATGAAAGTGGTTTCATCAATAAATTGTAAATGATGACATTTTTAATATTGCAAGCTTCTTTTTCAGACTGGGATGAATAAATTTTAAAAAAATGTCTTTCACTCAATATTTGATAAACAAATGCAATGAACTGTTGTAATATGTGCGTAGTTCGTTCCTCATACACAGCATCATATTGCTCTTTTCCAGTAAACCAATCTAATAGTTCCCATCTGTCCAACAAATTGTAAATAACTCTAGGTAGATCATCATTCTCCCTTAGGAATGCGAGTTGGTACAAATGGATGTCTCTGCTGTAAGAATTAATCTCTGGGTTTGTTCTGTAATATGAAGATTGATGTAATACAGACATACCGTTCCGAACCCAGAAACCGACATCAATCTGCGAACATAATACAACTGCTCTTAATGGGAAATCAGCAATTGTCAAAAAATCCTTAGTTGAGGAGATTGATTCAAATGCCTTTTTCAAAGGAACTTTTTCTATCAAGTAAGAAAATAAGGTATGGACAGGATTCATAAACGCAACGCGCTCTTTACTGACTTTAAAATCAATGACATCATGAGCTTCTAAAACTAGTTTGTATGGTAACGTTCTATAACCTAAAAACGTATTCAACAATCTGATAGCACCTAATAATGCATCTTCAGAAATGGAACTTCTTGCTGATTCCAAAACTTTATCGATTGCTTGAATTATGCTGTATATGGAGGTTGTGTATTCCAAATAAAGTATGAAGTGCTGGTCCTCCCGTAAAACATGTTCTCCCTCCTTACGTTTAATCTTCCAGGCACCGTTGAATAACTTGCATAGGGTAACGATAGAAATAAACTCTGCGGGTCTTAATATTAGATTTGGGTCTTCAACCTTGCTTAACAATGTTTCAATCGCATATAACCCATGTTTAAACAAATAACTATAAGACTTGCTTGGATTGCTCCTTTGAACACGTTGCCAAACAAATACCCCGCCTTCAACTTTTGAAAACTCTGTGAATATGTCAATAACAGACCACATGATATCCGGGAACTTCTTATTTTCAAATATATTTTTCACAGTCGTAGGACATGTAAACAGCTGTACAACACAGTCTGTCAAAGCAGTCAATTGAGGTTCTCTATCCATGAACGCTACCGAGCGAGTCATATGGTTGAAAATTTGTACCACTTGCTCACTAAACATCGGTTTATATTTCAGAGAGGAAGCCAAAGTAGGAATAATAGTACGATGAACTTCTCCCCTTAGTTTTTTCCAGTATCTGTTATCAAAATATAATATGAGCTGCAACCTACTGTTCAGATAATATCTTGACTCCGGTTCTTCATAACGATTGAGATGTATGGATATACTGTCAAGACTATCGGGCGGTAGTACCTTATGATGACCTAACGGGATTACATTTCCCTTGCCTAACACTGACATATCTGCATATGTATGAAGACCAGTGAGATTTTTCTCAGATAAGAAATACTTATCCACCACCTCGGTCATATCGATAGTGTCTGAAGCACAATCATATTCCGAACAGAGAACCGTTCCCATAACTTCTCTAAAGACCTCCTGAAAAGATTCATTTGGAATGGACAAACAACTCTTGACCCAGTAAATCAAATATTTACAAGCTTCCTGATGAATGTATTCTGACCAAGAAGTTAAAGTGGCACTAAGGCCATTAGTTTGCACTGAGAAGAACCCTCCAATCACAGAAGATAAATCATGCGAACACTTCAACATTGCGCGTCCCTCCCCATCGATGCGGGCGGCAAGTAAATCCGTGTGCTTGTTGTCTGGTCCTCCCTGCCTTAATGCAGAAGTAGCCTGAGAATAATTGTGATACTCGTCATTGTATATCAACACGACATAATCGTTCAATGCCGGACCTGTATCCTGATCTGCCGCTTCCAAAGAGGAGTTTTCGGAGGAAACCTCCCGTTTTGACTCCATATAACTGTTCCTGTATGCAAGAGCGTGTAGTAACTCTGCTTTTTCTTTTATTTTCCCATCTTGTATCATTTCCCTTAATTTCACCGTTAAGTCTTTTTGGATAGTAGGTAAAGGTTCAAGATTTTGATTGAAAACTTCAATGAAATGATTGAACACCTCTGTCAATACTGCGCCGATTATCTGCACCATGCGTTCATTCTTAAACATGTCAACTCCATCGTCCATATCATTCTCTGCCTCCTCGTCTGCCTTGCAACAAAGCGGAACATTCCAAGCTTCAACATCACCACAGTCACAAATGCCATCGTTGAACTCACTACAAATATGCGTCGACACATGGTGGTTTATGTGATCGTTCGGATTAAAACAACTAATACAAAGCACACACGTATCATCGTAAGCACATTCCCGACAACGGTATAAAGGCTCCCCAGGCTGAAAAGCACGTCCACAGTTCCTCCCAGTATGCCTATAATTCTTTGCACTGGCCGTCTCATCAATCGAATAAAACGAATCAGATCTCGACAACGCAACCAGCGAAGACAGATCAACATTGATGGCATCCTCAACAGTAGCAGGAAACTTATCCTTCTGAGCTGCTGTAAACAACTGTGGCAACAGCTTCCCGTTATCAGAAATCATGTAATAGAGATAACGGAAAATAAACGATCGCAACACCTCATCCATTTCCGCTCGTTCATGAGGTCCTCTCGGAGACTTGAAATACACCTTGTCATGAAGTGACTCCAAAGTGTGCCTCACGTGCATCTGAACCTCCTTTGCACACTCTTTAATCATCCTCGTATTTATCCTCGTACTTAATCAAACCAATCAACTATAGTATTCGTCAGCACGCAATATCCTGACCAAAAACAAAAAATTAATTATCTCTTGCTTTATAGCTCTCGCTTCCTATCCCTCTCTATCGTCTTTTTTCCTGTCCTTAACCAAATCCTTTCACAAGCCCTCTTATACTTTATGTAACTTTTAATCTATATTTTTACTAGTGTCTCCCCAAACTATAACAAAAAAATCCTGCCCGAGTGCTTTAAAAGATATCCCTATTCTGGATTTTAATTCTCTGACTAAGCACCCTTCTTATGAGTCTTGTGTACCACACGGAAGAGGACGAGAGATGTATTGTGAATAAAACTAACGTACAGTACGCAATTTTTGTTTATAGGAATAGGAAAACAGGGAAAGGCAGGGGTCAACCCAAATCATATGTCAGAAAGATGTAAAACGAGAACTGCGGTTCCCTGCGGTTACCCGCCCAATCACGTGACGCCTGGCGCTATCACGTGATTGAATTACATAAGCCATCCCCTCCCCCTTCGCCCTGCCATCTTTGTTTTCTCAACTGCCAGCTTGAAACCCCGTGTAACTCAAGACAATCATGGTAATACGGATAGTTTACAGATCTGTATAACGTACTGGTTTGGGATCAAATGGTGTGCGTTAAAAGGAAGTTTATATAGTGTATTTCGATACGGTTTGCCTTTGCGCATGCACGAGTATCGGCTACCTTTCTTAGCAAAGTGTGTGTGTTTTGGTGTCGTCTCTCTCGGTATAACCTCGGTGGCGAATCACCTCCTTAATAGTTGGTGATCTTCTTAGCTAAAGGGCCATTCTAAATAGGCGAGAGAAAGAACACACAAAGCGAGTCGCACAAAATATCACAGCATCTTGCACAGAGAGTAAAAATACAAGAGCAGGGTTAAACGTTCGCGGTAAAAAAGGGCTAGCACAGGTATGGCAGGCAGCATCAACAATATTAGAGAGTACCTAGCACATCTGCCACAGCTATCGAATTACCAGTTGAATGATACGGTGCTATACCAACTTTGGAAGGTTCTTTTCCAGTGTCTGCTAAGTGATGATGGGGGAGGTTCGAATGGTGTTGATTGGAAGGGTTTGTTGCATGTTTATGAAAGTCCCAATTGGACGAATGGGGTATTTCAGTCTATACGGCTACCGTCAGGATGGCGGGAGAAGTTTTTGGATGATTACACAAAGATGAGCTGTGCCGCCGTTAACGATCACAGAGGTACCAGTTGTAATAAGCATTCGCAGCCGACGGAGACGGTGTATTATTGTTTTAATTGCACCACGAACCCGTTGTATGAGATATGTGATGCATGTTTTGATCCTAGTAAGCATGTAGGTCATCGGTATACTTCGAAGGTGGTTAGCAGGCCGGAGGGGAAGGTATGTCACTGCGGAGATCCGTCAGGTTTAAGTGATCCAAAAAATGGGTACGAATGCAAGAATGCGCTGAATAACGGACCGAAGGATATGTTAGATTATGCGCACGATGAGAAGTTTATTTCGGTTCTTGCTCCTGTATTGGATTACATTATTGACACAGTTACACAAGTGAAAGCGTGGAACAGTGACGATGTGTTTTTGACCGTTCCTATGATGCTGCAACAATCTGAATACCATGCATTGCAGTTGTATGAAAAGGACTGCAAAATTCACATAAAGGACTTGGCTGCAAAAATCAGCAGAGTGTTGCACAAGCCCTTAGAGTATGGCATAATTATGGTGGAAAAGTTGGTTCGTGGTGATGCATTTGTTATTATATTGGAATCTAAAGATACCCAGAAGCTTAAAATGATTAAAGATTTATTTGCAAGTGAACATGTTACGGTGCATATGAAAAACAAGAGTAAAATTTTCCAAGAGTACATAGTAGATGAGCTTATCAGGTGGATTTATGAATTGTGTTGTAGAAGACCTGATGTTAGCAGGAAGTTGGCTCTTCGAGTAGGAATGATGGATGCATGGGATTCGAAAATTGCTGGAATGAAGTACAGTGAGTCTTCTATTTGTTCACAGTGGTCTAAAATATGTTTATCAGGAAATTTCACTGTGCAATTCAATCAAAGAAGCACATTTCCATGGTGTGTACCTTGGGAATTCCGACCTGCGAAAGATGAAAAGTATGATCCTAGATTGTTAAAAATTATGGATCAATATGATAAGCGACTATCCAAGATGGATCTCGAAGATTCCACAACAAGGTCCCCGCACTTGGAGGGCTCTCGTTTTCAATATTTGGTGACAAGCGGCACGACTGTAATGTCTAAGATATCGAAATTTAGAATGATGAAGATAATTTGCTCTATGTTTACTATTATTGATGATTCTAAAAAGTGGCTAGCTGCCCAATATTTGGATGTTTACTGTGCTGTCCTTTATAATACGGTTGCATCCGAATCTGCTGATTACAAGATTTCCTTAATGAATATGTTATCTCAATACATATTTCAAAACCCAAATATTGCAAATATGGTCATCAAGAAGGCTCCAGGGTTTATTCAAAGGGCTTTGCAGTTTGCATTTGCCTTACTGTCATTTTCGCCCGCCACTTTATTCGATTGTCCTCCTATCCCATTGGCATATGATTTAAAATTACCGGAAGAGAGTATTAAAAGCAAGAGATCAGTAGTTTGCTTTAAGGATGTTTATCTGATAATGTCTACAAACACGGTACCAGAAGCACTTTTCCAAAATGAAGAGTTAACAGCAGTTATAATCAAATGTTTTTCATCATTTAACAATATCTTACCTTTAAGAAGAGAGGCTAAAGAACATGTGGAATTTGAAAACTTTGATTTTTCGTCATATTATTTTTTATTTTCCTCGATTTTGGTCATGGTTGATGGTTTTGTAAGAAACGTGTGCCTAATTAAAGATCCAGAGCTTCGCAGAGAGGTGGTTCACCATTTACTAACTTGGTCGATGAATCTGGAAATTAGACTACTAAATCTGTTTCGTAGAGGTGTTTCTCCAACAGAAGCTTATTGGGATCCATTAGAAGAGGATTATACAAAACTTCAAGTTCAAACAACCAGAGAAACAGTTTGTGATGTAAGTTCTGATGTTATAAGTTTTCAAGTTGGCGTAGAAGTTCAGAACTTTTTCAATCCAATGTCATATTTCTTTAAATTTGTGCTGCAATGGAGCCAGTGCGGAAGGTATGAAACATTACCAAATGATTTAAAGGGATATTTTGATCTTCAGTCATTTTTTAATGATAGCAAAAAGTTAATATGGATGACAGAATCTGCGCTATCAACTTTAGTATTGATAGCTCAAATTAACGTTGGGTTTTGGGTGAGGAATGGTGCTCCAATTGTCCATCAATTGAGGATGTACACCAAATATAGCATGCGAGAATTCACTTACTTTAGTGATATTTTTAATGTACAATTGGCTATGAGTCTAGCTAATCCAAATGATTTCTTAGTTGCATTTATTTCAAGGTGGAACTTAAAGAATTGGTCTGCTGGTTTACCTATGGATGATTACCCTGATAAAGATATAACCTCTGGTATGGCCGATCAGTGTTTGTTGTTATTGATTCAATTATTATCCGAAGTACGGTCTTTAACAATGTCATCATCAGTAGAGGGCTTTGAGAAAACCATGAGATCTGAAATTATACATGCATTATGTTTTCATAATTGTAGCCACAGTAACTTAATGAATGTGATCCCGGAACACGTTACCAAACATCCTGCATTTGATTTATACCTTGAAAATTTAGCGGATTATACTCCTCCAAGTGGATTAACAGATCATGGCGTTTATACTTTAAAGGAGGAGTATATCACTGAGGTTGATCCCTATTTTGTTGGTTTTACAGCGACTAAAAGGTACGAGGCTGAAAAGCTAATGAGAACTAGGATGGAAAAGAATGAGCGTATTCCCTACGTGAGTACTTTTATTCCTGCAAAGGATGTGCTTACTGAATTAAAATCTACACCATTCTGTAACTTATATCGGATCACCAGCACCGATCTTTTTGGCATCTTCTTGAAAAGCAGCCTCGAACATATCCAAAAGTTTAAATATGAATCAATGTTGTCGAAAGTTGCTCATATTGTCCACTTATGCTTAGTCAATAATTTGGCTGGCTTTGTGAAGGTATTTTGGAGAGAATATTCTTACGAAGAAGCGGAATTATCTTATTACCATAGCATAGGATCTCTGCTCTTCTCCTTTCTTTTAAAGGAAGAGTTTGCAAGTGATCATGGTAAGATTCGTGAAATTTTCTCAATGTTACAAAGAGACGCACCTCATGTTAACATAGAGGGGTATTTGAAGGAGCAAACGCCAAGTTACAATTCTGATCTCCTAAAGACTCATACTAGAAGTTTAAAGAGAGGAGATGATGAATATGATCGTAAGAAGTTGGCCAAGAAGAAACGAGACAGGTTATTGAGAAAACTTGCAAAGCAGCAACGCCAGTTCATGGAGAATAACAATGTAACTCCTGAGGATATCGACTCAAGGGAGACTACAGTGGACAGCGGTTTTGGGTCACTTGGCTGGGATTATCCTGATGATACCTGTGTATTCTGTAAGATGCCTCGTGTTCAGAATGATACCTTTGTTTATTTTACTCATTTTGAGCAGAACATTGTGGATAAATACAGTTGCTTCAGTGATTTACATCGCTTGCAAACGGTTCAAAGCAATGAAAACATTCAGAAGGTTCACGCATCACAAGGTGATACTAATGTTTGTCATGTTGTTAAAGCATGTGGTCATGGATCCCATTTTTCATGTATGGAGCGTCATATGAAAGCTTCCAGGAATGCGCACAATCATATGACCAAAAACGTTCCTAATGGATTAGGGTTTGCATTATTATTTTGTCCACTTTGTAATTCATTAGTCAACTCCTTCATTCCTCGGCTTTGTGATATTAATCCAAGACTTCAAGAAGATGTTTTTATCGGTAATCATCAGCATCGATACACTATGAGCTCTGAGGAGTTGGATTCATTGTGCTTAAAATCTTTGATAATATTTTGCTCTCTAACTGTGCAGTCCAAATTCTCCAGACTCCCTGACATATATACGTTATTTTGCTCCATAATTGCGAATACTGTTTCAAACACAGAACTTATTGTGAGGGCAGGTGATCCTTCTGTTAGTATTACCAAAAGATTTACAAACCAGCAATTATTAACTTTGCGCCTTTTAACGGAGTTGAAGATATACATTTTAGAAAGAAAATTGTTCTCGCACCAAGGGGGTAAAGGTAGTGAATTCCCAAGTCCACCAGTACATGAGTACAATGACTGGATGACTTTCAATGCTGAATATTTACACAATAACCTTTTATTGGATGCCTGTCGATATTTAAATCCCCTTGCTCGGAAGGGCACTTCCTTTGGATCTTTTATCTATTCGACCATCAAGAGAAAGTTGCACCAACTTTTTATTGCGTTGGCAACAACTTTAGTAGAGGACTCTGGCTGCATAGTGGAGGATGAGCAATATGATATGGATTGGGAAAGTGACAACTCTAGTTCTGAGCCGTTGGGCGCCGGTTATATTCTGAAGATAGTCCAGTCATATATTGTTGCGTTGTCTGTTGCTATTTCGATCAACCATGCTCAATTGGATAGGTTGTTGAGATGGAAGTCAGTATTGCATCAAGTTGTTTACCAATCCATTCTCATATTTTTGAACAGGGTTTTAATTTTAATCTATGCTGAATATCCTATTATTAAAAAAGAGTTGCCGATGACGGACAATAATTTAGATCCTTTATTGACTTACTTTGGAGTACCGTCCTTGGATCAGATTTTGGTCGATTTCACTGATAATGATCTCCCCTATACTAAGAATTCTATCCTGGAGTGTTCACTGGGCCCAAATGTTCAAGTATATGCACAAAAGGTCTACTCTCTAAGAATAGAATCGCCTTATGGCTCTCCATTAGTGCCATTACCCAAGAGATTATCCGAACTATTATCCAGTGAGGAAGAACAAGTGCAATATCGCATTAATAGACATGAAGTCGCTATATGTTTATTTTGCGGTTCCAGAGTATTTATTCAGAATGCTTCCATGTTGCATAATTTTATGATTGGGGAGTGTACAAATCATTATTTTAATGAATGCACTCAAATGGCTGTGTATGGATGCTTTTTATTGGTTAGAAGCAATACTGTGTATTTGGCATATGGTGATCGCGGCACATTTTTTAAAGCGCCATACATCAACAAGCATGGAGAAGTTGATGAGGACTACAAATATGGAACACCGGTATTTCTAGACGACAAATTGTACTCCCATTTACGTAACGATATTGTTCTTGGTGGTAAAATACCCCACTTGGTCCATAGACTGACCGAAAACATGTCCGATGTCGGTGGTTGGGAAAGTATGTAGGATAAAGCGTTTATCTTCGTTTTATATAGTTTAATTAATGGTATCTGGTAAAAATAAAAAAGATAAATACCTAAATTGTACATATATCGGGATTTGAGTGTTATTAAAAAGAGAGAGAGCCTAAAATGACCGGAGTAGTGTATTATTCTGGTAACACTTGTAAAAATAGTTAAAAATGCGAAAATATAATATAAAGCAAAGATAAAACCTTCCCCACTACTTGCCATCTTCTAAATTCGTATTTTTTAATTTACCAGACAAAACCGGTTCAATTGGCTCATCTAATTTTGAGTTCTGAATACCAGGGTATTGAGTGCCTTTATTCTTTGGCTTTTTTGGCTTCTTCTGTTTTTGTTCGGCGACTGGATAACCTTTTAAGGCAGCTTCCTGAAAATCAGGAGAATTTAAAAACTCCTCTCTTATTGGAGCAAGTAACTCAATAATACCATCAGAAACACCGGTCTTCAGGTCTGGGGGTGCCAATTTTTGATCTTTAAAGTCTTGCTTTAAGTCGTTAAATGAGGTGTACGTGATTGGCCCACCAAACTTTTCTGGACGAGCAACGAAGAATTCAAAAGAGCCAACACCTTTCTTCAACTCTTGAATTGGTTCCAGGACATATTTTACAAAAGATAATAACCCATTATCATCCACATCTCCTGGAGAGCAGTATGCAGTGTTAATCTTCTTTTTCACTTGTTTGGGCTCCTCTAAAACGTCGATTTTAGAGTTAGGATCCGAAGCAGACATCTTCCCGCCCGAAGTCAAGCCCGGAACCATCGGATTCATCAAATGCGCCCTCTTCCGGTAGCCGAGACTTTGCAAGTTTTCTTCAGCTAACACGAAGATTTTCCTTTGGTCAAGACCACCAAACTGTGCATCAACATCCAAGTATTCCTCGTCCAAAGCCTGCATCAATGGATAGATCAACCCACTTAACAGCGGATTGGCAACTTGCTTGACAACATCAGCACCAGCTCTCTTGGCATCGTTCTGCGACACCACATTGGACATCCGGAAAAGGTCCATCGCATAGTTATGCGACGTCTGGTATGAAGAACCCACAACAAACTTCAGCTTCTCAATAGGGACATTAATGCTCCGCAAAATAGCCTTCACCACATATTCATAGTACTTCGCTCTGTAGTTGACAACCTCCAAAGAGGCCTTCATATTGTCCAGAAATGCGTGTAAGTCAGCCAACAACACAGTAACCTCACATCCTGCCTTCAAGAAATGCGCCAACTTCGTCATCGGAACAAAATATCCACAATGTGGCTTACCTGTCGGCGCAGTACCCCAATACAACTTCAAAGGCCGTTTCTGCACTTCCAAAACATCCTTAATTATCTGCGGATTGAACACCTCTTGCAAATTTTGCACAATAAGCTCGTAAGCTTCTTTCGGATCAACTATGGTTTCTGACATCGGCAGCTTAGGTCAAAATCAACGAACTGCAAGCGATATAGGCCACTGGCGTACGACCAAAGAACAAAAATGAAATTCAATTGATATATCACTGCTTTCTTGAAGACTGTAGTTTCTTAATACCAACTTGACATTAAAATGAAATTTTGTTCGAACATTCTTGACACACCCACACACCCATCACGTCCAACAGAAAGCAACCCAATAAAAGGCATTTCAGCTGCGTACAAGAGGTTGAAAGCAAGCCAATGCCTAGCAATTCGGAACTCACTGGCAACAGTAATGCCAGCCACACGGCGCAGATTCGAGTAGGCTGTATTTACCGTTTAGCCGTTGCGCGCGTTGGAAACATTGAAATTGCACATCACATTGTACGTTCAGTATAGGGTTCTCGAGTTTTTAGGTGATTTATTACAGCAGTGGCGAAATAAGGAATGGGCTACAAATGCAGTGGAATGGGGATTTGTGTGAAAGAGCAAGGAGCAATATTGCGATTAGAAGGGCGTAGGAAGTCAGTTAAGGCATATTCGATAGTTTTGAGATGTCTACTGCAAAGAAATCCAGGGCAGCGTCGCCCTTTATTAGGAGGGACCAGATAAGAAGGGATTTCTTGCGTGCACGGTTGAAGCGTAATGGACCATCGAAGGAGACAAGTGTCAAAAAGGAGGATCCGGAGTTGCTGGAGGAACAAGATAGGCAGTTTTTACAGGGGGGGGGGCTAGAGATGTTGATGGAATGAATGGGGTTGTGAAGCGGGAAAATTGGTCAGAATACCAGGAGTTTCCGTTGAGGGCAGCAGATACGCGTGATTTGGAGAATGTTAAGGTGCATTTGTTGAAGTTTCAGTCGAAGAAACAGGTTGAGCCGAATAAAGACTTTCATTTGCCAATTCGGTTACACCGGAAGGATACTAGGAACGTTCAGTTCCAGCTTACGAGAGCTGAGATTGTACAGAGACAGAAAGAGATTGCAGAGTACAAGAAGAAGCTGGAGTCAGAGAGGATCGATGCGCCGCCTGTTGCAGCACCTGGGAGTGCGAGCAATGATGGAAGTACTACAGGGGGTCTAGCAGGAGGGTCAGCGGGTGGTGCAGCGGGCGGAGATGCAGCTGGGGGTTCAAAAGGAAGTCCAACAGGGGAGTCCGTCAGTCCTGAGACAGTGCTGGGAGAAGGGGAAAGCCAGAAAGAGAAAGAAAATAATTTGGATTCTGGTGAAATCAAGGAAACGCAGCCTGAAGCTGGTGATAGTTCCAAGGATGGATCCAAAACAGCTGCTCCTAGTACGAAGTTAGAAGAGGTTGGGGTTGCAGAAGATCCAAGCAAGGTAGGGTTAGTGAAGTACGATGGAAAAGAACAAGTGGACTTCGAGTTCCATGCAGGTACCACAGACCCGCTTGCGGATGTTGCTCCAGACGAAGGAGGCCGTTTTAGAAGGGGTAACTCGAAGCGGAAGACTAGACAGTTGAAGTTATTGGACGAAAAGGCGAGGAAATTAAGATTTGAAGAATTTTATCCTTGGGTGATGGAGGACTTTGATGGTCTAAACACATGGGTTGGGTCTTACGAAGCAGGGAACTCAGATTCTTATGTATTTTTGAGTGCTGAGAATGATGGCAGTTTCACAATGATCCCTGCCGATAAGGTTTATCGTTTCACTGCAAGAAACAAATATGCAACATTGACAATAGAAGAAGCGGAAAAAAGGATGGAAAAGAATGGTGCAGGAGCACCTCGTTGGTTAATGAAGCATCTAGATAATATTGGTACAACTACCACGAGATATGATAGAACTAGAAGAAGGCTAAGAGCTGTTGATGGAAATGACCGTCAAAACGAAGAAGATCGTCAGGACAATTCTGAAGTAGAATTAGATTATGATGAAGAGTTTGCTGATGATGAAGAAGCTCCCATTATTGATGGTAATGAGGAAGAGAATAAGGAATCTGAACAAAGAATTAAAAAAGAAATGTTAATGGCTAACGCTATGGGCTTGCGTGATGATGAGTTAGTTGAAGACGATAATGATTTATTCGGCGAAAAGAAGATCGATGAAGAAGGCGAAAAGGTAAAGAAGGCTCTTCTCAAGACAGATCTGGGTGCGTTGTATGAATCCGATGATGATTCCAACCCATACTTATCTGAATCTGATGTTGAAGAAGATGAAGAGAAAAAAGTGAAGGAAGAGGATGGAGAAGAACATAATTTGAGTAAGGACTCCTCTCCAAAGAAACGGTCTTCTAGAAGCCCTCTTGCAGGTCCACGTATTTTTGTCAAGAGTATCAAAAATTGTGTGCTTGTGTTGGGCGCAGATAAATCCGTATTAACTAACTTTCCTGAAGGCGAATGGAATCCAACTGTAAAGGGACGTACGTCCGAACCCTTAGATCTGGCAGATATTCAATCTTCAGAGATTAAAAAGGATGATAGTACACTGTTGGAAAATGATGATTTATTAACTGAACAGGATATTATTGATGCAGTTAGAGGTAAAGAGATTACTCTGAAGCAATTAATTAAGGAATTGAAAGCGAAGGTGAGCAAACGTCCGGAGAATAAGACAAGGATGAAACTCTATGTTAAAAAACTTGTTAAATTAAACGGTACATTTTTAGAGTTGGCTCAATAATTATATTACTGACGCGCCACATGATTAGTTTTCGTTAATGTATACTATTTGGTTATATACTATAAAATAATAATAAATACTTAACACAAAATACTTTACTTTTATTAAGGTATACTATATACAAGTATTATAAATTCTAATAGCTAATTTTTAAGGTGAATGTAATTTGATGAAGTACCAATACATATTAGGACAAATCATTCAAAATATATATCTTAATAGTACTTTTGTATTAATAGTAACGTGATAATAATCCCTGCTAAGTACCTTAGAAAAATACGCCTATATATAACCACTATTTCAGCTTTTCACATAACTTCAACTATAGCTTCATCTTCTGAGTCATCCTCCTCGTCAGCCGATTTTGATGGCAATTCTATAATTTTTCCGTCTTCAGGTTCCCCTCTCATCAGCATATTAACAATTCTATGACATAGTTCATTGACACCCTCATCTTCAAGATTTTTATGTAACTCTCTGATCAAAGGGTAGACTGACTTTTCTCTTAAAAACTCCCTACAATTGGCAGTCGTACATAATAAAAGAATACTTTCTAAGTGATAGCAGATTATTTCAGGAAGGGGTTCTCTTTGTTTGTCTTCCGGAAGGAATTGCAATTCTTCCGGAAGATTGAACATATCTTCCTCATCAATCCCTGAATCCCCTCCACTCGTAATTGGTAGCAAAATATATGGCAAAAGGTTGAGTTTTCCATCCTTTAACATTTTCTCATGCTGTTCAGAATCAAACAGAGAATTCTTGATTGTAGTCGCCACACCCCCTCTCCTTATCTTGTTATCATACATTTCAGTGAACACCAAAAGCTTCGTAATTGGGATAACCGCATCGTATTCTTGTTCATTTACGAAATATTCTCTACCCTTTCTAAACCGTGAGATATCGCTGAAAAAGAAGGCTAGATAATCGAAGTTGGCATACTTGTTTATTGTTCTATCATAACCCTTTACAAAACAATCCATTAAACAATCCACGACGTTGGCACTTTTAAATACTTTTTTATCCAATTGTACTTTGTCATCTGAAGACTCCTGGATGTCAAATATCTTGACAATTTCATTTTCATTCGCCAGATTACTCAACAGAATGCACATAATATCAGCAGATGTATTATTCAAATCGCAAATCTTCCACGCCAAAAAGGTCAAAAAGCTATCATCATCCAAAATCATCTTTCTTATGTTGGCATCGTCTGAAAGATTGGCCAAAATAGTCACAGACTGTTGAACAATAATTCTAGAGTTTTCTCTAGCCAATTGCATTAAATCTTTAACAGGCCTGTAGTCGCCATGTTTAAAGATGGATGAATTACTACCGGTGGAGTAGCCAACCAAATTATCCAAAGCGATCTGCTTAACTGCTGGTTGAGGGGAGTGCAGAAAAGATACCAATTCTTCTAATAGAGATGACATCGATATAGATCAATTAACCAATTGATTAAACAGAAAAAGCCGCCTATATCGTGCGTATTGGACAAATAATATTGCATACATGTTGAAATTTTTTTTCGATGAGCATAACCCAATAATCTTGTCACCTTTCTTTTTATGCAACTCAGAGCCACGTGATGTACATCTTTATATCTTCGATCCTTCAAGTGAGCCCTGCTTTTATTAATGAAAAGTATATATCACTTATGATGAATCATATTCGTGTTATTTAACTCTCTAGGCTTATTTTGTTTTGTTGCAACGCCTTTTATGATGTTATCTTACGTTCGGTGTCTTAATATAACGTCTACGTAAAAAAGATTCAATTTCATATAATAATTGTATACTATTAGTTCACTGACTTCCCCAAGTATTATCAATCTCAAGAAGATTGGCAAACCAAGTTGGACAGTTAAACTACTTATACTCTGGTTCCCACCTCAGAGTTTTTGGACAAGCAGACACAATATGAATGCCTCACGGAAACATTTCCAGAATATCGAATCTCCTCGTTCAATTGGATTTAACAAGTCTAGACTACTATATGTGCATGATCTCACTTCGTTAGTATTTGGTTGTGGAGCAGGTATCCTGCAATTGGAATCACAAAAAGGGTTTGGAATGTTCATTGCTAGCTACATATTCGTCTCGTTGCTGTTTGTGGTGTGGATATGCCAGTTGAATCCTCAGAAGTACTTCCAAAATCCAGTTAAGGACATTTTCTTTAATTCGCTGATAAGGGAACTTGCAGGATTTGTAATGTCTTGGACATTTACTTATGCGTTGTTGGGATGATAAAGCAATTATATTTTTTGGATTTAGTTTAAATTATTGGTAATATAATCAAGCACTAACTAAGCACATTCTAATGAAATTAAATAAGATTTTATATATGCAGCTCGCATTTAAATTGGGCAGTCATAATTTGAAATCATATCGCAAATATAAATGGCACAGGGGATACAAAACATGACGGAATAGTTATGTACAAAATTTATATAGAATATATATATGTATTAGTATATAGAATGATTCAATGTAGTATTCACAGCTAATAGGATTCAGGGACAAAAAAACATGTAGGAGCAGACTGTTTATAAAAAGCACATTGACGAGTAATTTTAGAAAAATGAGAATATCAACAGGAATGATAGATGAGCATGTGAATAAATAAAAAAGATTTAAAAAGATGAACCAATATGGACTGTGTCATATTTTTACTTTTTCAACCAAGCCAGCTAGTTTTTCAACACTTGCCAAATGCCTATTACCCAATGTATTGTTTTTGTTTAATCTTTCCAAATAGGATCTTATAGCAATGATAATTAACTTCTTATCATTACCTGTAGCGACACCAACAAGTTTTTGGACGACATAGTTAGCATATTGATCACGCATCATCAATATTAATGGGGAACTATCCTCCAAGTTCGCAGCATGTCCTTCATCATTTGGCAAAATCTTATCCAATACTTGTCTCTTTTGTGATACACTACCATATAGTATAGTTTTTTCGACGACATTGGAGGCAAATTTGTGTTTTGAGAAATCTACCACCGTTTTGCTGATGGTGTTAACAATATCCTGCTTCGACTTATCAATGTGGTTTGCAGCCGGATCATCACCACCATGCTGCAATATATGTTGAATAACATAATTTCCGTACTGATCTTGAACCAAGTATGGTATAAATTGGTCCAGTTCGTTCAAAATTTCATCTTGATCTTCTTTACTGCCATATTCCAACAACCTTTGAACAACACGACAGCCATAGAAATGCGTTGACAAATGATAAATCTGACCTTTTAAACTTTCTAAAATAAATGGGAGTTTCGACATGGGGATGCATTCAATTGTTTTTTGGATAACGTGATTGCCGTTCTGGTCTTTTATCATAGTCAGGACACTGGCTGATAATTCCATGACTAGTTCAATCTTTTGGTCTTCATCGATGAATTCAAAAGCCCTTTGAATTACACGACATGCATACATTTCCAACGACAACATTTCCAATTTACCTTTAAACTGTTCCACCAAAATATCCTTTTGGGTCTTCGTGCCAAATTCAAAGAATTTCTGAATCACGTAATTACCAAAGACATCGTGAGATAACTGGATAGCATGATCCCTAATTTCATTGAAGATTATTTCCTTTTCAATGGCAGAAGCCGTAGCTAACTCTTGTTGAATGAACCGAGAACCATGTTGATCCTTACAAAACTCTAGTGCAGAGCCATAAATTTCATGTAACTTGTAATTTTTGTTCGTTGGATTTGTTCTGAATTCTTCCAATAGAGGAGACCTCACGATGGGTTGCTGATTTTTTCCATTACGTTTTGTACCGGTCCCAGAGGAAGATTGCTGATGTACTTGGTTTTGCTGCTGTTGTGGTTGCTGCTGTTGCTGTTGTTGTTGTGACTGCTGCTGCTGCTGTTGTTGTTGTTGTTGTTGTTGATGTTGCTGCTGCTGCTGCTGCTGCTGCTGAGATTGCAAATGTGATTGTGGCTGTGATTGTTGCTGCTGTGATTGTTGTCGCTGTTGATGTTGGTGCTGTTGTTGTCCCTGCTGCTTTTGCGGCTGGGAAGCATGCTTTGAAATATGAGGTGTAATATGATGATTGTGATGGTTATTATTATTCGCAGACTGCAAAGATGGAGAAGGAATCTTAGCAGATGTCTGGGCAGTATTGATGCCACCAGACTTGTAGTTCCTTGAATGCTGCTGTAAATATGGGTTGGGCTTTTGAGTTTTTTGGGAATCAGTTGGAGAATAACGCGAAGGTTGAGATTGAGTAATCCCTGGGGATGGTGAATTGGTATTGCTTGTTCCATTTGGAGGAAAGTACATGAAAGATGCACCAGGCGGGAACATGAACTGTGTAGGTATACTTGTCAGCTGATCGCCGTGATTGTCAGTATCCTCCAAATCTTCAATCTCACCGCCAAGTAGTGACAGCTGCGAGTGAGTTGAATTGGGGAACATGGCACCAGGCACATTAGTCCCCCCTGTGGTCGTAGTAGCAGTAGTAGCAGTAGTAGCATTGGTTGCTGTTGCTGTTGTTGTTGTTGTTGTTGGATAGTGGCCAAACACTCCATAGGGAAACCCTCCATACATGGATTGGTATAGCTCGGGATTTAGCATCGAATCCATCTGGTTAGGTCTAAATACAGGTGCATTTGCAACATTCCAAATGTTGGTCGAAGGCGTGGCTTCATTCTGCAATGACAAAGTTTCACTAACAGATTCCAACACATCCGAAGACACCGAAGTTTTGCGGCGCATTTGCTCATCACTTGCTGCAATGTTAGCGTTGCCCGCCACGCGAGATAACAAATCGAGAGAGCTTGCAGGATTGGTGACAGATTCACGCCGCAAGTTGCGTGAAGAATGGGAGCCCAAGTTCAGTTCAACTTCCCTAGTAGCCTCCGCCAAAGACCGCCCAAACCTCTCAAAAAACGAGCCGCCACCTTGATGGCTCGACGACTGCAAAGTCCCGTTAGCGATACTAGCAGGATAATGATTCATCATAGCTAACCTATGAGTGTTAGAGGTCACGGCCGCTGTTGGAGCAACTTCTAAAGACAGTGCCGTACGTCTAGCAGTTGGAGAGGTCGTATGTGTTTGAAAAAGAAGTTCCGACTCCACGTCGCTCCCATTATTAGAGTTCATAGAAGCCCTTCTAAACCCCCCCAAATGCTGCGGACCGCCTGCCGTCTGCTGCGCAGAAGGATTAGACAAAGCAGACAACGACGAAACAATAGAAGCCAACTCCGGATCCATATTGCTGGTCTTCCTGGAAGCTGACGCGTAGTCGTAACTAGACCACGGATCACTAGTGTGCTCTGCTGTAGACATCCTAAATATCAATGCAAAAAACACCTCTTCCAAAAAACAAACCAAAGTGAAACAAACAGTATTTACAGCCTTAATATGCTACCAAAGTGTGCTCTGATATTTTTCTTCTTGCTTTCTTTTGTTTGCCTCCTCTCTCTTCTATCTCTTGCGATATATATAACTCGAAAACTTAGTAAAACTATACTGCACACACAATCTGAACCTATATCGGTTCGATGGCTTCCTTTTAATTCTTTTTGTCAGCTAGAGAGACCACTACAGTGGCAACAGATCTATCCAATCAACCTAACCTCAACTAATTCAAAACTATATTCTTCGAACCCCGTTTGTTAGTCTCCTGTACACAGTGCACAAAGTGGTTTTAAATGACTTTAAACTTCTGTCAACTTTCACATTGTTTGTTTTGTAATTCCCGACACGGAGGAAAAGGAGCGATGATACAGAGACGCACAGACAGAGGAAAACCTAAGAACATTGGCATCATATAGGCCACCCACCAGCACATCTGCCTCTCCCGGCTATCCCTGCCTGAACCGGCAGCCTCACCGTCGCCGATCTTCGCCACTTAGCACCCTTTTGCACATGTATACCATATATATCGCCTGCGATGAAAGATTTCTCGTCACGTGACCGACCTGGTCGAGCCTCCTGGCTGCACCTGAGAGACAGATGATGCTGCCCGGTCGACAAAACCACACACATGGCGATACCTATGTCCCCTTGGCGAATTGGCAATTCTACACCCTCGACTTGGCACACCACACCCCAACAGCGTCTCTCAGACACCACTCTGCATCCAAGTGCCTTGCAGAAAGGCAAGACTTACACATGATTACATAAGGGAATAAATCTTCGCCTGTAAGATCCTCACACAAAAGATTTCTATATAATACATAATGCCCTACCCAACCAAAGGCTCGACCCCACATGGAGAAATCCTTTGTAAGTCGTCCATCACACGAACAATACGTCTTCCAAAGCAAAACAGAAAAACCCACCAATTCTTTTCTCGACGAACTCTCGTTTTGCTGCAAGACCACGACAATTCTCGAGGTTTTTCCCCGTCCCGTCCCGTCAGACTCTTTGCCACGGTGAAAAAAAAGGAAAAGGTGCTTTTCAATTCTGCCACTGTGATGAGGTTAACGAATTGAAGAAGGATATATAGGATTGCGCGAAAGGCTACGGGGATTTGGTTCTTTGGTAGCGTGGAATATTATTTCGATACGGTATCAATCGTGTGGTGATAGGTTTTGGATGGTTTTTAGGAGAGGACTGGTGTTAAGTGTATAGGATTTTTATTTTGTAGGTGATAAGGCAGAATATGATGGACGAATGCAGTGGCCGCAGCGGTGGCAGAAGCAACTGTAAGCAGTTGCAGGGTGCTGAGAGCGGGGTTCTAGGGGATAAGGGGTGCTTCGAGGGTGAGAAGATGGTGGGGGGTAATGTAGCGTCGTGTACGGCGAAGGATAATCCCAGGAAGGTTTGGACCATGAAGAGTCGGAGGCTAATGCGGTGGAGATGGCGTGGAGAAAATGATGCGAGAGATAATGCCGCTGAGAGGGAGAATGTGGTGAACGGATACAACTTGCTAAAGGGAGCGACACGAACTCTCAAGACGGGGTGGGGGACTGTGTTGAGGCTGCGGAAGTCTGGAGACTGCGTGGTGGACGAAAACGAGCAGGACGCCAGGAAGCTGAAGGTGTTGCGGTTGTCGTCGTCTTCGACTGCGGTGGAGAGCTTTGGACGGTATGCTGGCGGAGATGGACGCAAGGTGTTTGATAACATGTCCAATGCGACTTTAGTCAATGACTCGGCTTTGAATTTGACCGACACCAATGTTCGTTCCACTGCGACTTTGTGCTCGGCGTCGCCGGTGACTCGCTATCCCAACGGGAATATGATTGCTGGTGGCAAGCTGGAAGGCATGCACGGTTATGATGAGCTGCCAGATGCGACGGATGGTGATGCGGTTTCCGTGGCTGATGGAGGGGACAAGTCGTATTCTTGGGCTAAGTCGTATATGTTGGGGCGGGCAAGACATCTCCATTACTATGAACTGCCCCAACCGTGGAGAGAGAACCCATATATTATTTATGGGCACCGTTTCTATCATTCTCATAAAAAATCCTTGTTATCCATATTGAATGTTTATGGTTGGCACAATGAAACGATTAACATATGGTCTCACATAGCTGGAGCAATCATTTTGTTGTATATTATGTTAAGGGGATTTCCTAATTCTGATGTTTTCAACTCAACGCAGGTCCCCAAAGTTGCAAAGGGGGCTATCTATGTTTTCTTGCTCTGTGGGATTAAGTGTATGGTATCTTCAGTCATGTGGCATACTTTTAGTGGGACTTGCCATCTACCTCTCCGTTCAAGATTCAGCTGCGTGGATTACACCGGTATTACTATTCTCATTACTGCGTCTGTTATGACTACGGAAGCGTTCACTCTCTACAGATTGGCCCCCAAAGCCATGTATTTATATATGGGGATTTCTTTATGCCTGGGTGTATTTGCCGCATTTACGAACTGGTCCCGCAGGTTCGATGGGCCTGATTCTAGGATTTTCAGAGTCGCTTTCTATGTCATTTTGGCAGGACTGGGGTTGATTTCCTTTGTGCATTTGACAGTGCACTCTGACTGGTCTAGCTCAAGACTTATGATTACACCACTGATCAACAAAAGCATCGTGTGGTATTTAATTGGTGTGGTATTTTATGCTACGCTAGTTCCCGAGCGATGGAGATCTCGCATCTTGCTCAGCCACCCTGTTCAGAATCCTGTGGATACGAACTTCCCTTCCTCAGATTCCAATATTCCTTCAGAGAATATCGACAATATTCATTTCAAATCCAAACCCAAAGAATCGGATCAACTTGGCTTCTGGTCTCTTTGGTGGGTGGACTACTTTTGTCATTCTCATTTCTTGTGGCACATCTTTGTAGTATTGGGTGTGGTAGGCCACTACAGAGCTACATTGGCGATGGCTAGAATGAACTGGTTGGATACACCAAGCATCCTGTGATCTTAAAAAGATGAAATAAAAATGAAAAGAACAACAGAAAATAGAAGCATAAATAGCGAATTGACTATATATCAAAGACCTAAATGAACTTGAAAAATTTTACTGTATTTTAAACTACATATATGTACGCCTTCTTACTATGGCTCAGCATTATTTTTGTTTTATTCGGTATATTACCTTTCACCGCAAAAGAGGAAACTGATATTTAATGGAAAGGTTTTTTATTAAGTTGACTTTAAGATAAACAGATGGTCAACGCTGATGGGAGTGTTCATACATTAGTTATTAGTTTTAACAGCAAAGAATCAACAGAAACCCCAAGAACAGGCTACTCAATGGGAGTTATCAATCAACCTTCAGGTCAAATTAAATTGACAAATGTGTCAATGGTTCGGCTTAAGAAAGGCAAAAAACGGTTTGAAGTTGCTTGTTACCAAAACAAGGTGCAAGACTATCGAAATGGAGTTGAGAAGGATTTAGATGAGGTGCTACAAATTAACCAGGTTTTCCTTAATGTTTCTAAGGGCCAAGTTGCATCTAAGGGTGATTTGACTTCTGCTTTTGGAACTTCTGATCAAACTGCTATCATAGCTGAAATTCTCAATCGAGGTGAAATTCCATTATCTGAGAAGGAAAGGCAATTAATGCTTGAAAAGCTGACTAATGAGATTTTGACTATGGTCAGTGCTAAATGTATTAACCCTAAGTCGAAGAAACGGTATCCACCAACGATGATCAACAAAGCTTTAACAGAGCTTAAATTTGGTATTGTGGTGAACAAACCGGCTAAACTCCAGGCTTTAGAAGCTATAAAAGTATTGGTTTCTAAACAACTTATACCTATTGTAAGGGCTAAGATGAAGGTCAAGGTAGCTATTACCTCTCAAGGTAACGAAGATATTATAGACAGGTTGACTAAATTAATATTGGTCACAGATGCCGCCGCTACGCAATCAGACGAGAGTGGTACTGCTTGGACTAGAATTGGATTAATAGATCCCGTGTGCTACAGAGAGATTCTTAGTCTCTGTAACGATAAAGGCACTGTGCAAGTTCTTGATATGGCAGTGGTAGACGATTTAAAAGATCAAAACTCGTAATGTTCTCTACATTAGAATTTATACCATTCATGCACATCCTCGCGCACACACACACGCATATATATATATATATGCATATTTGATATATAAAACAGAAACAACATCCGTACTCAGCTTCCCAATCCATAAGCTTCTTTTATAGACTGCAACAAAAAGACCAGTATCTCAAAGTCATTACCCTTCGCATGATTGGCAGTGCCACCTCTTCTCCAGAATTTGGTAGACAAGGTTATCAACATATGATGGTTAGGTGCATCCTCTGCTCTCCCATCTAAATTTGCAGGAACTATAACCCTTCTGTACAACTCAGCGATTTGCATGCAAACCACAGGCAACTTTTGATCGTCAGCAGCTCCCATTTTGGTTGTGATATGGTATCTCGACATGTGATCATCTACGTACACACTTTCATCATCATCACCGTCCTCGCCCTCCAACATTTCCAACGTCAACGGCCCAACATCCCCAACACTTCTGGAAATACCCTTCGGCTTCACCTCATAACTAGCATCTACTTCACCATTAAGTCTAATTGACAATTGTATTGCGTTCGAAAAATGCACTGCGCAAATAGTCACCTCATTAGCCCCATCTTCTGGCCCTGAAAACAGATCCTTGGTGATACCCTTATGCAATTCCTTATAAAACATTCTTTCTTAGCACAAATGGAAACCTCTCACCCTAAATACGATCCAATACTCCCTATAAACCACCTTCTTTTGAATATACCTTCAAGATGATTATTGTTTAACGTCGTCATGAATTCGTTCCATGTCAAATACAAAATCGAAAATAACGACATGCATCTACATGCATATAAAAAAAGTTTTATCTATACGACTGGGACGTCTTATAAATAGTTCAAATTGAATGTTCATCATACAAGACAATCACTATCCGAAATACAAAGATTAATATAGGATTATAGTATCTGATTTTTGTAGCTACTGCAGTGATGAGCGTTGTTAATACAATTCGAATATGGGCGTACACTTGTGCGGCCGCTGTAATTACGGCTTGTTTTCTAACGGCTATATTTGTGGCAGCTGGATGGCATTACTTCGTCGCAGTTCACTTAGAGAGTCCAAAGGAGATGTTAGATCTACAAGGCACTAGATCGTTAGCAACCGAAAGTAGATCAAGGAGTAATACCCACAAGCAGGTGATTAAACGGCCGGCGTCAGTCTGTTCTGAGACACCCTTTTTGAGATCGGAGTACCATGTGGAGGATGTTATTCAATCCGACCACCCAGCCACGAGGTCTGGAAGTACATTGGCGGAAAATTCAAGTGTTCAGGGTTGTGAGGTAGATATCACACAGAAAGGGATGCCGAACTCCATGACTAATCCGTTCCAAGATGTTGTGACAGCTGAGGATGAAAATTTGGTGCCAGACCTAAAATATTATTATAATCAGTACGGAATCACAGTTGAGGAGCAGCTAGTGAGCACTGAAGATGGGTTTGTCTTGGACTTGTGGCATTTCCGGATAAAGGATCCATCAATTAGGTCGCCGCCTGTATTGTTATTGCATGGATTATTACAAAGTTGTGGATCTTTTGCGTCTGCTGGTCGGAAGTCCCTCGCATACCACCTATATGAATCAGGATATGATGTTTGGTTGGGTAATAATAGATGTGGATTTGATGCAAAAACCCATCCAGAAAAGTTAGAACCCAAAAAGAAGTGGGACTGGGCTATGAATGAAATGGTGAGGTATGATTTAAAGACATTGATTGAAGCAGTGCTCAAAAGTACAGGTTATGAAAAATTGACGTTAATTGCACACTCGCAAGGCACAACACAAGGTTTTAGCGGTCTTGTGAACGGAGAGACTATTTATCAAGATACAAGTTTTAGATTGCTGGACAAGTTGGAAAACTTTGTAGCATTGGCGCCTGCTGTATATCCAGGTCCGCTATTGGAAGAGAAGTCATTTTTAAGATATATGGCAAGCACTATTGATTCGCCTTGGGTATTTGGCGTAAACTCGTTTCTCCCGATTATGATGACAGTTAGATCTTGGACTGTTGGTTACCAAATATTTTCATTTGTCTGTTATATATTTTTCAATTATTTATTTGATTGGAACGATAAATTGTGGGATAAATCCTTGAGAAACAGACACTTTTTGTTCTCTCCTATACACATATCTGTGAATTTAATGAGGTGGTGGTTGAGTAAAGATGAAGCCATACACAGCTTTAAACATTATTCTCACGCCATATTCCCAGATAATACCGTTTGGTTCCCAATATCAGATGACAAAAATAATATCACAATAGAACCATACGAACATAAATTGTGCTCCAATCCTTCCAACTTCCCACGTATTCTAATGTTCATTCCAAAGCAAGATAGATTGGTTGATGGTAATCGTTTAATAAATCATTTTATCAACTACGAAAACCCTTCTTTGTACAAAATATGGCATATTGATGAGTATTCTCATTTAGACGTACTATGGGCCCATGACGTCATTGACAGAATCGGCAGACCAATGCTACAGATGCTTAAAACCAACCACTAGGCTTCATTCGTACTACTGACGTTGATGGCCTAATATGAGTCCACTATATGCCCACCGTGCCTAACGATTGTTCCTTTTTCTTTTTTCAGTATGAAAAATTTCCCGACAAGTTGTAAGCGCATCTCATCACGCATGTTTGAAATAATAATATAAAATTTTGTATAGCATATATATAAAAGTTTCCTCATCAATTCCAGTAATCCTAAATTTTATCAATTATAATCTCATAAATTAGGCTCTGTCTCTGTCTCTGTCTCTCTTCTTCTTTCGGTGTTAACTATGAAGATAAAAACGATTAGCAGGAGTTCGGACGACTATGTGCCTGTTAAGAGCACCCAAGAGTCACAAATGCCCAGGAATTTGAATCCTGCGTTGCATCCATTTGAAAGGGCTCGTGAATATACGAAGGCTCTGACGGCTACCAAATTGGAGCGGATGTTTGCGAAACCGTTTGTGGGTCAGTTGGGATATGGACACCGCGATGGTTGCTATGTGATTGCGAAAAACTATAATGTTCTAAATAGGTTGGCTAGTGCATCAGCGGATGGTGTGGTCAAATACTGGAATATATCTACTAGGGAGGAATTGTGTTCTTTTAAAGCTCACTATGGGCTGGTTACTGGTCTCTGCGTTAGTCCGCAGCATATTGGTAACCAATCTGATAGTTACATGCTATCTTGTGGTGATGATAAAATGGTAAAAATGTGGTCCGTGGACAGTGGTGATTTTAATAATGTAAAAGATGATACGAAAGTTTTGCACCCTTCAGATGGAAATGGGTTGATCAAAACGTTTTATGGTGAGCATGCATTTCAAGGGATAGATCATCATAAAGAAAATACATCCTTTGTCACTGGTGGGGCTCAAATAGAACTTTGGGATATTAATAGAAGAAAGCCACTGTCTAATTTGTCCTGGGGAATTGATAATATTACAGCGGTGAAATTCAATCAGAATGAAGCAGATCTTCTGTTGAGTAGTGGCAGCGATAATTCTGTTGTTCTTTATGATTTGAGAACTAATTCTCCTACTCAGAAAATTGTGCAGACCATGAAAACAAATTCTATGTGTTGGAATCCAATGGAGCCATTCAACTTTGTTACAGCCAATGAAGATCAAAATGCATATTATTATGATATGAGAAATATGTCTCGTGCGTTGCATGTGTTTAAGGATCATGTTAGTGCCATAATGGATGTAGACATCTCACCTACTGGTGAAGAGATTGTCACTGGTTCATATGACAAGACTATAAGAATATTCAATATAAAACACGGCCATTCTAGAGAGGTGTATCATACAAAGAGAATGCAGCATGTCTTCCAAGTTAAGTTTACCATGGATAGTAAGTATATTGTGAGTGGATCCGATGATGGTAATGTAAGACTTTGGAGATCAAATGCCTATGAAAGATCAAACGTTAAATCAACTCGTGAGAAAAACAAACTTGAATATGATGAAAAATTGAAAGAAAGATTTAAATACATGCCAGAGATCAAAAGAATCAGCAGGCATAGACATGTTCCAAAGGTTATTAAGAAAGCTCAAGAAATTAAGAGGGTTGAATTATCATCTTTGAAAAGAAGGGAAACCAATGAAAGACGTACGAGGAAAGATATGGAATTTGTACCTGAAAGAAAGAAACAGATTGTTGGAACTGTTCACCGATACGAGGAGGCAAAGAAAAGAAGCAAAGATGAGAGAGATGCGATGCAAGAATCAGATGCGGAATAAGTGAGGCGGACATGCTCATGTACCGAGATCTGTGATAAAGAATATTTGTGTATTTAAGCAGTTAGAATGAGTGCAAAGCACATTAAGTAAGTGTTTTATAAAATTGAACATCAACGACAGAAACTGAACCTGCTATAAAAAAATACAAATTTAGGGGGACCAGCCTTCGAGGTTGTACATATTGTAACGTAAATATTTTTATTCTCCATTTTTTAAACAGCATCTAATACCAAATGTAGTGACAGAAAAAAAGAAAATAATATGTATAGTAAATGGATGGTTAAAGGCAGAATCCTGAGAGAGTAGTATTAGTAACAACAGTAGTAATAAAAGGATAAAATATTAATATAACCGATATTAGTAACTTCTTTCCATTTCTGGAGATTATGACGTTTTGGTTAATCGATGGAGAGACTCCCCGACCTGCCTACAAAGAGATCTTAAATTCAGAGAAAAATGGTGTGGAATCAGATACGCGCTGAATGAACTTGAGTTAAATCTATCAAATTTAGTAATAAATGTACTAAACTTTAGGAAATGAACTAGATGAAAAACAAAAGACCATTGATTGACATTGAAACGATGAAAGTCAAGACAAAAAATGAAAAAAGGTATCTTCATCATATGGTAACGTCGAGGATCCTTCCCACATCAGGTACCTTATCCGAAGCCAAGTCTTCCAATAAGGGTAAAATATCTAACAACTCATTATCATGAGCGTCGGAAAACCATGAAGATATAGGGATAGCATGGTGTGGATGGAAGATATATGATGCAGGCGAATTATCCAATATAATTAAATCTGATAGCGGTCTCCCAATCTGAGATAAATTCTTTATGTAGTTGCCCTCATAATTGTAGCAGGAATCTCTGAACAACCTATGATGGACTACATTATGCTTATCCAGAATATCAAGCAAAGGATCACCATATCTTGATACACTTGCTGTAAAAACCACTACCTCGTAGAGCTCACCAACTCTTCTGAGGAATTCATCAACCCCTGGTCTTTTTATAACATAAACATTGTGAACCTGGTTATCGATTTCAACCGGAATTACAAAGTCCGCAGTATGCAAATATTTGAATGAAGAATGTACTAGGGTTTCATCCAAATCAAGTACCAAACATTTTCTGCGGTAAAATTGGGGGAACTGTGGAGGCAATAACGTACGAAATCCTGGAGCATGAGCCTGTTCAGGCTGCAAAGCAGATAAATCTAAAATCACATCTTCCTCATACTCAGCTCCTGTAACTATCTCGACATCAAGATCGTAAGCATGAGAATTGTTCGATAATCGCTGTTGCTGTTCTTCTGGTAGAACCTGCGTATGCTGGGTGATAAGGTTAGAGTCATCTCCACTACTTGAGTTCTCGGCGTCATTTACTATAGTCGTGACTTCGTGAATGCTGTTGCTCATACCGTCGTGCTTATCATTATCAGTGGTACCAGTACTAGTATCAGTCTCTCCTTGATAAACTGTTACGGTTTGCTTATCTCCAAAAAATGTTTCCTTACCACTAGATGCATCACCATCCTCTAAATCATTTTCTTCTTCATTGCCGTTCTCTAGATATTGCCCGTAACTCACTAGTTCCTCGGAATTCCCATCCATCTGGTTGATATCGGGTTCTCCTTCGCCATAAAGGGTTTCTTTACCTCCTCTGCTCCTTAAGGCACAAGTCAGATCCTCAGCTTCTAAAATTTTATCCAAGTCCGCGTCACTAGCTGAACGACGACGGCAGCTGGTTGTGCATCTTGCGACGGAAGATGTAATTACAGTTGAATCATCATCTAAAAGCCATGCTTTCTTCAGCAAAGACACTGTATCTCTCCCGCGAGATAAAGGGGAGGCAAATTCACGAGCTTCTGGTTGCAAATCACCGCTACTTATTGGCCTCCCCGAACCTGATATTGCCGAATATCCTGACGCCTGTTTACAGGACCCCTGACTCCTAGACTTTCGACAAGCCCTGTTTTTGTTCCCCGCGTATGCCTTCTTCCTAGAAACAGATGGCATTACACCACTCGTGCTACCCTTCTTATTTTCCACTGGTTTTGAAGTCGAGCAACATAGGAGAGAAGAAATAAAACCCATCCTTTTCTATTATGTTTTCCTGCTGTATCGAAGATATCAATGTTGCTGCTGCTACTGCTTGTCGTTTCCTATGTTGTCTGCTAAAAAATACTATTAATTCAGTGTGTTTCAGGCAAACCTCTTGATATCCCGTCGTCTAGACCGCTATACTATGAATCAATAACACCCACCGCTTCTCTAAACTCCGTCAAACTCTTCTTTCGCTCTACTCCTCCTTGCTGTGAAAAGAAAAAACCGATACGGTCTTAATCGCCTATATATAAACCCGTACTTGTACTATCTTCTAAAAAGATCGACTTGCTCTGAACACCAATCTGCCTCTTCTCTTGTCCTCTCTGTATGACCCTATATTCAAATACCTAAATTAAAAAGATCCTATCCCCCCCCAATTCACGAATACCGGCTAATTGACCTGCTTCTTACCTGTTCCTTTCAAATAAATGGAATAGCCTTTATTTTTCCTTATAGCAGTAGAAGCACTCTCTCTATCTATCTATCTCACACACACACTCGATCTCTTCTCCACGATATTAACGCAAAGATTCACTTGATCAACCTAGCTTCTGTTGTTTCACGTCTCTCTCTCTCTCTCTCTCTCTCTCTCTCGTCTCACACTTTCCCTGCCTTCCAAAACTCCAAAACTAGTCTAGATTATCACCAACTCCTAATAAAGAGTGATCTTTGGTTTTTTATTTGTTGCTAGAACAAGAGGTGGAATAGGCAATGCAAAATATAGATAGACAATTCCTTTCTATCACTCAAAATTATCACACCAAGTCTTGTCCTACTTCCCTAAACCAATATAAAATTCCCCTCTGAAAAAACTTTTCTCGCAAAAATTAAAAAAGAAACAAAATGAAGCGACAGCCTTTTAAGCGCGGGTAGAGTAGAGATAAGGCGGTAAACAATATGCGTTGGATATGTGGTGCCAGATAATAATAGAACCTTCGGGGTGTATACAGATACTGAGAGGAGGTGTTGAGCGGATGGGCTAATGATTCTGATCCTTATACAAAGTGTGGTCTTGAGGCTTGTGTTGTTGTTTATGTTTTGTTGAGGGAAAGGATGGGTTAAGAGTAAAAAGGAAAGGAAATTGGAGGCGGGGTAAATTTCGTGTTTCCTTGTGAAGGAAATTTGTTCCGCGCTGAAGGCGGTGGGAAAATATCGTCACGTGATAGTAGATTTTGAATCCATGGCACGTGGCATTTTTGGTCACGTGGGTGGCACTTTTGTCACGTGATTGGAAATCGAAAGGCATTTGGAATTTCTGAAGAAGTTACCTGGCAAAACTGACAATTTTGTTAAGCGAAGTTTTCCATTTTATGAATAAAAAGACAAGAGATGGCACATATACGCTCGCGGGTACAACAGAACTAAGTGGATATATAGAGTAGGTTCCTCTTTTTCGATTGGTTAGTTATTTAGTTTAGGTCTTTTTGAACTTTGAAAAGATGTTAAGCAGGAGCTGTAGGGTGTTAGTTGAGTGTCATCACAGATTTGTATCCACGCAATCGGGAAGCAGTAAGAAAACTGTTGGTCGGGATGGTAGTGGAGTGGTCGATCGTCGGCGAGCTGCTCAGTTTGTAGATGCGCTTAAGAAGGGACCTTCGTTTGAGGATTTTGTGAGTGGACGGGCGGCAGAATTTATTATCGATCCGTTGGAGCAGGCACGGCAGAATTCGAAGGATGACACTACTAAGTTGCCGGAGTGGTTGAAGGTGCCAATTCCCAAAGGTCAGAACTTCCATAGGTTGAAGCAAGATGTGCGTGACTTGAAGTTGAGTACGGTGTGTGAAGAAGCGCGGTGTCCTAATATTGGAGAATGCTGGGGCGGAAAAGATGCGTCGAATGCTACGGCTACGATCATGCTGCTTGGGGATACATGCACGAGAGGATGTAGGTTTTGCTCTGTTAAGACTAGCCGGCGTCCTGGTAAGCCAGATCCCATGGAGCCAGAAAACACTGCGGCGGCAATTTCGCGATGGGGACTTGGGTATGTTGTTTTGACTACTGTAGATAGGGATGATCTACCTGATGGTGGTGCATACCATTTGGCAGAAACTGTGCAGAAGGTTAAACAGAAGGCCCCACAAATTCGTGTGGAGACATTGTCTGGAGATTTTAGAGGGGATCTTGCCATGGTTGATGTGATGGCCACTTCTGGATTAGATGTATATGCTCATAATTTGGAAACTGTCGAAGCCTTGACGCCACATGTTAGGGATAACCGTGCTACTTATAGACAATCCCTGGGTGTTTTATCAAGAGCTAAGCAAACCGTCCCAGACCTGGTAACTAAAACCTCATTGATGCTGGGACTTGGTGAAACTGATGAACAAGTACTACAGACCTTGAAGGACCTGCGTGAAATTAATTGTGACATTGTCACGTTCGGTCAGTACATGAGACCTACAAAGAGGCATATGAAGGTTGTGGAGTATGTAAGACCTGAAAAGTTCGAATACTGGAAAAACAAAGCACTAGAGCTGGGTTTCCTGTATTGTGCTTCTGGTCCGTTAGTAAGATCATCCTACAAGGCAGGAGAAGCCTTTATTGAAAATATCCTCAAGAAAAGAGCGGCCAAGGAGACAACCAATTAGGTGTCTTTGTGTCCTTTTTGTCATCAAAACTAAAAGAAAATACTCATATATCAAAATCATCATATATGTATATATATAACGAGGTCTTTTTGCCTCATGTAAATTTAATTTATTATTTATTGGCATCATAGTTAAATCAACCGTCACGTCCTGCTATATGTTGTCTATTTTTGTTTGCTGAGACTACTCCCGGTTATTATATCTTCCTTATTTAACAATCTTAGATTATATATTATGTTGTTATAGAGGTATATGTAAATTCACATTCTGTCCATTATTTACTAAAGCCTTATCTTGGAATATGTAGCCGAAATCAAGGATGAACGGCTGTAAGATATTCACAGGTATATTCAAGGTAGGCGAAAATACAATGCACAAGTTCCTTAAATTCATTTTATTGATATTGTTGTTGTCGTTAATTTTAACTAATAGCTCGAACAATGCATACATTAGAGAGATATTCTCTTTTGGAATTTTTCCTGAGAATAATAGCGTTTTAAATTCCTGGGCTACAAATTTGGTGTCCTTCCCTCCAGGTTTGTCAACAATTTGTTTAAATGCAGAGAATGCATCATCTCCAAATATCATGTGGGGTAACCTCCGCAAATATAGTTTTAGCAAACCAGTAACCGTGTTGACATCAACATATATGCCACCTTGGTTTTCGTTTTCCGGACTAACAACCACATTCTTGTTATAGTTGCATAAATCCACATCATGATCCCTATCAAATTGCTCTTGCAACGATTTAATCAATAAACTAGATCCACTCAACCTAAAGATACCTTCTTCATGGATCCCACGGTTTTTGTATAAAAACTCTAGAGTCCGGAAGACAATACTTGGTATTTCGTACCTACCTTGATATGCATGTGAACTCAACTGAAGAGCTGTCTTCAAATCTGCGCCGAAAACTACCTTATTGTTCGAATATAAGTGCATTGACTGCAAAGATTTATGGATTGTGCTTTCAGTACCTGTGGTAGTTGAGTTTACCTCTTCATCTTGTGAAAATATCGAAACGTTATCATTACCAGAACTGTATGGCGCTGGGTTACTTAGCTTTTTAAATGCAAAGAAAGACTTCATACGCCGTCTTTTTACTTCTTTCTCGTCCTCTGGGATGCAAATGTTGCCTGTACCATCTGGAATTTTTGGTGGCGAGTTAATATCATTATTAACTTCCAAATTAGCAATAGGCCCAAGATAACTTGAATCGCTGGCACTGCCTTGGTCAACCAGACTGGAGGCCTCGGACCTATTGTTGAAACTAACATTCAGATTTCCTCCTCCTGGAGCATCGCACATTATAGTTAGCACGCTAATCCATTGTTCGCGTTCTCTTGATGTCTCAGCACAGAAATAATACTTTGTAGAGCTTGACAAACCGCTTTTCTTATGCTCGTTTATGATAAACCCATTTTTTGTACCATATCTATCATCCGGCAGGTTCGCTTGCAATTCTATGGTACTGTAGGCTAACTTTATTGTATCTGTAACGAAAGATTGCTCGTTCAAATACATGACGTTTCCTTCAACGGTACAATATCTAACCCGCCATGATGCAGCACTTCCTAGTGTCTTTGCTTTGCGTACTAATAAAATACCCTCTTTGGAGTAGTCACCCATTACCGGATTCATTACCGGAGTAGTACTTATGAATTCAGCCAATTTTAAAGCTGGACCGGGAAGCAGATTCGTCATGTATAACAAACTAGAAAAGTAATCGTTCAAATTTTCCCGTCTTGTATCCACTTTTACTGGAATATTGGTGGCAAATAACTGTTTATCAGGTAACGGTGGAAGAGCTAATGAATCCATGTTGCTGCGAATATACATGTCGAATTCAATGACGGAATCAATCGTTTTTGCAAATTTGAACATTTCTTTACTGGATTTTCGATCAATAACGCTAAAAAGTATGTTAGCCGAATTGCCTGGTTCGTGATACAAAGTACTTATGACCTCCATCTTTATGGTACCAAGGTCCTCCGGTTGGACAAAAAGTGGGACATCGGCGGACCGAACTTCCTGGTTGGAATGCGGAGTAGACCCTTCAACAGATGCAGACATTAAATGCGGATCGGCACTTGGTGTTGCGGCTTGGGGCAATTTACCTGTGGACGATAGAGATGCCATATGTCCAGTGTTAGCTGAAGCCGCTGGTGATTCTAACTTTTCTCCAGTAGATGTAGTGAGAACGAACGGAGTCTGTGTGTATACATCAGAAGCAGCTCCTCTGTTTAAAGTTAAAGGGGTTTCAACATTTTCACCATCTTTTATCGATATATTGGGGGTGTTCAGGTGATCCATGCTCTTATTGATACTATCTTCGGAGGAATTGACACTACTTTCAACTGCCTGGTCGTTTTCATTAAAAACGTTGTCTACCATATCTTTAAAATTGCCCAAATCTGCTCTGGTACCTGTAGACAAATCCGAAGGTTTTCTGCTTCTGCTACCAGTTTTGTCAACTGAGATACCTGGGGAATTAGAGCGAGAGGCAGATCTCTTATCAACTCTCTCTCTCTGCAATACTTGCAGCTCGCTTTTTATCAGTTGAGTTACCCTATCAGTCTTTTGTGGTGACAGTTGGTTGCCTTCATTCTCAAAATTAATATTGTCAGGGAGACTCAAAGTTGACGCAGCTTTGCTAGTAGCTGAAGATTTAGCAGGAGAGTTAATTGATATCCTGGAAGTCTTGTATAGCACCGATGTCGCAGGGCTGCCCAACACAGTGGAATATGTAGAACTAGATCGTGAAACGGCCTTCATAGGAGAAAGCAGCTGCTTTTCTTCGATTGGCGATGACCTACTCACGAGAATATCAGCCGATCTAGGAGCGAGAACGCTAGACGAAGCTGAAAGTCTACTAGAATTACTCAACTCTTTAAGTGCTACACCACTTAAGGCACTTGAAAAATGATCAGCAAATAACGGACTCGACGTACCCAAAGTCAAGTTTTTTGTGTTCCTCTTCCTATCAGCTGACCTAGGTGGCAGCGCCAGGTCTCTAATCAATGCAGATGGTTCGCTACGCTCCCGTTGTTCTAACTTCGTAGCTTCAAACCGTCCACTATCTTGAAAATGAGCAATGATACTCTTTAATGATTCAATTTCCAAGTGAGTTTCTTTGAGCTGCAATTTAAGCTTCACATTCTCCTTGAAAAGATCGTCATAACTTGGACGGCTTGACTCCGAAAATCGATTCTTCTCAATGCTCTCAATTGATCGGTCCCGTTCCATGGTATATTTATCGTATTGCGCTAGTAATTGCAGCGTTGAAGAACCTGAATATGATCGGTTATCAGCGTCAGAATCGTTATCCATCGTCAACACTTATTAAAAAAATCAACCAAAAAAATAAATGACACTTGCCAACCTTTCAAAACTTCTTCTGGCAACTATATATTCACCTTAAACCAACTTTCAGAAGAGTTGTGTAGCTATTTTCTTCACTGTAGGTTTCTGTGTTAATCTGTTCAGAAAACTACCTGCTTAGACGTGATGCAACTAACGTCCAGATCGATGAAGAGGGAAGCGTTAAAAAAGGATAATGGAGAATAACTAAGGGCAGCAATCCCAAGGATAAAGGACCTAATATAAACTTAACTTGTGAACTATTCAGACTTTCGATACCAAATCAACTAACTATACCAACTTTATATGATATCACACTATCATGAATTATTCATTAAACGTTTATACTTTTCCTTGACTTGTAAACAGCAGCCTTGCAAGGTGTTCACATATCCTACAAAGTGCCGCATTCCGTATCGCTTGAAACGGGATCACGTGATTTGAGTTGTTACTAGTCTAAAAAGGTTATTATTGCATTGATTACTACGAAATGGACAGGAAGTAGATGAGCTTCCACTGGATAGGATGCGAATGAATTCTGCGGGGTTGATTAGTAGTCGCCAATGAATCATAACGAATCGAATAGCAAATTCAGGATGGATATGTGGGGTGGGTGAGGTGATTAGTTGGAAGTCCACAAAGAACGTAAGTTGTACTACAATACGGACGCTACCTATTTATCTAACATCTTAATCAGTTCTTGTTTCTCGCGACGTTCTGTCTCCACTTTATTTTGAAGTTGAGTAACTTCATCCATCAATGCAGAATTCTCTAATTGGAGTTTGTCCATAGACTCCTGGTATTTCACTTCGTAACTCTTTTTCAACATTTTGACTTTTTGTTCATGTTTGGATGAGTACTGGATATAGAGGTCTTCAGCAAGCATCTGTAATCGGTGATTTGTGTCTTTGTCCTTTTCAAGCAGCTGAGACTCGAGGTCCTTGATGCGAGTCAGGAGTTTTTCATCCTGTTCTGAGGATTTTGGCTCATTTTTCTCAGACTCAGCTCTTGTTAGCTCTTCCTTCTCTTTGTTAGCAATGACTTCTTTAAGATCATGATTTTCTTTGGTTAGCTTCTCCAGCATGCTTTGAAACTTAGCCATGTTCTCGTGCAACTGTTCAAGTTCTGCTAGATGTTCTGCCTCCATGTTGCCATTTTTGAACATTACGCTTTCGTATTCGGCATTCAGACGCCTCAATTCTTCTTCTTTGATATCTAACTTCGAGTGCCAGTCCTTCACGGATTGTTCACGCCCTCCTATGGATTCTTGCAGATATTTTTCTGATTGCTTGAGCTCGGTTATAGTGGAGTTGAGTTCATTTACTTCTGCCTTTTTACTGACGAGTTCATTATTGGCCTCCTCGAGTTCTGAAATGAGGTTTTTAATTTGCTTCTCAAATTCAGTCCGCTGCGTCTTCAGGGAAACCAATTCTTTGCAATCAACCTCATATTTGCTTTCCAATGATTTATTTTCCTCATAAATATCTTTTATTTGGTTGCGTAGAGCTTTGGTTTCGGAGTCGTAGTCTTTAAGCAACTTTTGGTATTCCTTTTCTAGTATTAGATTTTCTTCAGTCAGATCTGTAATCTTAGACTCAAGCTCAGAAGAAGATCTGTTCTGAGCATCTTTTGATTGTTCAATGGTGTGGGTCAGCTCTTCTATCTTTGCTGTTTTTTCAGAGAGCTGTGATTCCAGCTGTTGTGCATTTGATTTTTGATGATCATATGCTCTTTTGCCATCCATTAGGTTCTGCTCCACTTCGGCTACCTTATCTCTAGCTTGTTCTAATTGGTGAGAAAGTTGCTTTATCTGGGCCTGCGAATGTTCAAGCTTGGTCTCTAACGACTTGACTGAATCTTCCTTATCTGATATCTGATGTTCCAGTTCTTCATTCTTCGTCACTTGTGTGTGGTACTTTTCTTGCAAGATCTGAGAATTTTGCATTGCCATGGTGAGTTCGTTTTTGAGTTCGGAACTTCTAGCTTTTAATTTGTCCACTCTCTGTTCAAGTTTGTCCTTCTGGCCACATACATCGGTATATTGAGCTTGTATCTGCTCATATTCTTTGCCAATATCCTTTAACTCTTCAGCCTGCATGCAATTAGATACCTCAAAAGACTCTTTAGTTTTGGTCACTTCCCATAAACTGTCCTGAACATTGCGAATTTCAAGGGTTAGTTGTCTAATAGTAGCATTTTTCTCATCAATTAGCCCTGACAAACTATCCCAATCGCCTCTCTGCACTTCAAATGAACGCTGAGCATCCTCTGACCTATCAATACCTGTAAGACTCTGCTCGTGGGACTCTTTATCTTGCCGGCGCAACTCAGCTTGCAAATTCCGCGGACCATCATCTGGGCTAGGCTTTATTGGTGTCATTTTCTCAAACACGTTCACACCGTTCTCCTTCAATGGCGTCGTATCAACGACATTTTTGATATCATCTTGAATATCTAAAACATCCTGCTGATCAACATGGTCTTGATCATGAGCCCCATTGTTATGTGGTCTCTTAATAGGACTGGTCAACGAAAGCGGGTCCATATTATCCAGCATCTCAATCGGCTGGGGCGAAGAAATTAAAGGAATACTCTCCGGCTGAGTTAACTTAGGAATAGAACTCATTTTTATACGCTTCATTGGTGGCTGCAGCTCATGCTCCCCGCCATCACCTATATCCTCATAGTCCTCATCCGTATGTGTCCGTATAGGTGAATGTGTCAGCTTGATCTTCGCATCATTAATCCGGAAATTATTGTTAGTTGGTAACTCATCTAGCGGCTTCGCAACAGGAGATGATCCTCTGCGGGATGTAGAAATCGCCATTAGCCCTCTCTTTTAACCTTGATATGGAAGCAGAGATTCGTGTGTGTGTGAGAGCCACAACAAATAGTAACGCGTTTTTTTAAAGCTCCTTAAAGCTGATAGATAGATCAACGATTTTGCATTTTATTTTACAAATCACAAGATATCAAAGACAACACAAAGATGGAAACAAGAGCAAAGCGAGATATAGCTATGGGGTTCTGGTGACTACTAGATTTATAAGATAAGAATATAAATGTATTATCAAGGTTTATTTCCATTGTTGAAGTTTTGATATATATGTGATGTTAGGATTTTGATGGTGAAGTTTTGCCAAAAAAATCTTAGAAAAGAATGGCAAACGTTCTAGACTTGGTTAGATCGAACTGACAAAAAGCCTGTCAAGAAAGAGTGCGTGTAAGCTAGTTACGTCTAATCGTAGGGGTAGGAATATTGTAAGCCACGTATGTCTAATATCGAAGCAGCTAAGGTATATGAGGAGGTTGTTGAAGGTGTAATCAACGAGGTTAGGCAGGATTTTGAAAATGCAGGGATAGACGAACAAACTCTACAGGATTTAAGAAGAATATGGCAATCCAAGTTAAGTGAGTCCAGGGTTGCAAGGTTCACATGGGATCCGGAGGCTACTGAGGCGCCACATCGAACTGAGATATCGGCGGCGTTTTCTGGTTCTGGGATGGAATGCCAACACGCGGATGGTTCTGGGCAACCAAGCAGTGCGAATAACGGTAATATGCAGATCCCTGGTATTATGATAAAGGATGATTCGAATGATTTGGGTGGGATTGCACAGGCAGCTAACAATGATTCTCAACCCAATGGTGAAAAAGATGGAAATAAAGATATTAAACAAACGATAGAGCTAACTATGGACGATCCTAGTGGAGACATGGCAGAACAGTTAAAGCAACAAGCGAAGCAAGCTAAGAAGTCGGCTTTACTGGAGACGGACGAGATTAACAGTGACCTAGATGATACAGATGATGAGTACGTGAATTTTGGGGAGGAAGAGAATGGTAATGACGTTAATATTATGCTATGCTTGTATGAAAAAGTGCTTCGGGTGAAAAATAAATGGAAGTGTAACTTGAAAGATGGAATAGCCACAATTAACAATAAGGATTATGCATTTCAGAAGGCTCAGGGTGAAAGTGAGTGGTAGAGAGTAGAAGAGGACCATTAAAGGGTTATATTTTGTGGGGCTCACCGGAACAGTGGTTTTATAGCAATTATATGTTCGCTGAGCCACATTTTTCCTTTTCACTATTCTTCTGGCAGTAGATTATTATCAAATTTATATATGTAACTCTATACACATATTTAGTTCAAAGGGTATATACCTCCTTCGCCTTTGATAAAGAAACTCTCGAGATTTTTCAAGGTGATCCGTGTAGCGGTAACATAGTAACTTCCGAACATGGTACCAATATGTGGTAGCAAGGTCACATCCCATCTTTGAAAGAATCTCTTGTCGATTTGATTGCTATTTTCTCCTTTGTATACATCTAAACCAGCTGACGCTATCTTCCCTGAATCCAATCCTTTGAAAAAGGCATCCTCATCTATACAGGAACCACGACCAACATTAACAATACGAACTCCATCTTTGAATTTCGAAAGGAATTCTTCGTTGACCATATTTTCTGTTCCTGGGCCACCTGGCAAAGCTAATATAATAAGGTCGATTTCAGAACATGTCTCATGGTCCAATGATGCGAGGTATGTTGGACTGTATGGCAAAGTACCATCCTTAACCGGTCCAGACCTCTTATGGTAAAAAATTTCCATTTCAAACCCAAGAGATAACCGTTTTCCAATAGCTTGTCCGATGGAACCAAATCCAAGAATTAGTACTCGCTTACCGAATAATGAATCCATCTGTTTATTGGCGATCACACATTCCTTGGACAGATTTAACCGCTTCTGGTCCTGTTTCCGTTTGGGAAACATGTACGAAGTTGAGCACCCTTTCAATTCCACTTCATTGTCACCAAGAGGACCTTCTGATACAGCAATGGGGGGAACAACTTCACATTCGGTACCGCCGACAAACTCACGCGCTCCACGAATGGAAGGTGCCATAAACCTAAAGCAATGCTCCCAGAAAGATGTCAACCTAAAGCAACTAACACTCAAGTGCACTGCAAGTTCGGCAGCATTAGCTGCGGAATTGGGACCAATATTGCACACAGTAATGTCATATTTTTCACGCAACATTTTGGGGTCCGAAAACTCGTAACCAACCCAAGGAATCAACAACAATTTCATAGATGGCGGTAGATAGTCTAAAATGTCATTTAGGCCGTTAACAACGTTAAAAAACTCCGCTGAAATCCATAATGCTGATATGCCAGACGTTGGTAGATATTCCTGGAGAGCAGCAGTAGTTGTCAACTCATAAAGGACAAAATCAAAATATTCTGAGAGTTGTTCCCATTCATCAATATGAGTTGCAACTTCAGTCACTTTTGAATTAAGTATTAGAACCTTAGGCTTCCCCTGTTTTTGGCATACTCCATGTGACTCTGTGAACATAGTCAAATAAATACTTCACAACCTTCGATATTCAGATCAGAACCAGGCAGACGGTTTTCGAATAAGTGTACGTAATCCAGTCAGATCTTGCATTTTAACTACTAAAAGGAAACATTCTTAGAGACTTATAAATTATAATTCATGGGGAGAATATATATAAATTTTGCATAAATTTTGATAAGGTACAGATGCTGACAAACCCTTTAGGAACCAGTTCTGATGGTTGCTAAAACAGGGATGCGGAAACAAATCGTCGGCTGGTGATATGTAAATATTCTCAAAATGGTTTATTGTTAAATTGAAGCTCCTTTTTAGCTTGCAGCCATAATTTGAAGAACCCCGTGATACCAGACCCCAACGATAACCAACCATAGGTTCCAGAAGGCACCGAAAGGTTCAAAACATCTGTAGAGTTAGCCAAAAAGTCAAAAGATAATCTAACAAGATCTAAATATAGTATGTGGCGGTCTTGGTTGATTTTTTCCAATTCGGATGTCAGGGAAGTATCAGTTGTTGGGTAATTCAGCTGCAAATCTTTGAGCAGTTGTCTTTTTATTTGAGAAAACTGTCTTCCACTATTTAATTTTTGTGACATATCCCATGCTCTTTGGCGTACTTTCCATTGGATTTCTAAATCCAATTTATGGGCATTTAACTTTTGCAATTGCAGCCAACTTTTCTTTAAGCTGAGCATTATATCGTAATGCCAGGAGAGTACTTCATGTCTGGTGACAAACTCATACAACGGTTTGTTCGCCCATAAACCAAGTTTGTGTGTCAACGACAATTCGTCCATAATTCCAAAGTAGAGCCAGAGGAAGTCTGTTAAGGTACTTTCATTCGACCAGATTTTGTTAATTGTCCTTAAAACTGTGTATGGTTCCCTAGAAGGGGCCTTCTTTATTTGTAAATAGGTGTCTTTACATTTTAGGTAAAACGTCCTGAGGAGGAACGGTGTCCCTCCGAACCTCAACACTTGTCTGAAAGTAGCTATGGTATCACATACGACCAAAGAATTCTTTTCAAACTGCTTGGATGTCGAAATTAAAAACAGCTTGACCACAGTTACTGGATGGCGTATCATAACCCAAAAATTCCAAGACGCAATCGACTTTGCATATCGGAGCAAAGTCTCTGGATCAGATTTTATCATATTATGTCTATATCTGCTAATATAGAGCCTCAAGAGGTCTAACGAATACTTCAATATCTTGAACATTTTATCCTTCCCAGCAATACTTTCAAATAACTTGCTCAGTATATCCATATTATGAATAATAGGCAACAACTGCTCAGAACCACCCTCACCATCCGTCACCGCAACAGCTTCAGCTTGTTCACCAACACGACCATTCGAAAGCTCACTGAAAAGCCCTTCACCACCAACACTGCCGTCACCTTGTTCAATAAAAACATCATTCACATCTGTACCACTGTTCCCGCTATCTTCATCTTCGTCATCGCTATCCTTCCTCATTAGAATAGCTGCTGGCATGCTAACACCATTCGTAATTGCCCCTGTGTCTATATCCGTAAACATGTTTGGTCGGTAGAAATCGGTAAAAGCTTCAACCATTTCTCCTACATCCAAATAGCAGGCAAACAAATAAATCTTCCAAAATAGCTTCTGCTTTTAACATCCATTCAGCATTTCCAAAATGCCTTCACTAATCACCTAGGCCCATTTTTATGACTTGCGCGTTGATTCCGCGTCCGGCATAAATTGTGCATTAACTCCTAAAAAATGTGGGGCTGGGTAATGAAACGAACCAAATCTTCCCACGGTATGGTCACACATTGCTAATGACCTTGTGGACTGGCTAATCTGGTGTTAGTTCTATGCTTAGATTCAAATAATGTAAGGATTATATAGCTTCTACAACAAAAAATAGGCTCTAGGCTGCGCAAGCTGCGCCGGTGGTCCAACATGCAAGACTCATCGTGATGAAATATGGAAAACAACGAGTAAATGTAGCACCACAGGATACGGTAAGGATCCCATCTCCCTCGCTCTTGGAAAACATCCAGACTTATGAGATTATGCATTCTCATTTTTTATAAAGTCATTACCATTTTTTTACTTGTTTTAATTTTATAAAAGTTCCTAAGACCACACATCGGCTGCCCTCCATGTGTAGGCAGTAACACGCTACGAGGGCACGGTTTCTTATCTCGAGATTTAAGAAGTACAGACTTTGAACGTACGTATGTTGGTCGAGATCTCTCGTGGTTTCTTTGTAACGAGGATGTGGACGAGGATGTGGAAAAGATAAAACGTCCTATGTAGATGATATGAGACCACACATAATCTGGACGGGAATTAACGAAGCAGTTCGGGGATATAAATAGTTTGAAGTAACACTTTTTTTGGTTTAAGGGTTAGAAGCCAGCAAATGACTATAATATACAAAGGCTAATTTTTCACATATGCAGGTTCAAACCGGTTGTCCACCTTCCCTTGCGTCTGGTCAGGATAGTACCCAGTAGTGTCTTCTTTGCTCGGATAGGCATCGTAGGATGTCGGATAATGGGCCTGGTTCATGAAATCAGGGACGTATTCCGCATCCCCATCGAAATTAGGATCGTTGTCCTCGAATTCTTCCTGCTTGTTTTTCTTCCAGACCTTATAGAGCACAACCCCAAGCCCAAGCATAATCACAGCTAGTGGAATAAGCACCCCAAGGACAATCGATTTAATACTCGCTTCAGAGGGCTTCTGGCATGCTGCTCCTGAGCACTTCGACTCAAGTGTTGTTTCGGTAGCCGTTTGCGACACTGTAGACATTTTACCTCCTCTAGTTCTTTGTTTATTGTGCACCAAATAATATCTATGGTGATCAAAGCAATAAAAACTCGCAGCACTGTACGCTATTATTCTTATCCCTATTATTATACGATCTTCTTTTCCTTGAACCTGCTGTTATTTTTGTTTTTATCTAATGAAACCCAATAGACAACATTTTGGCTGGGGGTCTTGTGCTCGAAGAAATAAATACATAAGATAAAAAATGAATAGCCCGTTCTTCCAAGTAGTCTGAAACCTTTTGCTCGAGCCTATCAAGCAATCAATCGGCGTTTAACCTAATCCAAGAGGAAACTAGCATGTGAGACGGATCAGTAAACCACACTGAATCCGTCGCCTACTTCTGCTATATATAAATCTTGAGCTATTCTCATGCCAACTGTATGAAAACGGAAAGAACGTCCTGGCCGCTTCTTACACAGAAAATCTGGCATTTCGCTTGGAATCTACGACTTGTCCTGGAAACTGCCAGCTATCAACCAGATGGTGTTTATGGCCGGCTGGCTACATAGCCTTTCCCATTCACTGCCTGCTTCGATGCTGTGTCATTGCGTATGCGCAGCTGCTGCTTTTGCAAAAAAGCCTAGACAGGCTGCATTTATTATATATTATGCAAAGCACGATTACGTCGGTTTATGCATACGACGCTGAGCGGGAGACTTGGATTAAGCCAATGCAGCACCCAGTCTTTTTGGACAGCTGCTTGCTCCCAACTAGCTATTTTGGCACTATTGTCGCCCTTAAGACAATACCTCTTGCATGCGGGGAAGAACAAGTTCCCGAATCCTGAACATGTCTGTTATATAAAAAGCCTGACAGTAATACTTATAAGGATGTCTCCGCTCTTGGTAAGAGAGGTTCTGAGAGTTTCTTGTTCGAATAGGCCGGAAGCTGTAAGAAGGTCGTTTATTTCTGTTGGTTCGCACACCTGGCTGGCATATCGGCACTCACTCTACTGTGCTCTACAGCAATGCATGTACTGACTGTCTCGCCAATTTTTCCACTTAGTTGTGATTAAGAAATCAAAACTATGCCTTAAGTGCAAGAGAGACCGCTTAACTTCCCAAAAAGGTTTATTTTTGAACTGGTTTGAACGAAAGAGATAGTAACGCAACACCAACTCGTCATTGAAATGGGGGAAGGGGGTCAATGGTGCAGTTCAAAGGACATTTTTCCATCTTTCCATGGAAGATCTTGTATGAAGATTGTGGTTTTATCTTGTTAAGGCTATCCATCCATCCACCCCCAACACACACAAAAAACGTATAAAAAAGTGTTATATTCTGAAAATAATTCTCAGAGATATATGTATATATACTAAGTTACAAAAAGAAGTGTTTTTATTCGAAGGAATATCGTTGCAAGAGGACGACGGAATATATAATCTATTACAATGACGGGTACTGCTGGGAAACCAAACTACAAGTTTTTTGAGACTAAAAAGGCTACAATCGTTCTCGCGCCATTCAGTGGTGGTCAGGGAAAGTCTGGTGTTGAAGATGGGCCAAAGTATTTGATGAAACAGGGTCTACAGCACGGACTCGAGTCTGTGGGGTGGCAAGTGGACGTGAAAAAGCCTTTGGAAGGGCGTGACTTTGAACAACGGAAAATTAGCTCGCCCGAGGTGGATGGCAAGGTCAAGAATCCGACCATTGTGGGCGAAGCCACGCAGTTGATCTACGGGGCGGTGAAGTCAGCAGCACACGAAGGCCGGCTCCCCGTAACCCTTGGTGGCGATCACTCCATCGCCATTGGGACGGTTTCCGGTGTTCTTGATAAGTATCCAGATGCAGGACTTTTGTGGATTGATGCCCATGCTGACATCAACACTCTCGCGTCGACTGATTCAGGAAACCTACACGGCTGTCCGGTTTCCTTTTTGATGAATATGGAAAGGGACTCATGGCCAGAATCCCTAAAGTGGGTCCCAGGTACCTTAAAGCCCAACAAGATTGCGTACATTGGGCTCAGAGATGTTGATCCCGAGGAGAAGATCATATTGAAGAACCTCGGAATAGCTGCCTTCTCCATGTACCATGTTGATCGCTACGGAATCAACGCCGTCATTGAAATGGCCTTGAAGGCAGTCAGCCCGGATGGCAAGGGTCCCATTATGGTTAGCTACGACGTGGACGCTATCGACCCAATGTACGTGCCTGCTACTGGAACCCCTGTCAGAGGCGGCCTCACCTTGAGAGAAGGCCTATTTATCGTCGAAAGAATTGCCGAAACCGGCAACCTTGTCGCGCTCGACGTTGTAGAATGCAACCCAGGATTGGCCTCGCACGACTTACATGTGATTGACACCGTCCAATCTGGCTGCTCCATTGCAAGGTGCGCTCTTGGCGAAACCTTACTATGACACCGAAAAGGATTACTATATTATCTTCAGAGCTTGGAAAAACTACTACAACATCCCGTATGTAACCACTACATTGTATCCGGCTAATATTAACATACAAATTATATAATACGATACCATACGCTATTTAGTAAAACAATAGCCTCGAGTATTTCCTTCGAGTATTTCGTCCGTCAAACCTTAACGCGGTTTTTATGTCGTGCAGCCTCTCACTGTGCCGTCCTAACAGAAATACCCTTATAATTGTTAATCTATTCGGGGTTGAAGGGGTGTCAGTTATCTATAACACCTATATTACATCAAATCCACACCTCATCACCGTCATCCATCACCACACCACACACCAAAGCTCTTTCTTTCCCCTTCCTTCTCCCTCCCCTTTAAGCAGGGGGAACCATTTCATTATCACGTAAAACCTTAATTCGTCCGGCAGTCTTAAACTTCCTCGAGAATCATACCACACAAAAACCCCTTATCGCATATTCCTGACGATTTTTTTTAATCTTCAATGCCCTCCCGGCCTTTGCACTATTGTCGTTGCTTGGTTCGGTTCGAACTAAGCAGTTTTTACTTCGATTACACCGTAAATCAATATACTCCTCGTTGTAGCGGTCGTTTATGTCATTTCATCGTAATACATCAATCGATTAAGGTTTTTTAACGTCGTAGTGAGGTCAACAAAAACGCAGGTCCTTTTTTTATCTTAGTGGTGGTATTTAATATATAAATAAGCAAATTGATATGCAGGCAACATTTCTGGATATTTGGGGTTCCTTCTACTCTTTCTCTCTTGTTATTCTTTCTTCTAAATGTAATTTTCATATTTGTTAATAAAATTAGTATTACTTTCAGAAATACCTGATAATTATTATAATTAAAATACATTAAAAATTACACAGCCCAAGAAACCTTGACAACTTCTTTTTGAGATGACGCACAGTGTGATTATTTCGAACATCCCCCTAGAGGTATCCAATGTTACGGTCATGAAGTTTATCCAGCTGAATGAGCTAGTTGTGGAGCACATCCAGCCTTTCCCGGATGAATACCACCATATCAATGAGGAGGCTCAGACTAAGACATTGCAGATCTTCACCCATGACGATGAGGGAAAACATCTTATTAGTGATCTTTTCAGTGATATCTCTGTTATGGATAAAATGCTTGACTTGGAGAAGCTGGTGAAGTGTGGGCCGAACAGTGTTCCTCGCGGGGAACGGGCCAGTGAACAAGAGGTGGGCGGAACACAGGGGACTACTGGGAGAGGATCCCTGAGTCGTGGTAGGAGGATTTCGGTCACAATCTTGTGACGTGCTCGTTTCGGATGTTGGATTGGCGATGGTTCTGTTGATTAGGACTCAGTGTTGTATGCGCAAGTAGTATATAGTAGGAGTAGTAAAGCTACATTATTTGGTTTTTTTTGTTATTGAAGAGAAGCAAAGAATGTGTAGCGTTAAATTTAATTAGGCTATATAACCACATATTTGTTCCATTACGGGATATAATAATATATAAGTGTATTTCATCTTGATCCAACGGTGGGAGCGGAGAAAGGGGACCAGCCGCGGTAGCACTTGTTACTTGCATATTGTTATACGTTGGTCGAGTCGGTCGTCTCCTCTTCTAAGTCATCAGCATTTTTCGTTAGACCTTTACGCACTGCTAAGACACTGTCTACAATCACAGCATCGACGCCAGCATCCATTTCGATTCTTGCCGTTTCAGGGTCATTATTTTGCACGCCGTACGTGACACATACTAGGCCACTAGATTTCACAATTTGGGCGAGCCGGGGAGCGATGACAATCGGATCTGCGGCAGAAACAATGCCCAATAGGTTCCATCTGTGTGCCAACCGAATTGCATTCTGTAGAGATGCAGCTCTCATGTCGCATCTTCTCACCTTACCTCCTTCCGTTAAGAACAATATCGGGAATGATGGTTGTTTTAAGGATAGCATTATGCAGATGTTTGGCTGGAACGACGAGAATATCACGTCACGTCCACCGGCGTTTTCGTATACGACTTGTAAAACCGTATCTACCCAGTGATTTAGTTCGATGGCAACGGGGCTAATGTGTTCTTCTTCAGCTTCATCTACCATCGGATATTTACATTCAATATTAAAACCCACGTTTTGAGGGATCTTCTTGAACAACTCCTCTAAGGTCGCAAAGTTAGATGCTATAGCATGGCCTCTAGAATTTGCCTTGAACGCAGTCTTCTTGAAGGTTCTGGTTAATCTCATCCTATCACGATAAATAGTAGTCAAGTCATTATCAGTCTCTTCATCTTCTCCAAGCATCATCAATGACCTTTTGATCGCTTCTGCACTGCTGTCATCCATCGACAATCGCCTGCGACTTGGATTACGGCTATTTCCAGCACCCGGTTTATTAGCAGAGTTTCGTAGTTGACCATTATGTCTGTCAGCATTGCTTAGGTTCAAAAATTGCTCCAAAGTCAATTCATGCATAGGGATATCGACTCCAGATTCAGCAACTAAAAAGTCGTGGTATACAACTGGAATGCTATCCTTCGTCAACTGTACATCAAACTCAACGTACGAAGCGCCAAGAGACGCTGCTGCTATGAAAGATTCAATAGTGTTCTCTCCTAGTTGTAGGGATTTTTTTGTGTTCATGTTCTTGCCAAGCCCACGATGGCCAATGACTCTGGTAGATACCAATGATTTCCAGTAAGTTTCAGCAGGCCCCAGAGACAAGTTTCGATGTAAAAATGGGGTTGCTATTAAGAAATTAAAGCAGACTGTACCTAAAATTTCCAACGAATCGCTTCCAATTATAGGCACTACAATGGTCTCGGCAATTGAACATTTGTTCGTCCCAACAGCTTTAGTTGCAGAGTCTAGGAACGCAACCGCACGGCCTAAAATCTTGGAACCTTGTTTATTTTGTGGGGTTTCTTGACACAACTGCGAACCCTGTTGCAAATATGCCCCAGTCCTGTTAATATGTTCAGAAGGGTGTTTTGCTGCTAGATCCATCTGGTATTCAGTTTGGGTAGAACCATTATTGTTACTGTTTGACAATTGTACGTTCTTATCTGCCTTATTGCATTTGTCAGATAATGCATAGCCATAGGTAGGGACAATATCGAAAAATATAACGTATGAAGAATCATGTTTGTGAGGCACTTTAAAGTTGATGGAATCCAAGTTTTCGTCCAAGGGTAAGTCAAGAATAACAGGTTGCTGATCTAGGTCTTCCTTACATGTGACCATTAGCGATAAGGCAGTGTCAAGTTCTGTGGATGAAACTTTCGAAACAGGAACTCTATTTAAAGACACTACTGGAATTTTAGTTCTTGAATCATTAGTGCCAAGGGTGACCATAATAACACTTTCATTCTTCTGCAAAAAGTTGTGGCCAAAAGATTTGACAGGCTGCGGTAAATTATTATCCTTAACTGTTGGTATTTTCCCAGAACTTAATTGAGATTTCAACAATTTCTTTTGCTTCCCCTTATTAGACTCCGATATCTTATCAATGGAAGATGATGAAGTAACACGCAATTTATAAAACTCGTTACTATTATTGGGCGATAAAGAAATTCCCCTGGCATCTGATCCGAGAGTGGATTCTGAAGTATTCGTGGAAGCTGAAAGCAGTGTGATACTATCACCTGGCTTTGTTGGAGTACTCCAATTAGAAGCAAACTTTGGACGGGTAATTGCCTTATTGTTTGTGATCTTCACCATTTCCGCAATTTCTAGATGACCTCTTAAAGCAGCATGTTCCATTGGAGTCCATCCACTTTCATCAAAAATATCATGTTTTGCACCGTTATCAATTAGCAATTTTACAATCCTAGCATATCCTTCAGTCACTGCAATAAAAATAGGAGTCCAGCCAAATAATTTCTCCCCGATCTCCATATTGGCTCCTCGCTTTATCAAAGCCTTCGCAGCCTCATATAAGTCTAATTTACAAGCAACATATAAAGGTGTCTCACTAGTTTCGGCATCTTGATGGTTAATATCAAAGCCATTAACAGATAGTAAAGAGTCGATTAACGCAGGTGAGTTTAATCTTGTAGCTAGATGTAGTAACCGCGGAGTTTTCACCGATTTACCTGGACTCATAAAAGACACCATGGTAGTGACAGTGAGAGCATGTGTTCCGATAACTGCTAAATGTAACGGTGTAAATCCTTCAGAATCACCCCAAGTTTGGACATCATCAATAGCAATATCAGCATTCCAAGCTCCCCATTCTTTGAGATATTCAATTATAATTCTAGTGACCTCGACTAGACCAAACTGTGCTGAGTAATGTAACGGCGTACGCTTATAGTTATCGCGTTGTAACAAGGATGGTCTTAAGTGGGCTGGCAGCTGTTGAAGAATATGGGATAGGGAGGCAGGAGAGTCATCGGAGTTGACACCATCAGGACCAAACGCTCCTAACAATCTCGCATTAGTATCAGGGGGAATAGCAGCTTCAAAATCCAAGCAATCAGTTAGAAGTGAATTCAAATCGTTACGATGTTCCAAAATACTTTTGTGCTTTTTACCTAATGCAATAACATGGTGATGGAAAAAGTTTCTACTGTTAATATCCGAAGGATCTCCTAACGTAGGTATAATCTCCAAAACTTCATCTACGCACTTAAAAGATTGAGATAGAGCAGACTTGTTTAATATCGTAACCAAAACTCTTGTTGGAATAAGTACCACAGATCTGTAAATGGAAGTTAGTTCGTTTATTAGACCAGCTCCATCATCTTTTTCTATTAGCTGAGAGAGACTATCAATTGGCGACGTAGAATCTTTAAATATACGTTTGTCGTCATTACGAAGTCTAGCCTGGAGGTCTCTTACACGTGGAGATATACGATCCAAAATTTCATTGATTACAGAGAGATCTTTAACAACTTCTGCATCATTAGAAAAGTCCAATGGCATTATCCGAGCTTGAAGGTAGGAATGTTGTTGATTAGAACCTGCCTTCTTATCCAACTTCTTAAGAATCTTTGTAAACGCACGCTTATTCAATTCCCCATACCATTTCAAGTTCCTGAAGTGAGATCTCAATTCGATAAGAATATTTAAAACTTCAGCTAAAGTGTCAGACTCTTCAGTAGGATTAGCTTGGACATAAACTTGATCAACATGAGAATAATCTGTCGCTCTCCCAATACCATTTCCCGCAACATTACATGTATAGGACCCAACGTGGGGTACAGGCTGCTGAATAACACCATAATTCGTTACTGAACTATTGATATGTGTACCCATTAGAGGAAGAGATGTTAGATCAGTAAATTGTGGACTAGATAGCAATTTCCGTAACCTCCTATCGTATTCCATAAACTCCATGTTATAAAAATTATCCACTTTCTCAATGTCCCTATCCAAGGCAAAGAAGAAACTGGCAAGCAACTTTTTCACCTCTGGGTGGTTCAAATACCTTTCTTCAACATTGGATGTATCTCTTCTTTTCACCGACACAGGATTATCTCCATTACGAACATCATTCTTATGTTTCTGCTTATAGAGGTCTCCTTGCAAGGATGTGATTTCTTTAATAACCTTCTTTAAAGCCTTGTAATTCACGTATTTATGAGACCATTCTGGTACTTGATGATTCGGAAACGTCTTACCAAACTTCATCTCTTGACCACAACTATAAGCCCCTCTCAACCAATAATAAAATTTTTTTGGCCTTCTGAACCTTCAGAATCTCCAGTAAATTCTCAACAGCAACAAGAAGACCTTTGTAAAGAGTTATATGTCCGCTATGATCCAGATTTAGGATATATATATATATATGTACACGGATTTATACCCCTGGGATGTATCTAAATCCATGTTTTTGTTTTAATAGAAAACCTGTAAATTGCTTTTTCAAGTAACATGTGGAAATTCAATAGAAGGTACAAAACGTGCAGCAGTAAATGATGATCACCAAGAGAGCAAGCAACAGGTGGCAGTAACGGATGCATCATGTATACTTAGGTTATTACAGATGGTCCAATAGGGGACTAAATGTGTTACGTAGCTTTAGTTTTTTGAGTTAGGTGGGGATCTAATAAAGAAGAGAGAACGTTTAGTAGCTAGGACAAAGTTGATCAGTTTTCACCATATCATCAATCTGTTTTACCGACAGGTTCACAAATTGGCGTAACTCTAAACCAAGCCAAGTTTTTATCATTGGCCATTTACCCACGGCCTGTAGTTTATCTTTATGCTCTCTTTTCATACCGAATTCACGCAAAAACGGTAGGGAGCTGGAAACATGGTGTTAGTAAATGATGTTGTATATTGGAAGTAGGTTCCTATCTTGTAACTATGAGTTTCAAAATGGGAAAGGAAAAATTGAAAGAACTTACCTTGCAAACAAGTCGAGATCAGGGTCTAGCTGTCTTCCAATGCCCTCTAGGAGGAGAATTGCAACAACAACGGAGACAAAGTCACCCTCCATTCGAACGTGATGGCTGCGCACCATGGTTAGCATTTGATGAAGGAGGTCACCTATGGAAACGTTTCCAAGAGTGAAAGTGCGCTTTCTAACATTATTAACGAGTTTTTCTACTTTGATGGCAAAGAGTTCTTTATCTATAGCGGTTTCCGGTGTTCTTGACCTTTCTATCATGAGTTCGCCCGCGCGGTAACCGTTGAACAGTGCTAGTGCATTGAACAATGCTATGAAATTCACACGGTTTCTATCATTCAATTCGGTGATGAGCCCTGTGTCTATGAAGCAAATCTGTGGGGTATATTGAGTTAGTACTGAGCGTAGCGTGTCAATGAATTTTGGATCGTTGTCCCTATGCATGCGCCTCAAATTGTTTACAACTTCAAACATCTCAGCTTCAGTTGATAGAATATGTTTCTCAGATTTGTCCGTTTTAAGAAAACGGATCATAATATTGCCAGCATGTAGGTCCGAATGGATGAAATCATCCAAAATCATCATCTTTAGGAATGACCTGATAAAGGGACTACTGACCTTTTGGCAAAGACCCGGATTAGATATGTATTTTTTAACTTTAAGAAACATCTCCATGGGGAATCCGTGGATATACTCCTCAAACAGTACATTTCTAGAAGTCAACTCTGGAAATCCTTGAGGGAATTTGACACATGGATCACCCTCAAAATTTTCGTTGAACTTTCTGAGGTTGTTTACCTCAATCCTTAGGTCCAATTGTAAGTTCATCAGAACCGAGAACTGTTCTACCTCCGTGGGGAGGGATAGCCATTCCATTGTAGGCAACATATCAATAGCGACAGCAAAGAATTTCATGATCTTTAAGTCTCTGCTTATCTGTTTGGTAGCCTTAGGATGTACCACTTTTACTGCGCACCATTTATTCTGATCGGGTCCCAAATGTATCTGTTTCTGCTTTATAATCTTGTCCGTTAATTTACCCACATAAACTTGGGCAACTGCCCCACAACCTAATGTTTTGGCATCAAATTCTTCAAATATATCATCAAAAGATTCCACCCCAAGTGCTTTGACAATTTGCTCTTTGGTATATTTCAATGAATGTGGTTTCGCATTGCTATGCAAGTTGCACAACTCTAAGCATAATCCCTCAGCGAATATGTCAGTACGGGAACCTGCCCACTGTCCTAGCTTAATAAAAGTAGGCCCTGCAAATTCTAAGGCCCTGCGAACGATTTGATACCAAATTAACGAACCGTAGGTTTCTTTCACAATAGTTGTGTTACCGTGGATGGAAACCGTGTGACCAAAGTACGTAATGGGATACGCCAACAGAACAGGAACAAACACCGCAGACAACGTGAAAAACCGCAACACTGTCTGTATAGGCTCTAAAAATTTGGTGTCAAGTTGGTGCACGATATATAGAATAAACCGGCTCACGCAATTTCGACTTGTTTTAACCCGCTCTGGATGTTTGGATAATTCACGGAGTTCCTTCTGCGAGGCAATATAGAGACCCATCTCAAAAGTATCACCTGAAGGATCTGGTTTAAGTACATCATTATATGCTAGAACTCGCGGTTGTGAAAGACATATTGCCGTAGGCAATAAAAGAATATAATGAGCTCTTCTTGGTAATGAAAACCGTATATTATATCCTAGCTTCCGATAATTGGGAAATCGAAAGGATGCAAAGTGGTGATGAAACTGAAACCGCATCTCTAGCTTTTACCAACAACTCTCTAATATATGAAATCTATCTTGTCCCTATATCTGTGTTTGTCTGATTACTACTCTTCAAATCCAAACATATATAGAAATAAACATATACATAGTACATATCCATGTCGGAATTTCGAATCTTTTAAAGCACCTGCCTGGAATACCTTTTTCCTTTCCCGCTCCACACAACATTTGTCATCGCGGTTTACTGGGATCAAGACAAATTATCAGAGGGATTGTAACAAAAAGTGGGCAATTATGTCCTTTTAGGAATTAGTACATGTATATAAATACATAATTAGATATATATTCAAAACGGTGAGTTGTAAGCGTAGGGCCGTATGCGCGGGAGTGAAGAATGGGCTGCGATTAGTGCAGAACGGAAATATATACTTGATGATGGAGGCGGAAAACTTCACCATAACCTGCTATTCCTTGGATGATGGAAAGATCTTCTGCCGATGAGGGCGTGATGGGGCAGCGCATGGCTTGATATATGTACGCTTAATGCAATCAAGAAACCAAAAACAAACAACTTCAGAAAGATACACATATCCAAAACAATACATACTTCCTGGTAACCCATGCACCTCACAATTGCTCTTCCTTAACCACATCAATCAGCCAATCAAGCCCTTCGGTGATACCCTCCCCTTTGATGGCACTAGATGCAACAATACTCCAGCTCCTGTCCTTCAACTCTGCTAGCTTCAACTCCTTCGACACCTCCGACGCACTCAAAGCCCCCGGCTGATCCTGCTTGTTCGCAAACACCAATAACGCAGCGTCTTGTAACTCCTCCTCTTGAAGCATCATGTGCAACTCCTTGGAAGCAATTGCCATCCGATCCTTATCTGTGGAATCAACAACAAAGATCACTGCAGCCGTATTCGCATAGTAACAACGCCAATATGGCCTGATACTCGTCTGTCCACCTAGATCCCACACATTCAACTTCAGATTCTTGTACGTCAAAGTCTCCACGTTAAACCCAATAGTCGGCTTGGTCGTAACTACTTCCCCGACCTGCAACCGATATAGAATTGTAGTCTTACCTGCACCGTCCAATCCCAAAATCAAAATCCGCAACTCCTTATTCACCCCCCACAAACGGTCAAACATAGAGCTAAATAGGTTGCCCATTGCTGCTGCTGCTTGCTATTAATCCTCTGATGCCACTCTTGCCAATAGATAAACCCTTGTATGTCTAAGTTCCTTTTATCCAAAATCTGTCTTCTTTTTAAAAAGAACGATACAAAAGTCAAATCCACAAGAATATAACCGAACAGAGACAATACACCTAATAAACGATCCACCTTCAAGACAAATTACGCCATCTCTATTATTCGTCTTACGAGTTGTTCCTTCTTTCTTCTCTTTCTTCTCTCTCTCTGGTCTGTCCGCAGGCGCGGAAGCGGGAGAGTTCGCCTGGCCCCCTGTCCGGCTTTCCTGTCCGCCCGCACCCGGATGCGCTCCGGACGCCATCCAGACAGATTATCTAATCCATGTTACCCGGCCCCGCCGGGCGCCGTTGTCGCCACCCGCCGCCGGCTAGGTTTCCCTTCGCGCGCTCCACCCAGCAAAATCTGGAATGTCGGCCAGCCTGGGTCTGCTTACAGTGGCTAACCCTCCAAACGAACTGCTTATGGACGTATATATATACAGAAGCCAACTGTTTTGCATGGCTAGATAGGTGTGTAATCCGTGTTATTATATATATACACTATTCAGGGAGATCTGGGCATAGGACAGCAGAAAAGTAGGCATTTTCTGGTAACACACCTAACAGAACTAGGAGGATTTTTTCATTCTTTGGTCGGTGGGGTACTCTCCTCATAATACACAAATCGCACACAATATTTGTTATAAATTCATTTCAGTAGTGTACGCCGTTCGAGCTGGAACAGAAAACGTAAAATATACAGCAGAACAGGATTCGGTTTTTGACGTGGGGGTTAGTAAGCTTGGGTAAGGGTCAGCGGTTTATTTAGCAGAGATATAGGTATTTTGAGACGTGGGTCACAAAACAGGCGAGTGAGGATGGTGACTTCTTTAATACGAGCATTACTCCGTGATTGGAAGCGGATGCAGCATGTTACCGATGTGGAGACGGTTGGAGAGGGAGCAGGTGTGTGTGGAGGGGGTGTGGAGGCGGGTAGCAACAGGATTGCGGTGCATTTGAAACCCCAGGATAACAATTTACATATTTGGCATATAGTGCTGTACAATGATACTGGTGAGCTGGAGATATATTGTATGTGCTATTTCAAGGAGCGTAATGATATGGAACCTAAGATCATTATGAAGTGTTGTACGCCAAACTCGTATGTTCCTGTTAATAGGAATATTTGTTTGAGTTATTTATCGCCGATATTGACGAATGGGGGTGGCTGGCTGCCGTTCTACAGTCAGCTTCGGTCTATGTTTTTTGGATGTGCTGAGTATAGAGAAACGGAGCAGCTCATGAAGTCTTGGAATAGGATTGTGTGCAAGGAGTTCCGTTGGAATTTTCCGGCATTGTGCGGTCAGTTCCATGTGACGGCTGAGGGAGTAAATTTAGTGAATGAGTATATTATAAACGAGAACTTGAGCATGAGGAAAAAGCGTGAGAAGTTGAACCAGGGATTTAAGTTCCCACTTGACTCTAAGAATACGCAGAACGATATATTGGCTTGCGACAACAGCAGCGCTACTGGCTCCGGGTGTGGGGTCAGCGTTGTTGCCCGCGCTGCTGCTTCCAATACAGACGCACATCACCAAGAAGAACAGCAGCACCCGCGTGCGATCAAAAGGCAGAAATTATCAGCAGCAATGTCTGATTGTAAATTAAATGTCGTTCAAGAAGAAGAGGTAGAGGAAGAGGAGGAAGATTACAGGAGAAAGGGACAGTGAGGAGAAGGGAGAGTGTGGTCTTTAGTAATTGTCATTCATTTTTGTGTTTGTGTTTTTGTTTTATTTTATTGTATCATTCTGTTGATAGCTTTTGTTTCCTAGCTTATATTACTACCACTACTACCACAACCTGCTCTTGCTGCTTCTGCTACTGCTACTGCTGCTGATGATGATGGTGGTGGTAGTGGTGCTATTACAAATGCAGCATTAAACGAAAATGTATAATATGCTAATCCTATATCCATTACTCGCTATGGTAAGGAAAGAGCGACAGTAGAACTAACGGGAGCAACCGTAGCCTATATATAGAGGGACAATTTTTCCATTAACTAGTTATATTCACCTCATTTTCTACACATGAAATCTATGTTGTAACAACATGATTTATAATTAATCAATTATTTGTTTGATTTTTTGTCACTAGCGATGAACTTTGGCACCTGAAAATTGGATCCACTTCGGTTAAAGAAGTAAACAGTGGTCGACAAAAATCAAAATAAATATGCATGGTGTCTAAATATAAGCGACGATATTTATAATCATAAGGTTATCCTTGATTTTTAAGAATCATTTTTATCATATCATTTCCAACTTTAGTTGCTTCTGGAAACATTGGCTCAAAGAATTTTTGAACTTCTTCGAATTGGGTTTTATAGAGCTCAAAACAACCCGAGGAAACGATTTGAGACCAAGTTCTTGCGGCTATGACGAATTCTAGGTCATCTGCTCTAAACCAGTCTTCTTCGATAGCAGTGTTTATGGTTTGCTCCAAGAGGCCAGAGTCCATGAACAAATATTCTGTAACGCCAACGAAAATGCGGAAGAGCGGAGTGCTACATATCATGTGATCGTATGGGTTAACACCAAGCTTGTGCCAACTGTCCACTATTGCTAGAAGAGATAAGTGTGAGTTACATCTGGCTATCTTATCTTCACAAATTTCTTGTCTTGAAAGTGAATAATTAGCCAACATGGCGTCTTCCAACAATAGTGGGCCGCTGTGATTTCCAAATATACACTCTTTAGCTTCCATCACCCGGCTTTTTAACTCTGCTTTCTTGCCTTCGATAAATAGAGTGAAAATATCTGTGGTGCTTTGTGCATATTGCATTATCTGCTTATGTGCTGCGGGATTTGAAATAGCTAAACCTGCATACACATGCCATTTATTGGAATAGATTCTCAAGGAGATATTCACCTTTACATTTTCAAACCCACCATTACACTGGCCAACACCTATGCTCCATGGGTAAGTTCGTCTTTTAAACCATGCAAGGCCCATACTTAGAAATGCGGCATGAGTTACAGCTTGTGTGTCTGCTGTTATTGTATCATGTTCCTCATAAGTTAGGTCTACGATCTTGCTTTTCAAACATGACAATAAAGCTCTAACGAACGGGTATGAATCAGATCTTGAGGACCGATGATCAATAATTACCAATGGCTGACCTTCTGTGTTTACCTTGGGTCCATGTAAGGAATGCACACTTATGATATCTACATCCGTCGGTAAGAATTCCTCAAATGCCTTAATCTCATAATTCTTACAACTAGTCTGTCCACCAACAATTGCACCTAATTTTGTGGAGGGTCCATATTTCGAGACAATCGTCTTAATATTTTCTGTTTCTACTGAGTAGATAATGTAATCACTGATACGGGAAACAAGGTGGCCATCTTTTAGAACCGTAAACTTAGCACCCTGATATTTCTTCAATAACATATCGTACTTTTCTGGACGATCACAACATACAACTTTCCATCCTGCTTGAGAGAACATCTCTGCATAAAGAAGACCCATGTCACCTAGACCTATTATGCCAATTATCTTAGTTTCTTTCCATTCTTCTAGTTTATCATCTATAAGCCCATTCGTCATTACAGCACTCATGCTTTGAAGAACCTTGGAGATAATTTGTGTATGAGTAATGTAACTTCAACCGGGATGTCTAAAGCAATAATGATAACAGTTTCGCATATTTGTTTAAAAGTTCATTAGTTTATTTTATTGAAATACATGTTTCCTATAGAAGCACGTGACATATTGACATGTCCAAGTTTTAACTTATTAAAGGATTAAATATTCAGAGATGGTCAACCGAACTTAGGTACTGCATTTAGTGTTATCGCTTTCCTTTCTCTTGCTGTCTGATCATGCGTCATAATAGCTGAAAGGACACATATTAATAATAACTTTGCTAGCAGCTAAATGTTGTCATATTTTTATATTAACCGTAATCAGTTCATACATCAAACTGGAAAGACCATATCATAAGAAAGCCATCCAAGGGAGAACCCTGCTGCAAATTGATGATTATAATTGCGGAAGCATTGAATATCGACGATTTTATGCCCTATGGCTCTATAATATCTCCCGATGAAGAGATTTCAAAACTAGATGATTCAGGTAGGAATGCGAATCAAGGTACTGCAGTGAAGATATCCCAGGTTAGTAAGGTTCAAAACCTATTTCCAACCACTAAAAATATTCGAGAGCCTAATTGGAATTTATTTCGATGTTTTCCAAACGAAGCATTGAATAGGCAGTTTGTAACCGAATCGACTACGAATACAGTTACCTTTTCACTGAAAGTTTTGGAAAACCATCCATATAGTTCCCAGACATTCGTGCCAATGGGAAGACGCTCCTCTGAGCTTTGCTATCTGGTAATAGTGGCTCTCAGTGATCCGTCAAGCGAACCAGACCTGAGCACTTTAAAGGCGTTTATCTGCAGAGGCACCCAGGCCGTCACATATGGCCCTGGGGTATGGCACGCGCCAATGATAGTGCTTGGAGAACCTGCTTATTTAGATTTTACAGTACTAATTCATGAAGCATTAGATGCAGCTAGTCCTGAATTGGATTGTATTGAACGAGTCTATCCCCGTGATTTACATAAAGTTCTGTTGTATTGTCCATAGGCATTCGTTCCGCTGCGAAATTTTTATAGTCCCATAACGTCCGTCAAACGAACAAGATGACTTGTGTGAAGTATGATTTGGACTCACTTTAAGATACGATCTATCCAGTAGTTTGACTAATCGTACCGATATATTCAATAAGGGAATGGCGGAGAGATCAACTGACACAGCATTTGCACCCCATCATATGGAAAATGGAGACATTCCTGATCACAAAGACGGTAGAAAGAACTCAGCTATTACCAGCCCAATTGTGTTGGACGATTATACAGGTGAAGTATTAGTGAAGAAAGCGACTGGTAAATCAAAAATAAGGAAGGGTCAAAGTGAAGAGGACTACCAAGATCAGTTGGTCCAGTTTTTCCAGTGTGGACAAGGACCAGTCCGAACTGAAGTAGGCTGGATGGACAAGCTGTGTCTGGAAAACCATAACTATGATATTTCCATTAAACAGGAGAGGCAGAAGCTCACTTCATATTGCCAACGACTATATTTCAACAAAAAATTCCACGAATCTCATGAATTTGCCCTCAAACTGCTAGAGTTGTATAGACCTATGGATAAAAAGAATAAAATGGTAAAAGAAATTGAAGAATTAGAATATATTATTAAAAATTCCAAGGAAAAACAATCTTTTACATGAACCTTTGAATTTACATACCTACGGCCTATAATGCATAATTTAATAAGGATGAATTTTTATCTCGACCCCACTTAGCTTACGTATCTGTAATTTATTTTCTCGATCTTCATCCTTAATACCTTCATCATCCTCTTCATCATCTTCAGCTATCTCGTCAACTACTTCTGTACTTATCGTCTTGATACCAACTTTGCACTTTTTAATTTCTTGGAAGTGACATGCAATGCTTAACGTCTTTTCTATGGCCTTACCCATCCCAAGAAGTGTGATGTATTTATCCGAGCTTTGCTTTTGGGTTTGAAGACGTTCTAACCATTTGTTAATTCTTTTCAATGCACTCACGTAGGGAGTTTTGCTTTTCACATACAGTACATTCTTAAGCTTCTTATGGTTCAAGGTCTTCACAGTAGGACGCTTCCGAACAAGTTTACCTCTAAATTTAGCCATGGTTCTTCCAAGTTGTTCTGACTATTGGTTGTCTTCAGGTTAAGAGTGCGTTATATGCAGATTTGTCGCATTTTAGTCCTTCCCGAATTTCAGCTGATTCGGCGTAGCAAGTTAGTTCTCTTATTACTCGATGACAAGACTTCTGAAAGCATAAAGAATTCGCTGATTGCAGTTGCACCACTCTCACCAAATGAATAGGATACGTAAATACCATGCTAAGTTTGTTCAGAGTCATGGGCAGAAGCCTTCACTAACATTCACAACTTCTCCGCTTATCTCTAAGGCGCTATACCAATTTTACCCCGTATTAATCATTTTTGATTCTACTTTGAATAACATTATGTGGATGCAAGAAGATACCTGTATGGGATTCATTTATTTGACTTTGATATGCTTTAGTGCTCATATGCTTAAGCCAAGTGTTGACCGTTCGCAGTTGTTTTATAGTTGGATGTCGTTTCTAAGCCTTGGATTTCTAGGATTATCTGTCATATACTACATTCACAGTACTCTCAGCGATATGCAAGAAGATGAGGCGCCTACCGTTGATGATATTATTATCGTTCTCGAGTCAGTTTTGGATAAATTGGATAGGATTAGAATTGAGGTAGTCGGGTGCGGGTTACGGAAGAGGCTGGTCAGCACTACATGGGCGACACTGAAGCTGATTGTAATGTTGACACCAATTCACTGGATTTGTATGCAATTCTTCTCGCCAATGGAGTGCTTTATGTGGTTTCTTGCTTTATTGTTCACTTACCACTCGACTTGGTTCCAATGTACTCTCAGGCTGTGTTGGAGAAGCTTGCCTGTCAGAAATGCCTATTATAAAATTTGGAGGATGGAGTTTGGTCGTAGATACAAGGGTAACATGCCATTAACTTATAGAGTTATCAGTAATGAAGAAGTTGTGCCTTTCCCAAAGTCTCTTAGAGGATTAACGGGAGCGCCATTACAACTACAACTGCAGAACCTATTGTTATCGGAATCCAGCGCTGATAAAGATTCCGGCTCTGGCGATTGTAGCGATGAGTACGTTAAGGTAAAGATAGTTGAATTCTGTATCGATGAAAATGAGAGAAAATGGCCAAAGGAAGGCTGGTCCCACCATCTTTTGCCATATGAGCGCCAAAGATATTCCATGTCGTTCGACCCCTTATGTCGGAGTTCGCAATCCCCTTGGAGATTTCAAGAGGATATATCAAGAGACTGGTGGTGGATAGACGATACGTGGGTACATTCCGCATGGCAATATTGTGATTCCGAATGGAACTATCTAGGCGGGAAAGACTCTATTGGTTGCTATACCAGATGTAGAATGTGGAAACGTAAGGCCTTTAGAATAAAAGATTAAACAAGTCACCCAAAAAAAAACCGTTGAGTGCCATATTTAATGATGTTATGAATTAGTATCTTGAATAACTTAGCCAATGACATACAATTCATATGTATATTTGTAGTGCCAAAAGTAACGATTTTCTTTGCAATGATCATTTGTACAGGTTTCTGCTCTACAAAAAAAGAGAATCATTCCGGACTGAGGATTCTGATGATTACAAAACTACACTCATCCATAGCAACGGGGTATTCAGAACTCATATCTCTGATATGACTGGAATAAGAAGAGTGATAGTAGTTCCTAGTAGGTTTATTCATAATGCGAAATCGCAACCTATGACTTTTGAAGGAAATTGCAACAAAATTGAAGGTTCAGATGAAGAAAGAATGGAGAACGTGTTTGGAGGCAGAATTAGAGGTGAAGTTCCAAAGTCTACAAGTCGGATACTGACAGCCAAAGGCCGTATGATTGGTGGGATTTATGTTCCTGCCAGACCAATCCAACCCGATAACTGTTGTATGTCTGGTTGCGTCAACTGTGTTTGGATCCTATATAACGATGATCTAAGGGATTGGAGATTACAAAGAAAATTGGCAGCCAACGCAATCAACGGAACCGGTCTAGTCTGGCCGGAAGATTTTGACCCTCCTCTAAAGTACCTAGATATATCAAACGTCCCTCCCAATCTTCAAAGAAATAAGATTCAATTAGAGCAGAAAACAAAGGTAGATACGGCTAATCTCTTTTCTGTACGAGACCGTCCTCTTCCTGCCAGTGTAATAGAGGCACGAAAACGTAAGCTGGCAGCTGCTGCGGCTGCATCTGGTGCTACACCTGCTAAAGCGAACACTAAAGATGCTATTTCCACTGAAAACGAAGATAATGATGAAGGATGGGACAATGTTCCTGTGTTCTTTAAGGCATTTGCAGAGTTTGAAAAAAAAAAAGAACGAATAAAAATCACAAAGGTATCAAGAATCAGCGAAGGTAAATCCTTAATGCATCAATTCATTATGTCATATACTGTATGCATCTTCGATAAGCACTTTTTTTAAAAATATATTCGTTAGTAAGGCGTGTAGCACGTATAGTTTTAGTAAATAAGTAACTCAACTTTTGTATTCACCGTACTATCTAAAATTTAAAACTACGGGACATTCCCAAATAAGGCGTAAGTAGAGTGATCCTCATCCGTTATTTCTAGCTATTTATGTTTGTTTTCTTCTATTCTAATAAATTTCTAATACTTGCTTTTGATGTCTCATATACCGAGTCATACAATTTATATAGAGATCTGCATTTCTTCACTATAAAACCCTTCGCCTTTAATAATGAGTCGTGAATAATTTAACAACAGATAATAACAGTAAAGAAGGGTTGAAGATAATGAAATATGGGAAGCAAATCACAAAATTTGTTACCAGATAGGCGCCCGCTGCTGCAAACAACTTCAACTCCGTCGTTGAGAAGTTATAGAGCCATTAAAGTAGACCAGCCTTTAAAATTAAACACAAAATCATACATTTCATATTATTTACCTATATTGAAATGGTTTCCAGAGTATGATAGAAAGAAGCTAGGAAAGGACTTGTTGGCTGGTATTTCGCTTACTGCATTCCAGATACCATTTGCTATTTCTTTGAGCACAATGGCCCATGTGTCGCCATATGCCGGATTGTTTTCACTCGTAATCCCTCCATTAATCTATGCTGTGTTTGGTAGTGTCCCCACTATGGTTGTCGGCCCTCAGACTGTGGTATCTTTAGTTGTTGGACAAAGTTGTGAAGCTTGGTCGCATAAGTCTGTGGATTCATTGGTGACGGTTGCTGTTATTGCGTGTACTTCTGGATTTATTCTTTTATCTATGGGTCTTTTCCGTATGGGGTTCATTGATAATGCAATATCCAAAGCATTTTTAAGAGGGTTCATATTTGCGCTTGCTATTATGATGTTGATAACAGAATTATTACCAGAGTTACAATTAGAGGATTTATATCGAGACGAAGTTGCTCAAGGCAATGCAGGGACTACTACGTGGGATAAATTTAATTTTATCCTTAAATATGGTCCTGAACATGCTGATTCATTTAGCATGAAGCTTTCTTTTATAGCTTTCAGCATCTTGATGGTTTGCAAATATGTTAAGAAGTATTTTACCGAGAAGCGTGGCTCAAAGCTATGCAGATTTTTCCCAGACCTTTTATTAGTGGTTGCCGGTTTTATTTATTTGTCATATTATAATGATTGGAGCTCAACAATGGGTACCCGTATCATCGGGAATTTACCACCAAACAAAAATCATTTTAAGGTGCCAATAACATCGTTTAAAGAATTCAAAGAGCTATTTGATATATCGTTCTTAGTTGCCATTCTAGGTTTATTTGATTCTGCTACTGCGTTTAAAGCAATTGGTGAGAAATTTGACATTGATATTTCTTCAAATAGGGAACTTGTAAGTTTGGGGTTGATTAATGTCGTATCTTCAGTTTTCAGTGCATTACCTGCATTCGGAGGTTATGGAAGAAGTAAACTAAACATTTTATGTAGTGCTCAAACGCCCATGGCTGGAATTGTCGTATCTGTAGCAGCTATATTTTGCATGAACTATATGATGGGTGCTTTCCATTATTTGCCCTTGTGTGTCCTTGCGGTTATCATCTCATATATTGCATATAACTTGCTTGAAGAGATACCAAGTGATTTATTCTTCTATTGGTCGGTGGGAGGTTATCAAGAATTGTTAACTTTCGTTGCAGTTGTAGTCACAACACTTGTCTGGTCTCCTCAATTTGGCGTGTCAATTGGAGTTGGCTTAACAATGATAAGGTTGTTGAAGCATACCACGCAGTCCAGAGTGCAAATACTTGGACGAGATCCTGTTACCAAAAAGTTTCAAAACATCTATGCAGAACAAAGTGAACAGATCCCGCTAGAAGAAATTGAGAAAACAATGGTTATTAAAATACCAGAGCCTTTGATATTTTCTAACGTTTCAGACTTGAAAAAGAGGTTGTCTAGACTAGAAAAATATGGCTCACTAAAGGTTCATCCATCTTATCCAACACCCCTTCGGCCAGTGTCAGCGTCGGCAGGGAGCCAAAGTGAAAGTTATATTAGTTATGTGATTTTTGATCTTTTAGGAATGACGTACATTGATATGTCTGCCTTGCAAGCTTTGACTGAAATGGTCGTCAATTATCACAAAAGAGGCACGTTTGTTTTATTCGCCAGACCTTCAATTCACGATTTAAAAAATAAACTTAATAAGAGTGGTATCACGAAGCTACAGGCGAATTTTGTTCAGAAACAAATAACATTTGGCAGTAGGACCTCTGTAGAGCTTATGCAGTTTCTTAAAGCAGGCCTTTATGTTAGCCTAGATGATGCGCTTACTGTAGTTGATACCTTAGAGAACTTGACTAACGGTGGAGAGGCTGCAAACTCCATTCAAGAACTAGCATAGCCAACGCAGTAAGTGTCCTTAGACACTTTTGAATACACATATTTATTGTCACTGATTTATATGACGCATAAGGTTATAACGACAATATTTTATCATTTGAGATAGCTACTAACGGTACACAGTTTTTGTAAAGTGGCTTGTAAAAATTTGGGGATAGGAGAACAATAATGATAAAATAAACAGGTTAATTTACTAAAATTCTATGCTGTTTTTATTCCAAATCTACATCACCTTCGACATCAACCTTTTTATCATTCTTAGGTTGTTGTTCTTTAGATTCAGCTTTTGGAACTTCCTCTTGCTTTTGCACATCATCTGCAGCTCTTTGAGCAGCCATCTTTTCAGCCATTTCAGCCATCTGAGCAGCTTCTTGCTTGGCTCTCAAAGCCTGTCTCTTTTCTTCCTCCTTTGCTAGGTATCTACCCCTAATGACGTTGCCCAAGGATGCCAATTCCTCGTACTTGGCAATATACCTTGCTTTAGTAGAGTCGTAGCCCTCGTCGTACAACCAGTCCTCAGCCTTGGTTAACATCCCTCTTAACTTGTCCTTTTCTTCATCAGAGGCGAATGAGGCATATTCCTCTTCCAACTTGCCACGCAAAGTGTAAATATATTCCTCAAGAGCGTTCTTACGATCTTCAGTTTCAGCAACCAATCTATCCTGAGCTGCCAAATCGTTTTCTTTCTCGATATATTCGTTCAACGTAGTTTCGTCAAGAGCAAAAGTCTTGGCCTTGATGGTCAAGGTGTCCTTCTTGACAGTCTTTGTGACTTCTTTATATTCTGGTTCTGCATCTTCTGGGGCGTCAGCAGCAGCTGGAATCAACTCCTTTACTTTGATATCCTCCACAGTGTACGCATCTTCAATAATATGCATACCAGATGGATCGCACCTCAATTTCAACTTGACTGGGATAGAAGTTTGACCCTCTGGTAGCTGGACGCCAGAAATTTCCCACTTAGCAATATGCTCTGAAATACCCGCTGGCAATTCTTTTTATCAGTGTATTTTGCCTCCATCACAAAGTCACCAGTGCGGTGCAAGGTGATTAACTTAGTAGATGGATAATGGGAACCCGCTGGGAAGACTTCTAAGTGGTCCTCATCTTCAACCTGCTTATCCCAGTAGTATGAGACGGAGTAAGGGTGGATATCCTCGAACTTGAAGGGTCTAACTCTCAAGGTTGGAGAGTGTATAGCACAGATAAACGCGGTCCCTTTAGCAATGGCTTCGTCCTGATTCAATGTGGTTGACAAAGGCTTACCAAAGGCTTCTGAGATGGCATTTTTCAACGATGGAATACGGGTAGTACCACCAATAATTTCAACAAAGTCCACATCTTCTGGAGTGAGCTTAGCTTCTGTTAGCGCCTTAGTAATAGGCTCAGTGACACGGTCCAATAGTGGAGCAACCAACTGCTCAAGCTCATCACGTGACAACTGGGAAGAAACGTCCACGTCATTCATCAACGATTCAACGTTGAAAGGAGCTGTAGTGTTCGCGGACAAAACCTTTTTTAGCTTTTCAGCTGCTGTAAGCACTCTGTTATAAGCCTTAGCATTTTCACGGATGTCAATCTTGTACTTATTCTTGAACTGATCCGCAAAGTGCTCTGTAATAGCGCGATCAAAGTCACGACCACCGAAGTGTTTATCGTAAGCAGTTCCCAATACTTTGAGTTCACCCTTCTTCAAAGCAGCCACAGAACAGTTATAAGAAGAGTGTCCGATGTCTACAAATGCCACAATCCGTGGCTTTTCATCCCCTGAAGGTAAATCCGTCTTGAACACACCATAAGAAACTGCAGCTGCCGTTATATCGTTCACGATTCTCACGGGGTTCAACCCTGCGATAAGAGCTGCATCTGCAATCGCATAACGCTGCTCCTCCGTATACCACACAGGGACAGCAATCGCAACATCAGTAACGTTCCCCTTGGTATCCTCCTTAACCGTATTCTTCACTTTATTAATAAACATACCAGCTAACTGGGTGGCAGAAAAAGTTTCCTGCTCCCCACAGAACCTCACTTGAGCACCTATCTTACCATCGGCCATCTTGACCAACTTTGAAGGAAAAAATTTGGCCTCCTCATTAAAATCCTCATCGTCAAAGGATTTCCCAACAATCCGCTTCAAATTGTCAACAGTATTCTTAATATTTGAAGTCTGCTTATTCTTTGCCGACTCCCCGATATACCGATTCTTCTGCCCAAACCCAACCAACGATGGAGTAGAACGATTGGAAACCTCATTTACGACAATATCGATCCCTCTGTTCCTTGCAACTGCAAGAACTGAGTTACTGTTACCCAAATCCAAACCAAATGGAATACTCATATCTTACAAATTTAATGATTGAACCTCTATGCACTGAATGATACAAAGACCGATGTTTTAACCTGGGTTGACACTATATAACCTCTTCTAAGCTCTGTTAAAGTACTGTTAACCAGTATCATTGATCATCTCAATTCGCCTATTTTTGTATGATACAGAAAATTTTTACAAATTTCCATTCCCTTCGTAGTACATGATCCCGAACCTTCTAGAAAAAATTAAAAAAAACCGCCGAGGGGAAGGAGGTGCTACCATCGGTGGCGGTTGTGAGCGTAGGCTGCCTAGCCCGCCCAGCTAGGCAAAGCAAGCTGGCCAGAAAACGCAAGCTGGCCTCACGGCAGCCCAGGCACTGGAGGTGGGGGGACGAACCTAGACACTAGGGCTAGGGGAGACCGCCACCTACCGGACTTCCCGCCAGTCCCCCGGGGGCCGGTCACTGGATGGGCGGCTAGGCTGGCGGTGGGCGATCTGTGCGCTATGCGGCCTCCTGGAGAAGCAGAAGAAGAGTTTGCCATCCTGGTGAGACCACAAACTCATGAATGGCGGGATGAGGTTCTGTAAAAGGTTCTGTAGAAGGCGTGCAAGTGGTGGCGGCTAGTAGTAGAGACCACTCCTTGGAGTTTAGAATGTGCAGGGAATGGATGTATAGCAAGAGATGGAAGTTTGATAACTGTTGTTGTAGTTTGAATAAATCAGATGAATTTGCAGTAGGTAAGATGTAGCGTTTGAGTTCTAGGTAGTCTTGGGATTGGCCCAGAGCTTGGCGATTTGTCCAGGGGAAACCCGTGTGACGATGAAATTTGGGGGCATTCGAGGCGGAGGGGACGGGGAAACCGTGGGTTAGGGACACGATTAGGTAGTCTACTGGGAATGCGGGTTTTGCATTTTCTTTGACGGTGATGTTATATTCGTTTTTGCGCATGTAGAAGATGTCCGGGACGTAACGATTGTGTGTAGTTTCGTTAATGTAAGCCATGGAAGGGTGGGTGGAGCCTGAGATGATGTCAGAGTCTACAAGGGCTTCGGCATCGGTTGAGACTTGGTAGGCAGAGATGTCAATTTCGCCCTCCAAATTCCCTGAAACGACACAGGTGAAGAACTTGGAGGAAAAGCGGCTTTGTTGGCTGAAACGGCAGGCGTTTGGTGCGTTTAATTGATGCTTTGCAGCCATGATGACTTCCAAGGAGGAAAGGAAAAAGGAGTCTTTGTGACGTTTGCAAAACACAGTACCGTCACCGTTCCCTGAATCTGTGAGGTCGGTGAAAATCATGCCGACACGCATGAGACCCATTTCCGAAGCCAGATTATCAACGTGACCGACTTCGAGTGCGACTTGCTCTATATCCATCGTGAGCCCGTCTTGTTCGTCATGTTGTGGAGGCTCCCAGATGGCCTCCACGACAGCTTTGATACCCAGAGGTGTGTTGGTATATTTGGAATACGTCCCGTAGAGATAGCCGAACCGCTGCATACCAGTAGTTCTCCAGCTGTCAATGAACTCGTTGACGAGTTCGCTATGTTGGAATTCAACATGGTCTACCATTCTAAACTCCTGCCGCTGCAAGGATATAGCAGACGGCTGGCACTTAGAGCAGATACTGCGAGGCCAGGGAACATGGCCTGCAGGGCAATTTTTGTTTACGTGGAAGTCGGGCTGGCTTAGAGGCGGAATGTAAGAACTGCCGCTAGCCTTGTTCGTGTGCTCATTCAATTCCCTAACATAAGCATGAAATGAGATATGCTTAGTGCTGTTTTCTTGCTGGTAACTTCTGTCCCACGGTGGCAACGGTGAACAATATTCGCACATCCCTTTGTCACCATGTCTACAAAGCCTAGACCTCTTGCGTTGAATCAATCCTTCTTCCTTCTCTAATTCCTCGTCTACTGCCAATTCCTTAACTTTCACTTTGACTTCTCTTTGCACTCCAAATTGTACCGGTGCTGAATCAGATGCCTCCTTATACGTAACGGTCAGCATGTCCCCATGCTTTAACGCCAACGAACTCACTGTCTCTCCTGCTAATTTTGTCACTGGGGTATTACTCCTCGGATTATCAGCTGTTGCAATTGAAATTGAAGCCAAATCAACTGCCACACGGACAATATCTATCCATTTGCGAATTATGTCGCCCACTAAATCGCTTTCCTGACACTCAACACGATGTGTTCCACTCTTGGACCTAAACCGTATTAACATTTCACTATCTTAGACACAGCTTTCAAATCAGAACACTTTCAGCAAAGCACCTAAGGATGTGTATCTATAACCAGCCTCTTTTGGGCGTATAACAAGAAGTGGTGATGTTCTTTGCTGTCCGGTGGCGAAGTGTATATACCAATAGAAATCTCGTGCTCCGAAAGGGGAAGATGAAGTTGAAAAGTTTTGAACCTGGAAAATGCATCGGAACTGGCTGTCAATTCACTATTACTTGCCAAAAGTAAAAGCCTTAAGCAGAAGATATCGAGAGCATCAGTGGGCCAGATAGAAGTATTTTGTAAGGTACTATGTCTTCATATAATCAAACAGGATACAATGAGACTTTCTTCCAGGAAGGAGAGGGGTCTCAGGCGGAAACAAAGAAAGTTAGTTTTTATACACCGTTGATATACGTTTCTATTCTAATAATTTCGTTAATGATATTTGCTAGTCAATATAGGAGAAAGAAGTTGGAGGAGCGGTCAAGACTACCTAGTATTTTCGATGAACATGATGCTCGAGATCTATATTTTGAGTTAAAGGAATTGAGTCTGACCGAAAAAGTTCATGACAAAGTATTAAAGGCAGCACTTTTGAATAGAGGAGCTGAAGCGGTAAGAAGGACTATTAAACTCAAGGAATTTACTCCACAGATGGAAATACTGTACAAGAATGGTTCTGTTGGGGATGACTACTGGCAGCGGTATCAAAATGAGATGAAATTGGTCGACCACGAGCTTAAAGAATGTATTCAAGAAGCAGAGAGTTTGCAGCCAGGTTGGCCACAAATGTTTGTGACTGTGGCCAAAGAAATATGTTTCAATCAGGCTTTACATAGAAGATATGATTCCATTCTAACTAGAAAGAAGATTACGATCGAACAGTGGGAGTTAAGTTTTGATGACAACGGAAAATTGATTGAATGAACGTAGCAGCAAGCGATCTCTGCTTCACCATAATCCCTTTCCACATGTGTCAAATATCTAATTAGCCTCCGCAATATAAACTATACTCAGCTAACTTTAGTGTACACTATATATATTAAAAAAGGAGTCAATTTTAATGCCTTCTGCCCTTCTTCTTACCCACGACTTGGAATTCCCAGTCGTCCTGTTCACCTTCGGGCAATGATAAAGCTTGACTCCAGGTTAACGGGTCCACTAATTTCTTTTCACACTCTATACGTCTTTTGATGAACTCTGTAGCAAATCTCTTGCCATCCATGATGGAACTATTTGAGTAAATAGTGTCAGCAATGATCTCTTGGGATTCATTCCCGGCAGGCAATGACAACAGCATTTCCAAAACACTGTTGATTTCTATCCCCGGTAGAAGCTTCATTTGTGATCTGCACCACCTCAAAAATTCCTGGCGAGCTGAAGTTGAGGCATTACCTCCGTATGTTGGTACAGGTTGCTTTATAACAGGCGCTCCTGGAGCAGCAGCTACGGAAGTTTTCCTTGGTAGGGCTCTGTTTGAATTGCTACTAGAGCTAACGGCACGCAGCTTGTCAGGACTAGCGTAACTTATTGGTTGTTGTACAGATTTGGGCACCGCCTTTTTCTGCGTCTGCTTTGCGCTTACCGTTGTCCATTCATTATCAGCTACATTAGAAGTACTTTTTTGCGATTTATACATTCTTTGTGCCTTTTCCCACAATCTTTTCTGTTCCTCGATGAAGTCCTTCTCTTTCATCTGTTCTTGATATACTTCATCAAAGTTTTTAACCGGTTTAGCAGGCTCTGACGGTTTGGTCTTACTAGCCCAAGAAGCCACAGAGGTAATGCTGACCTGCGTGGTTTCCTCCTTCATAAGTTCCTGCTGGAGTTTTACTGCTTGTTTGCGACCTTTCAATAGGAGTTCTTGTTCACGTTTCTTCTTTTCTCCCTCCTCTTTCTTCTGTATTTCAATTAACGACGGACCTTCTACAACAACTAAGGACTTATTTGCCCACGGTGCTGGTTTCGTTGTTATTTCCCTTTTTGCTACTCGTTCTTTCGCGGTTGTCTCTTGGGAGTTCGTCGTCGTTATCTCTTGGGAGTTCTTCGTCGTTATCTCTTGGGAGTTCGTCGTCGTTGTTTCTTGGGAGTTCGTCGTCGTTTTCTCTTCTGATATGACACTGAGCCCTTCAGTGGATGTATGTCTAGAAGCTAATCCATTGGCATTTACGTTCTTGCTTATATTGTTAACAGCTTCTGTCAATCCAGATTCCAATATCTTGGCGTCTGGCGTTTCAACTTGCTCCGGTTCTATACTAGTTGTCGACAAGACTTCCTCTGCCAACTGATTTTGGTTCTCAGGTTCTGATTTGGCCTTAAGCCGAGCATCGCGCTCACTGGCCTCCCTCATGATAGTTATTGCCACATTGTGTGCGTCCCACTCTATGCTAAATTCCTCATCACTCAGTTTTTTCACACTTTTAGAAATGGGAATCTCAACGGAAACTTGCCGATAGTAGCCACCATCACTATCTTTGAGTTGCATGAGCTCATTATAACTATAATCACACTGCACAATATTAGCCGCCACCTTCGGTCTGACAGGCGCCAGTGTGGTTGTCGTTGTCGTCATTGTAGTAGTGGTGGTCCCCGGCTGAGACAAAGAAAGCAGCGGAGCTGACACAGGAGAAGCCACAGGCGACTGAATGTGAGACTGCTCGTGCGCACATAGCTGTTGTTCAAACTGCCAACAAATAATATCAAATTTCTTAAAAGGCTCAATAAAATCGTTTACCTTCGTAATTAGATCGAGCAGTGTGATAAACACAGTCTCATCCATTCCAAACGGATTTAGCCTACCATTACTAATCTTAATTTGAAGACTATGCATGAAAAACCGCTGCGTATACCATGAGTCCATCATCCCAGATGTAAATGGACCTTGCATTTGACCGGCCTGGTCTATATAATTCCATTCAGACTCTTGAAACTTCATAGACGACAAAAAATTTGAACCGAAACCAGGCGGCGCAGTCGCCACTGCTGGTCCTGATGCTGGTAATGATGCTGATGCCGTCAACGGTGGAACAGGATGCTGACTTTGTTGCTGCAGATGCTGCAGATGCTGTACCGGCACCGAATTTGCCGATGAAACATGGTCCAATTGAAAATTACTCAACGGTACATTGTCGGCGGTCAACGGCGTGGCAGCTGTAGATGACAACGGCGTTGACGGAGTCATCGGCTGCTGATAAGTCGTTGCTTGTCCCCCCAAGATCCCATAAGTGGGTTGAGCTGAGGTTTCTGAAATTGCCCTTGAAAAACCGTGCTGTCCTGCTGAGGAGGGGGAAATGGAGATTTTGCCGGCTGAATTCCAATTGATTCCAATAAAGATGCAGAGTTATGATAAAGAAGCGAATTCTGCAAAGAAGGCGTAGACTTAGAAAGTGATAAATCCTGCAGTTGAGCGTTGATAGCGTTTAGACCCTCCTGATGATTGAAATTCATGCTTGCAGATATAGTTAACTTAGAAATTTTTTGGAACACGGCAAAATTATGGTCGCAGCTTTCACGCAAGGGGGTTAATAGATAGAGATTTCTTCTTAAGATTGAAGACTGAGGAATGTAGAAACCAATAGGACGGGTGGCGACCTTCAAAAGCTGCGTTAAAACAATAGAATCAACTTTATACTGCTATTTTACTACTATAATCAAGAGAGACGGGAATTGATTTTATAGGCCAAATTCACGTCAAATCATTGCTTCCTTAATATAGTAAAAAAGAAAAAATTTTCATCCAACGCCAAAAACCAGCTCGAGAGAGCGGTTGGTGAGGTGGATGGGTGTTTTGGAGTGCGTGGTGTAAACGCTTTCCAAAATCTGGAGCGGTTTAAGTCATCGCGGGCCGGGTAAGAGTAGAGCTGCTAGCCAGGCTTGAGAAGACAGCTACGCCGCCCCAGACCAGGGTCTCAGGTGGGGGGTGGGGGGGCACTTGGAACGTTGCTTGCTTCTTGCTTGTTTGCTTACTTGTGCGGGGCCGATGAATGTACGGCCGTTGCACGGTGCCCTACAGGGGCGTTGGAGTATGTTCTGGGCTGTCCACGAATGGACGGCGGAAGGGCAGCGATCTATGTAGCTTCTTTTCGAGCATTATTAATAATATACAGATTATACGGTAGATGAAGCAAGGCTGCAGCCTGCTTTCCTTCGTGTACATATGTGGAATTGGTGTGGAGGGCGGGAGACATCTACGTTTAGATTCCGAGCGACTTTTCAATCTTCGTATGAACATCATTGGATAGTGTAATGTCACCAGAGAGACCCGCAGAGTCTGGGTAGATATCTTCCCAATCAATGGAGGCTTCTTTGTTCAGTAGGATATCTCTATGGATGTTCGAGGGGTCTGCAATTGGATTGAAATCCGTTTGCTGGACGATTTCAAGCTCCATGACACGTCTCATGGGCTCCGCCACGCCAAAAATCTGTCTGTATTGCTCCAGTTTTCTTTTCTGTTCGTTTGCATCCCAATTCTTGACTCTTGTTTCGAGCGGATGTCTGTCGTTGAGCTGTGTGTTTAGTGGTCTAGCGCCGACTTGGCCACGAAGGGTGTCGGGAAGACTGGGGACGGCGTTAGATCTGAATTCTGTGGCTGAAACGGTGGACACGGAGGTCTTGTATTCACTTGGAGGCACGACGTTCATGGTAGTGGGTGTTGGTGAGTGCTATTTGTTGCGGGCGTGGAGGAGGAACATTGTTTATCCAGGCCTCTTTTGCCACTGAGCTATGTGGTATATATGTGGACAATGTTGGAGGAGAAAAGATCATATCTTCTGATCACGTGACATACATTTGTAGATTGCCGTACGACTACACCGTTACTGTATGCACATAGGCTGTTCCAGGAGTCAATTGCTGGCTTATATATACTGCTATGGATGGGGTTTAGTCATGTGCTGTTACTGGATCTTTCTCTTTCCCTGTAATCACGTTTTCGAGCTAAAAGAACAAGAGACATGAGATGGTACCATCTCTGTAATCTGTACGTCTGAATATTATTAATCTGGGCAGAACGAAACAAAATAAAAGGAAAAACTGATCTCTTCTTTGCCGCCCGCTCATCATGTTAGAATTGAAGTTGCCAATCAAGCTTCCGTCGGATGATAATCTGTATACATCAGCTAGGATCTCTCCAAGTCGTGAGCATGTGGCAATCTGCCATCGAGTAACGATTTACGTTTTTTGCATTGCTACAAGTACCTTAAAACCATATATTACGACACACTCTGGTCCTATAAACGATATATGTTGGTCCCCAGATTCGAACTGCATAGCAAGTGCTTCTGAAGACTTCACAGTTGAGATTACCCATTTGGAATATGGGAGATTGCACAAGCTAATGGGCCACACGGCGCCTGTTCTGTCATTGGTGTACAACTGCAAGGGCAATCTGCTTTGCTCCTCCTCAATGGACGAGAGTATAAAGGAATGGGATATTCTCACGGGTACGGTGCTGAAGACCATGTCCGCACATTCGGATCCTGTTGTGTCTATTGATGTTCCTGTGTGTGACTCTACGATATTGAGTTCTGGATCGTATGATGGTTTAATCAGGATTTTTGATACAAAAACAGGCCATTGTTTGAAGACTCTAACTTATGATAAAGATTGGCAGACGGATGATGGTGTCGTACCAATCTCTCAGGTCAAATTTAGTGAAAATGGCAAATTTCTGCTTGTCAGATCTTTGGACAGTGTCGTTAAAATATGGGATTTCATACGAGGATGTGTGGTCCGCACTTTCAAAATTCCTGGGGGTTGTAAGCGTTCAAAGTATTCCTGTGGAATGGACTTTCTATACCCAGAGGATGGTAGTATTGACCCGTTGGTAATCATCGGGTCCGAGGATGGTAGCATTTACTGCTGGGATTCACAATCTAAAGCACTTATTCAAGATATTAAATGCCATGATCAAGCGTCACCTATAATGTCAATTAGTAGCCAAGGTTCACTAGTATGTACTTTATCTCTAAATGGTAAGTGTAATATATGGGAATGGAGATAGACTATTGGTAATATAGTACACAGAAAACAAGATAAAAATAGACAAGTATATATCTGTTGGGCATAGTGCGTACTTAAATTAAGCATAAAATACTGCATCTAAGTCATCATCTGAACTCCCTACAAATTACAACGTCCACTTTATATATCTTCGATGTGTTAAGTAGTTAAAACGTTCGGGTCGTAACAATCATCTATTTCAAAAAACTTTTAAACAGAATGAAAACTATGCCTGTAATATAATTAAGACGTGCATAACCATTAAGATTCGATGTTAAAACTAACCAGAAGGAAGTTGCATAGTTGTCCAACTTTGCTTAAAGTCCTTCCAAGTTACGATGCAGTCAAATCTAGGTTTACCTTTTCGAAAGAATCATCCAGCATTCAAAATATTTTGAAACGGCCAAACGAACGTCATGTTGTAGTAAACGGTTGGATCGACGGAAAGCCTAAGAAAGTGAATAAGAGTCTCATTTTTGGGAAGTTACGTGATTCCGATGGGCAAACTATCCAATTAGTTGACTCCTTATCTCTTTTAAAGCAATCCCAAGTTGAAGATGTTGTCCAAGTGCAGGGAAAACTGGTTCAAAAGAAGTTACAGAACCCACATGAAGATGCGCAATACGAGATTAAATTAACAAGTATAAACACATTAAATGCCTCTGGTAAAGAACCTTCTCAGCTTCAAGATTTCAAAGTTACTGGTAACTATCCTCCAGAGTATAGATACTTGCAATTAAGATTACCCATATTTCAGGAACGGTTAAAGACCAGATATGAAGCCTCAAAAGTAATTAGAAACACTTTGGATAGCTTCAAATTCACAGAAATAGAGACTCCTCTGTTGTTTAAATCCACTCCAGAAGGTGCTCGTGAATTTTTAGTCCCCACAAGATATCAGAACGATGGTAATCCTCTTGTGTATGCTTTACCACAATCTCCTCAACAATATAAGCAACTTTTAATTGCAAGTGGCGTTAAAAACTATTATCAAATTGCACGTTGTTTTCGAGATGAGGATCTCAGGAGTGACAGACAACCAGAATTCACTCAAGTTGACCTGGAAATGGCCTTTGCTAACTCTACAGACGTCATGGCTGTAGTAGAGAAAACGGTTACTGACGTATGGAATACCCTATGCAAAAATGGTAATTTGCATACTTTAGATAAATCAGGTCAGATTGTTCCTGTCAGCGATGAAGTTCCCATAAAGCAGCTCAGTTACGAACAGGTTATGACCGTATATGGTATTGATAAACCAAACCTGAAGTTCGCAGAGTTGAAACTGATAGCTTTAAATGAATTTAACGTACACGGCCACGCCAATAGGGATTTCCCCGTATTTGAAGTTATGGTGCTCCGCAATGCATTTAGTAGCTCTGAGGACTATGAAGCAAACTGGGCGCATCTTTCAAATAGCAAGGAATACAATTATAGAACCCCAATTGTTGTGCCTATACTAAATGAAGGCACGGAATCTACATGGTTTGAACAATTCCTTTCTATTGCACATTTTGAAAACCCGAAACTAGTCAAGAATTTCCTCAGGTTGAAGGTTGGGGATATTATATGTGGCTGTACACGACAACCCAAACATGCAATATTTGAAAATCCAACTCCTTTGGGCAGGCTACGTCAGTTAGTGATTCAATCAAAGCGTGGAAAGGAGTTATATCAGACAACGAATAAAGATGTAGCTAGCTGGGTTGTTGACTTCCCTCTATTCTCTCCAGTAGAATCTCCAGTGGCATATTCTAAATCTAAACAGCTTTATCCACGGTATGAAAAGGATAAACTAACTTCTACACATCATCCATTTACTATGGTAAAGCTGGAGCATTATGATGCATTGAGTCATAATCCGCTGTCTTGTTTAGGCCAGCACTATGACCTTGTTGTCAATGGTGTCGAATTGGGCGGTGGCTCTACCAGAATTCACGACCCAGAATTGCAGCGGTATATTTTTAATCAAATATTAAAAATTGAGTCTGAAGAAGTCATCTTTGGTCATTTGTTGCGTGCATTTTCAATGGGAACTCCACCACATGCAGGATTTGCCATTGGATTTGATAGACTTGTAGCTATGTTATGTGGTAGTGAAACTATAAGAGATGTTATTGCGTTTCCTAAAAGTATCACTGGATCTGATCTAGTTGTAGGAAGCCCCAGTGCAGTAAATGATGAGACACTAAGGAATTATAACCTCTCTAGTCGAAGAATTAAAAATCGCGAGGATTGAATATAAATATACATATTATTATAGGAATTTTAAGCTAGTTCCGAGGGCTGATGTTTTGCAGGCGCAATTCTTCATCAATATTCATCAATATTTGTTATATAAGTTCATGGCCTTCTGGGGAATAGACAACATACTTCCAACGGAGTGATATCATTATTCATACTTAAGTAGTATGTGATTATTCTAATGTGGTGGATAATCACTGGATCCAATCACTGAAGCCAAAATTAAATTAATGCGGTTTTCGTTATGCGGTAAGAGATTGGTTTTTTTTTTTTGGTTGCCTGTTGCATTGTATTTCTCTTGCGACGGTCGAAAGTGATGCAGATTTTAACATCTCAACTTAGCTCATCGACTTATCTCGATTCCCATATATTGCTAGCGCTATCACACCACACTTTGAACGAGAAGACCCAGATTTGACGCCCGGTATCGGAGTCCTGTTTTTAGCTCCTAGTAATATAGGAGCTATATTGTCTCTACTTTTAACATGATCGTAAAATCGCTGGTGTTCTGTTTTTCACAAGGTTTATTAATTTACTATATGGTTATTTATTTCGTAAAGAATATTAGTTAAAGTAAGAAAAATTTAGAGATGGGAATTATGAATATTTATGCCGTACCCTTCTAAGAGCTCAAGAATATTCGGCGGCGTTTTGAGATGATGTTAACGGTTTAGGCTTGGCGATCATAGTCACCCGTTCGGAATCACGCTTACGTTCTAAGACGTATCTGGTTGTCTTAAAAAAGTCAATGACGCTTCTGAGATATTCTTGCGGTCTTTCATGCAAGACGTTGTGAGTAGTATTGATAGACTGGATCTTATGGTATGGGAAATACTCAGCAATTGCCTTTTCACCATCGGCATTGACAAATTCAGATTTAGTGCCTCTAATGAAATTCACTGGACCCAAAAATTGTTTACCAGCAACTTGTTCCACAGGCCATGCTGAAGCATCTTTAACCACACATTGGAATAAGTGATTAACGGGATTGACAAAGTGAACATTACCGTCATTCCAATCGATGACTGGGGATCTATATTTTTTAGGTGGAGTGCCGCTAACATTTTGTAAAAGGTATGACCTAATACCTGGATTTGGTATGTATCTCTTCAATCCAACAGCTACCTTAGATCTCCATTCCTTATCAGTTGCCCTGATTTTCATATTTTCAACGTGTTGACATGACTTTGAGAACACCTTCAAGAAAGGACTAATGTGAGGTTGGTTTATTGGTGCGTTGTCAATAATGCATGCAGAGCTAACCAATTCTGGGTAGTTCAAAGCTGTCAACATACTCATTTTACCACCCATGGAATATCCAATTAGGTTCACCTTTTTGATGTCTAGCTTTCTTAGGAGTAAAACCAGATCATCCATAAGCGTGTTGTAATCGAATGGCATAGCATGTTCTGTGTCACCATGATTTCTCATATCAACGGCATACACTGGTGTCTGCAACGCCGTAGCTAACGTTTTACAATCGTTCCTGTAAAATCTTTTCCATCCAAATAATCCATGGATGAAAACTATTGGTTCCGGTGAGTGATATGGCATCTTACCGATGACCGATCTTTCTGGCAAGTGTAAATCATAGGCCATATTAACTGTTTCCTTGACTGGCAAGGGCTTCAGTTCTTTTGCAGCAGTAGAGTATGCACACGACTTTTTCAACTTTTGAAACGCTCTCACACCTTGAAGCATCTTCATTTATTATTAATATAAGTTAATCGATGGGCTTATGTCTTGCTAACTACAGAGCTAATTGAATGATACAAGAACCAAGAAATCCGTTATATATTAGAATTGTCGAAGACACGAATTTCAAAGATTAATATGAGGCAAAGCCTGCATCGTCCAACAACAACCTACCCCTCAGTACTCTTCTTCATGGTTCAAGATACGTAGTACGCTGTTTCTCACAATAACTGCATATTTGATTTCCGATGTCGTTGTGTCAAAGCCGTCTCGGTCAAATGTTTTAATTGTTGCTATGCTAAGCTTACACAAGAAATCTCTTCACCATCTCAAAAAAATTATTTCTTAACCTTCTAAAAAATAGTACCCATGAACTACACCCAGCTGCTGAAGATCTAAGACGTTGTTCCGTTAAATACCTATAATTGTCTATAAGAATGACGTCCATATATAACAGATTGTTCTGTCTGCCACTACTTTTACGCACCGCTTTCAACGTCTGAGGTTCCGTTATTTCGGAATTTTGATCTACAGAAAAATTCCTTATTCAACGAGAGGTCGGAATTTTCTTCTGGACGCATCGGAAATACTTTCGAAGACGGAATTGTCTCGAGATGAAATCGACATTTCAGGACGTTTGGGCTTAGCATAGCCATATATATTATACATAAAATCCAAATGTTTGAATGCGATGATTACTTGCTAGTTGATATAGTAGTGCTTTTGTAGATCAGAAAAAGCATTTATTCAGCTTATCATACTTAGTACGTTAGTAATGGATAGTCAGGGGCGTAAGTAATTCTACTTGAAATTCTCGAGGCATTAAGTCCACATAGGGTTGTTTATAGTTAACGTCTGCATAATAGAACTATAGAAGGATATTTAATAGTACCGTATAGTTTCTCACATTTTCTTGTATTCTATGCTGGTCTACCACCCGAAGTTTTTTCAAAATAATTTAGAGGGCAAAAATATATATAACTGTATTTTAGTTAGGTAACAATATTAAACGGTTGGTTCGCATTAAGTAAAGGCGAGAAGCATAAACCCATAAATATGTTAGGGATGAAGAGTGCCATTTTGCGGGCTGCCGTTAAGCGATGTTATTCACTTCAAGTTGCAAAGCGTCAGAAAACAATTCCTGACCTTTTGCAGAAATACGACGCTAAGAGCCCTATTTCCATGATCACAGCGTATGACTATATAACTGCAACATGGGCGCAAAATGCTGGCACAGATATAATATTGGTCGGTGATTCGCTTGCGATGTCTACATTGGGTCATGAATCGACTACAGATCTTGAATTCGAAGAGTTTAGATACCATTTAAAATCAGTTTGCAAGGCTGAGGGATCTGCATTCATAGTATCAGATGTACCATACGGAAGTTTTGAATCAAGTATTGAAAAGGGTATCCAAGCTGTTATCGATATAATGAAAACATCTAGTAGAATTGGGGCAGTTAAACTTGAAGTAGGGTCCCACGAGGATGATTACGGATTGGAATTGGCTAAGGAGATATGCAGAAGGGGTATCCCACTTGTAGGTCATGTTGGTTTGACTCCACAAAGGGTGCACAACATGGGTGGTTTTAAAGTCCAGGGCTCTAAAAGTGTTAAACAAGCTTTAGCTGTTTATCAGCGAGCCAAAGATTTGCAAGATGCTGGCTGCTTCTCCTTAGTTCTCGAATGCGTGCCTCACCAAATTGCTAAAGTCATTACTGAAAAATTAAGTATTCCTACTATTGGAATTGGAGCAGGCCCTGGTACAAGTGGTCAGGTTCTGGTTGTTTCTGATGTGCTGGGAATGTTACCAGGAAGGATACCTAAATTTGTTAATGCATATTCTAATATGAACGAGATAGCTTTGAGTGCAATTGAGAAGTATATAAACGAGATGAATACATCAACTTTTCCTAAAATCGGGGACCACACATTTTCGGTCAAAGATGAGCTATTAGAAAAGTTTTTAAAGGGTATTAAATGAATCAGGATCTCTAGAATAAATCTATAGTCCACTATTTAGTTTATTTGTTTATTATTTTGTCTTTCTCTATAAATAAGTTATCCAATAGGAGCTATTTATATTATTGTCACTGTTTTCCCTAATTCAGGGCAGTAACATCTATCTTTTATGCCTTTTACTTCAGCTAGTAATTCTAGCTTTTCCTTCGGCTCTCTGAAGTACTCACCACTTAAAATAAAAGTGCCCCAATGCACACCAAGAACATTTTGGGCCTCCAAGTCTTTCATCACCTTCAATGCTTCTTCCGGATTTATATGGCGTGGCCGCTGATGCCACTCAGGACAGTATTGTCCGCATGGCAATAATGCCAATTTTACACCTGCCCCGAACCTTTGTTTGATTCTAACGAATAAATCAGATACATAGCCGGTATCTCCTGCATGAAATATAACAGGCATTCCTTTATCACGTACAAGAAATGATGCCCATAGAGATCTGTTTGTGTCCCATATACCTCTACCAGACCAATGCATGGCAGGTGTACAAACTATTTCTAAATTCTTATCGCTTTCATATTTAAAATTTAGTTTGCATGCCTCCCACCAAGATAGCTCTATATACCTCGTGATATTATTATCCTCTAAGAACCCGCCCAGACCTTTCGGAACTACCCAAAGAGGTTGGTTTGGTGAGCTATCGTCCCAATACTTCATACTGTTGTGGTCTAAGTGATCAGGATGATTGTGGGATACTATGATAACATCCGGTGTGGGGATATCCTCAACAGGAACCGGAACTTTTGTGATTCTTTTGGGTCCAAGTGTTTCGTGTATCAAATATGAAGATACTAATGGATCAGTCAATATTTTAACTCCACGATAAACAACGTAGCTACACGATTGACCCAGCCATGTTGAATGGACAGCGTGGGTATTTTTACAGTTGGATTTCTGAGCCACACTGTGGGGGTCCAAAAGACTATATGTGAACTGCTGGTCTTCAACTAGTTGTGCTGCATTGTCCGTCCAAGTTGGCTTATGCACTGGCATCAGCAACTCCATCGCCTTCTCTTCACGAGGAATACCCCCTCTATTTATTTGAAATAATTCGACTACCCTATTGAAAAAAAACTCATAGATGGTCTGCATTCTATACTCATTGAATGGATTCTCATATACTCCCAAGATCTTCAAATGTGAATATTTCTTCAGTGTACTATTATAATCAGCAGAATTTTCATCCTCTACCTTCCTTCTCCTAGCTCTAATCTGCATGTCAGTTTGTAAAGCAATGTACAATGCATAACAAGTATAGGGAACCAGAACAATTCCAAGTGCTTTCAACCACGTTTTAGACATTTTGTTACGTGAATCGTCATTGACACCGGAGCTAGAACGCACACTTTTCTTTGAATAATTTCTTGCAGAATACCCAAATCTATTCAAACCATATCTTGTAAGCCTCCATTCAACCCCCAAAGCCTTATGCATTTCAAGAAACCATTTATTGAATTTTCGGATGTGCATATGACACTTCAAATACGATGACCTGCAATTAGAATGGTATAAATTCTGTTAGTATCATGACGTCCGGGTAATACAAATTTCGGTAACGTTCCGAGAACTTTGATGTAGCTTGGATGCTGCATTATAAAATATGCAGCTAGCTCATCGATAACAAATTGGGAGAACTTTAAATTAAAAAAATATCCAATGTCGTTTAGAAAAAGGGGGGAGATAATAAGCGGTCTAGGTGAGGTAAAGGTAGCTCCTGGTAGGGAACCTGGTGGACATCCATCAGGTAGATTCCCTACAAATCGAGGATTAGCATCTATAAAAATGCCAATGGCTCCTCCTCGTGGAGTTGTTCCGAGTCCTGCAGCTGGCATGGCTGCGGGCCAAAGGACTCCAATATCTGTTGCTGCTGTAACCAAGGAGTTAGACATTATGAAAGTTGCTGATCTCTCTGTTGCAGAGAATCATCCAGGAATTAGGCCGTCACCTGCTACATCTCAACAAACCACCTCTACTGGGAGCCAGGATGTAGATAAATTATTGGGGCATATGGGACTTCCCCTTGGCCAATCACTACTAATTGAGGAACAAACTACTACGGATTTTGCGTCGATTCTTGCGAAGAGCTTTGCTTCACAAGGAGTTATTCATAACAGGGTTGAAGGTGGTAACGCTATGAAAAATGGTAATACACATTTAGTTCTATTTACATTGAACAAAAATTATGCTAGAGAGCTCCCTGGTGTATTCAAGGGGTCCAAGAAGGAAGTTAAAAGATCGAAGATCTCAGAAGAAGAGTCCAGAGTTACGGTTCAGAATTTAGCAGGTACTACCTCTGGGCATCAGCCAACAAGATACCAGGATTTGAAAATTGCGTGGAGGTATGGTCTGGTGGATGAAGAAGGGAAAAGCAAGGTAGATGTATCTGATTCAGAAACGTATCCACATTACAATCATCAATTTGATACTACATCACGCCTATTACCTGCTCCGACATCTGCAGAAGTGTCTTACATCTCTCCCATCCAGCCAGTAAAAACCATTTTAAAACAGCTAGAAGCCATGATTTTGAATTCTGGGAACAAGCTTTTGCGAATTTTGATCCCCAACTTATTAAATCCTGTAATGTACCCACCTAAGTTATGCCAGCTTCAGGAGGTGATGCCTCTTCTACATGGTATAAGAGCCTTGGTCAAAAAATACTCCCATAAATGTGTTTTGTTCACTACAATTTCAACGGATTTATTTAAAAGCCATACAGGCTTGTTTTTGAACCAGATTGAGACGCTCTTCGATTCAATTCTAATCTTAGAGCCATTTAACCAAGAAATGCTACAATTTTTGGAAAAAGCATGTAAATCGCAGCCAAACAAAGTCCAACACGGCCTGGTACATATAAAAAAACTTCCAGTGTTCTCTGAAAGAGGTGAAATGCACTTGGTCAAGTCCGAATGGGCATTTAAGAATGGTAGAAAGAAATTTGCAATCGAAGAATGGAGCATTCCTGTTGAAGACGGCAGTGACGACCAGCCCCAACATCGAACAGATCCTGGCAGCGGAGCAAATTACGAACTTAATTCTGCAGAGCATACGCACCAACATTCACCTTCATTAGACTTTTAAATAATAGATAGATAGTGGCAAGGTGCACAATATAAAACGTTTCAACCACCGAACAGCATCGTACGGGTGTACCGTATATGATTACTAGGTAATTCACGATTTCACGAACCCTTAAAATCCATGTAGCCTTGCAATTATAAATGACTCCAAAAGTCATCAATACTATTGAAGCGTTAGGGGGCATTACTAGTGCAGTAACCAATATATATGAAGGTTTTAAGGTTTAACCAGGATGCAAGTTGCTTTTCAGCAGTGAGTGGACCTCACTCTATGACTATATATAACTGTGATCCCTTCGGTAAATGTTTTGAATTAGAAAATGGTAATGGGAATTCTAGTTCGTGCGGTATTGGAGTTAGCTCTAGAACGCAAGAATACCAGTGCACCAACTTTATAACAGAGATGTTGTTCGCAACAAGTTTGATTGCTGTAGTTAATAAGGACCAAGGCATACAAAAGGCGAAGAAGTTACGCATTGTGAATACTAAGCGGAAAACTACAATATGTGAACTCACTTTCCCACATGAGGTTGTGGATGTTGTAATGAATCGCAAAAGGATGTGCGTGCTGTTATCTAGTGATCAGATATTTATCTATGATATATCATGTATGAAGTTGTTACAAACTATTAATATACTGGAGGAGAAGCTAAAGTTGTCTGCCGTTGAGCAAAGTAACAATTCTGGCATTCAGTCAAATTGCCGAGTATCTGTTCAAACCAATATGGTGAAGATCGCCCTAAGTAGCGATGATAAAAGTATTTTGTGTTACACAGCATATTGTAAGAGTAATAAGCAATCATTTATGCTTAACGATTTAGTCGTATATGACGGATTAAATGTAATGCCATTAAATCACCTCACTACTGTACATAAAGGCAATATTGCTTGTTTGTGCATAAGTGATGACGGCAGAATGGTTGCCACTGCTTCAGAGAAGGGGACGATCATAAGGTTGTTTAACACGGTGAGTGGGACACCTCTTACTACTCCTAATGGATTGTTGTATGAATTTAGACGAGGCACAAGGCCCTGTTCAATATATGAAATGAAGATAGACCCCACCAACAAATATTTAGCATGCGTTTGCCACACCGATACCATTCATATTTTTGATTTAGAGAAATATGGACAACATGACAAAAGTTCGAATGAACATACACATACATCGTTATTAGATGGAAAGTTTAGCAGAGAGACTACACTGCAGTTTGCAAGCTTCTTATCAAAAAAAGTGATATCTAAGATTCCAAATCAGAATATGGAAAGAGATTTGGCTCATGTTAAAATCAATGAGTCAGTGAAACACTGCATTGGATTCCCTGATGAGTTTCCAGGGAGAATTTACGTTGCCAACAATAGTGGGGAATTTCAAGTATGGAATATCCCCCAACATGGTGGAGAATGCATCTTAGTAAAGACTAGTAGGTTTTAATATCAAAAAACAAAGACAATAATAATAGTCTAGTATAAATGGTATTACTTTGTATTCAAAATCATCATTATTTTTTATTAAAGTTTCGGTTTCATTTTTAATTTACATTTAATCTACATTGAATCAAGTGTAGTCAAACGATGCGGCATTACCGGGACCAAAACCAACGTTCATACCACTTTGACTGTACTTGATGGGGAGAACTTTTAGATGTTGAAGTATCAGTGGATGTCTTCCGAGCCTCCAGTAAATCATTTAATAGTGTTTCTAAATCCTCTATTCTTTGTTGAAGTATTTTCTCCTTATTGTCATATTCTGCAGCCCGCCTCGACCAGTCAATCACCATGTATGCAGAGGAAGCCCCAAAAGCCAATATCCACAGTGATTTAGTAATTTTAGGAGGAAGAGAATAGCTCTTTGACTCTTCTTTTGACATATGTTTCACCATCTCTAATTCCTGTTGTACGTTTAATTCATTTGTGCGTTGGTGGATTAATTGTCTAATCACTCCTGGATCCACCTCGTTCAGCGACTTTAGGTTAGCAAGGTCTTCCAGACGTTTAACACTTGGTTTCGTAGAGTACGAAGCATTCCTAGAGATAATCCTCAATGTTTTAGTCAACATGGTCTTGCTACGTCCATCTGGTAGATATTTGTAAACTGTTTAAAAGCACCTGAAAAATATCTTTGACATTAAAAACGAAGTTGCTTAACTACTTATATACATTATTTCAAATAAACATTAAGTAACTGCTTCTTTATAGATTACGAATGGACTAATGGGTGGAGTTTTCTAGCATTCCTTATTCGTTCTTGTAGAATCCATACTTTGCTCTTGCTTTCCATATTTCTAACCTAGCATCTTGTTGAACTTGGTAAATACGGCGGTGCGCTAAATAATTTCCATCGATGCCATTATCAGATCTTATGACAGATCCAATACTCATAAATAGACCAAATGTAGCAGCAGAACCAGCAATATATTGGCCTAATGTCCTCACAACACCGTTTGGCCCTGGTCCGGACGTAATTATAGAGAACCCTCCAAATAAGATACCAGTGCAGATACCAACAGTAGTTCCCATCATCAAACCCATTTTAAACTTTTCCCAGTTGGAGGGCTGATGTTGAGAATAAACAGTTTGAACAGGTGGCATTGAATATATATCCTTAGGATTCACTTCTTCTACTCTTTTGTATTTTGAAACTTTTACTTCTTGGCTGTGTGTCGAATATTCATGTAGTAATAGTAACCCATTGCTGCCTCTCTGAAAAATTTTGGTAATCCCGAGAACGAATAATAATTACAAGTTGATCAATGGTCTGAAAGATCATGAAAGCAGTTTGGTCCAATGAACTTTGGTAAGTGGTAATGTTAGCGCAGGTATTAAAGGTACGTAGGTTATTGAATTTTGGCTGTCGTTGGAATTCTAGCTTATTCGTCCAAGAATCGTTACTAGATGCGTTGAAAGAAAGAGGTTTGCTTCAACACATATCTGAGCCTAAACAGATATTGGATAGACAAATAAGAAATGGAGATCGAATTAAGCTTTATTGTGGTGTAGATCCAACTGCACAATCTTTGCATTTGGGCAATCTAATTCCTTTCATGATATTGCTTCATTTTTATGTTCGAGGACATGATGTTGTTCCTCTGGTTGGTGGTGCAACTGGAATGGTTGGTGATCCAAGTGGTAGAAGCACTGAAAGGAAAGAGATGGCATTGAGTGCCAGGAGAGAAAATGTTGCTAAAATATCTGGACAATTGAGTACTTTCTTTGAGAATGGTTGGAAATACTACCAAAGCAGAGTTCCGAAAGAGTTGCAGAATGAAAGAGGGTCAGTAATTAATACTGATAATTATGAATGGTGGAAAGATGTGAATATGTTGGAATTCTTGTCGAAATATGGAAGACATATTCGTGTACAGTCTATGTTGAGTAGGGATTCAGTATCATCAAGATTAAAAAGCCAAGATGGTTTAGGTTTTAATGAATTCACCTACCAGATTCTACAAGCCTTTGACTTCTACCATTTATATAAAACGAAAGGTGTATCTGTTCAGGTGGGAGGTACTGATCAGTGGGGGAATATCACCGCAGGTATAGATCTAATTAAAAGATTAGAAGGAAACCAGGACAAACAGCCAGCCTTTGGTATGACTGTTCCTTTGTTAACGACTTCCACAGGCGAGAAGTTCGGTAAGAGCGCTGGTAATGCACTATTCATTGATTCGAAAATTAATTCTTCTTTTCAAATTTATCAATTCTTTGTTAATACGAATGATGAAGATATTACTAAATTTCTTAAGATGTTTACTATGTTGTCCATGCCCTCAATTGTAAGCATTATTAAGGAACATCAGCTACAACCACAGCTACGTCTAGCACAAAGAAGGCTAGCAACTGAGGTGGTAGACCTTATCCATGGCATTGGATGCGGTCACGATGCAGAAATTGCTTCCGATATTCTTTTTGGGAACATTAATAGATCCTTTAGCGCTGCAGAATTAATCCGGATCTTTCAGAACGCACGGATCCTCCAGCAATCTTCCCTGGGAATACCATTATCTGAACTGGTAATGAAGCTGCTTGATTCTTCAAAAGCAGAAGCTAAAAGGAAATTGGCCCAAGGTTCCATTTACCTAGGCATATCTAAGACCAAAGTAATAGATGATCTGATTGACCTGAATCCTTATCTAATTGATGAGAAAGTGCTAATTATCAGGATTGGAAAACGGAGATGTCATATTGTCGAATTCAAATGAATAGAATAGAGAGAATTTCTCATTTATATTATATATATATATATATATATATTCTCATCGTTGCTCAACTTTATCTGATATATTTCATCACTCACGTTTAGCATATGCAAATAATTGTGCTCCGCACCAGGATATCACACACCAAATCCAGAGCATAACAGGTGTTAAGCATATTACACACCAATAATAGAAGCGATTCTCATCACCCCATGAAAACCATAATGTAGAAAATGAAATAGTTAAAATCGAATAAGTAGCCACTAAAACCAATATTGCAACATTTTTATCATTCATATGGACGAATTTCTTGTTGCATTCAATAATGCTATATAATGACGGTTTGTTGAATATATTGAAATGAAATGCGATATATTTTAATACGCGGAATACTTTACCAAAACCAAAAGATAAGCTAACGATATAATTATAGCCACAACGATGAATGTTGATGAAATATATTCGAATGTTTCTAGAAAACTTTTAAATGCTTACAGGATCATCGTATTAAAAAAATCTAAGCAGTTTTGTCCTGGTGAAGATCTAAGATACCGAACTTTATTGAGTACTAATGCTTTCGCAAGGAAACTTGATTCGCTGCGTAAATCATTATGCTACAGATATGATAATGAAAATTGGCATGCCCAAGTTTTCGATGCATTGAACCTTGAGCTAATCTACCAAAATGTTGATTCCAGTGGGGTTGGGTCGACGGCCTCTGAAGATTACGAAGACAGATTAGTAAAGGAACTTCTGAGGTACTTCAAAGAGGATTTCTTTACGTGGTGTGATCGACCTAAGTGCACAGTATGTGATAGTGTAGAATTTCAGCGTGCAGTAGGACAGGGAATGCCTAATCAGGATGAAGCTCAATATGAATGCGGTGTAGTGGAATTATATCACTGTGACAAATGTGGTGGAGTCACCCGCTTCCCTCGTTACAATGACCCTATTAAACTACTGGAGACACGCACTGGAAGATGTGGAGAATGGTGTAATCTTTTCACCCTAGTGTTGAAATCTTTTGGAATCGAAACGAGATATATTTGGAATAAAGAAGACCATGTTTGGTGTGAAGTCTATTCAAATTATTTGAAGCGCTGGGTTCATGTGGATTCTTGTGAAAAGAGCTTTGATGAACCCTTTATATATTCTATTAATTGGAACAAATCTATGAGTTATGTTATTGCATTTTCATGTGATAGCGTTAAAGATGTTAGTAACAGATATATCCTGAAGAACCAGCTTGTCAGAGATCAAATAAACGAAGATGATTTACATTTCCTGTTGGATTATATGACCAAAACATTTAGAAAGTCTTTGTCCGATGAATATGTATACCTTTTAAGCTGCCGTGATGAACTTGAAGATATAGAACTTCTTAAGACTGGCCTGCCTTCTAGCACTACTTCAGCTGCTGTTGGCAGAGAAAGTGGCTCAACACAATGGAAAAAACAGAGGGGCGAAGACGGTAACTAAATATATAAAATTCGGTATATCTGAGCTACAATAGTTAGCACATAACGAATCGTCCTTTAATCAAAGGAAAATTCCACTTAAACAGTGAGCGCATCTAATCTATCGAAGAAATGCGTAATTTGCTGAGTCACCCACGAGTTGTCATTAGCATCTAGATAGGCTAGGTGACCACCTAAGTCAGTAGTACACAGCAGAATATTACTGTTTGCTTCTGCTTCCTTAATAGGAATCGACTCGTGTCCGGTAAGAGGATCATCATATGAATTTATTACTAAAGTAGGAACTCTAATCTTCCCTAACCTGTTCAATGAGGCCCCACTTTTATAATAATCCAAAGCAGTTTTAAACCCTGAGGCTGGTGCGGCATAGATTTCATCAAATTCAACTACTGAACTACAGTTCTTTGCCATTTCCAGATTAGAATTGGTAAAAACATGGGGTGATGGCTTCTTATGATTCCCAAGGAATGAAGGTCCATCCACCTTCTCATTATATTCCAATTCTGCCATATTAGCCTTTACTGTTCTGAATAAGAAGTTTACAATCGCCTTTGAAAACAGCTTTTTAGACCAGAAGTCGTTTTCCATTTTCTGAGAAGAGGCTGCCATATTCCAAGGATTCGATAAACATACTACACCAGATAGTGGACAATCGGTGCCTTCTTCTCCTAAGTAGTTAGCAATTAATGTTGCGCCAAATGAAAATCCCACACCATAAATTTTCCTTCCTGGGATCCTTTCATGTTCTCTTCTAATAAATTCACGTAAATCATCAGTGGAAACCATATCGAATAATTTCTTAACCGTAACCTTAGTACGTGCGCATCCACGGGCAGCCAGCACCACAACATTAAATCTCCCTAATTCCATCAAGTCTTTGACCAAGCATCTAATAACAGGTTCATGGGAACCACCTGCTAACCCGTGTTGAATAACAATTAAGGGTCTAGTATCGTTATGTACTTCATTTAGCTCCTCCTCACTCAAATATCTTGTGCGAGGATGCAAACGAGGCCAGTTATCAGGGTGTGTCTTCGCTGCGTCTTCCTCGAATCTTTGCTTATTAAATTGTCCAGTATTTTCAAGCGCATAACTCTTCTTCCACTCGTTCATAGCCCAATCAGCAGCTGATACTCCTCCATCTGAGTAATGAACTATCTCTCTCCCATAAAATTCAGTGAACTTGTTACTAAAATCAGCAGCCCCCAGGTAAAAAGTTTGTAGAATGCCAGTAAATAGATAAGGTTTTAAATTAAACCGCGCCCCATCTTTTAACCCAGGAACATTCTCATTCACAAATTTATCTAAAGTGACAATGCGAGAATCCTTGAGAGTCAATGATACTCTATCATTATTCCACAAATGTTGAGATACAGTTCCTCGAATCCCCCAATTAAAAGGGTTAATAATAGGCAAATTCATAACGGAACTTAATATTGAAAGTTCCTGAAAAACCGCTAGATTTACACCGTTGAAGTAACGATAAAACACGACATTGCTCCTCTAAAGGCGAAGAGGTACTCTTATTTATGTGGGTGAGCCAGGTTAAATCGACTCTGATCTATGGCCTGGCCATAACTGTTCCGGCTCCGAACAATCCAACAAAAGCTCCGTCCAAGCCACGCGGACCACGAAGACGGAGGAGATGGTTTAAAAGCGATTTGAAAGAGTTGGCTACATGGTGACCACATCTTATGTAATTATATTGTATAACTATTTACAGATTTATACGAAAAAACTGGAAGAACTGGAAATTATCAGTAGACTAGTCCACATCCAAATTAATCTCTTCAATGAGTTGCCTGTGTTTAGAAGCCCTTTCTGCTAGACGTTGGAAAAAGTTAATACTTAGAGCGTTGTTCTGCATTTTGCTCTCTAACGTTTTCTTTTGAGCCTGTTTACGATCCAGAACCAATTCACAAGACTTTACGATTTCACGGGTAGGGATTTTTAACACTTCACGGACTTCCTTAGATATCCTATCTGCGTTAGAGTGGATGTAGTTTAAGTCCTGGAGCTTTTTCTTGTAATTTTTTGACAAGTTCATTGGTAAAGCTCTAGGTAGGTCGCTTATGAGGTATGCAATTCCAAGCACAGAACCAATGAGTACGAATGAGGTTGATAACTTTTTGAACGACTGCCAAGTAAAGAATCTTGTGCCATAGAGGAGGAAATTTGTAACCACTTTTACACCTCCATATGAATAAATTGCCAAGGTTGGGATCTTGGACGTAAATATTAATGATGGGTTTGTCCAGTATTTGCTTATGGAGTAGTTTGTTAAGCCTAGTGTAGTTACAACTGAATTTGAGTCAGAAGATTTAAGCGTTTCTTGTTTTGGCCTTATACTAAATCCGCAAGTGACGTACAACACAAAACCTTCCCATGAAGGAGCGAATAAGTCCAGCATGTTGAATGGAACAGTTAATTGTTTTCCTAGTGAGTGTTTCCTTCTAGTAAACATTAAGTCGCTCTTAAACACTCTGTTCGACATGAAATCATCGCCAAGAGCATTTTTTGCCATTTTATTGATATCATCGACGACCTCAGTTGTTTTATTCCTGGCATCTAGTTCACTAGTAACAACACTCGATTTGATCCGTTCGATAATAAACTGCCTTGTACGGAAGATGTAGTCATGTATGTTCGAAAGTCCATCGTATGCTGGGAAATCTGACGGTAATAATTCCAATGAAGCAAGAATACGATGCCTAGTAGACTCGTACACATCAGTGACGGAATCTTCTGTCTTTTTGTCAACGGATTCAGTTAACTTGATACAATGCGTCTTAGTTCCTTGGATCAGTGGGGCCAACTCATTTAGTTCTATATTCAACTGACTTTCTTCATCCTTGTATACATGTACGTTCCAGGCAGAAATTCTTTCCACGTCGTATAGCAATTTCATCAAGTATGTTTTTGCAGGCAACAACTTGGATAGTGACCTTTTCTTTAAGATAAAGTTGCGTAAACTGTTTTCCAAGCTTTCAAAATGAGGATCAGGTGGGACAAGGTTATCGTAATCTGGGTCGCCTCCAGGTCCGCTACCGCCCTCTTCATGGGTGTCATTAGGGATTACTCCTTCACTGGAAACAAAGTGTACGAACTCTGCAGATTTCTTGAACGTCTCCGGAGAAATCTCTTTTATTTGATCTAAGATGAGTTTCTTACAACGCTGTTTGTCTTTAATTTGATCGAACTTGTTCACAACAAAAAACATAAGCTTCTTTTCCTTAGAAGCGATCGAGATGAATTCTTTACCCGAAAGTGTGAGCTGATTTTCAGCGTTTACCACGAAGATCACCAAGTCAATCTCCTCTTGACGAGACATGACTTGGGTAGTTTGCACTGAGTCCATGTTTAGCCCCGGGGAATCGATCAAAGCAATATCCGCCGTGCCATTTCTCAACAAGCTAGTTTCTGCAGGGCGCTGATCATCCTTGATATAAATTTTCAAAAGTGAATACTCGGAGTTCTTATGAACCAGACTGCTTAGTTCCTCTAGAGGAAACACTTCATAAGTCGAACGGTCTTGGATGTCATACACATCGTAGGCTTCCTTCACACTAGCAGCAACGGATAATGAAATCGCATGCACTTGTTCAATGTTGTCGTTCTCACGTGCCTCCAGGATTTCACAGAAAACATTGGTACATGGAAGTTGGTCCTCCGGGAGAAGCTGTTTCCGCAACAGCGCATTGCATAACGTTGACTTTCCCGCATTCAAGTCTCCAGTAATGAATACTTTTGAAGATGTATCTTGGACACGAACCAACAAATTCCCCAAATGCTTTGAAGCAGACTTTGCTTGACTATTAAAAACATGTGCCAAAGCCTCCTTATCTAAAGAAAAGTTATTTTGCCAGTTCCCATCCAACTTCAAACTAACCTGTAATATTTGCAGATCACTCTCCGGAATATGCATGGGACGCTCTCCATTTTCATTAACCAAATCAGTAACCAAACCTTGAGCCTCTTCAATCCCTTGCATCAACGCCCCCCGGTTATGATTGTAATTCCACTGATTTAAATGCGAAGAGACTAGATTATCGTTCGATAATCTTCGTCTCCCGTCTGAACCATGTTCCAGCAGTCCTTCTAAATCATCACCATTAAACTCAACCCCATCTCTGGCATATGAAAGCTCCCAAGGCTCATCTTTCTTATCTTTATTCCCTTTAGACATCTTTCGAATCAACAATAATACCTAATTAAGCTCCAACCTACTATATAAACAAATGATTCTTGTCTTTGTATCCATTCTGTTCTTAAAATTAACTCTAAAAACTAGGATTTTAAATTGAGTTTTGTTAGTCGTTTCTTTTTTGATTTTTAATCCGTTCTCGCCTTTTGATTATCACCATATTCAAACAACCGTTGCCAATGTTGAAGGCTAAGAACATGACTATTAACACGTTGAACTGATGGGATGTTTCAGTGGCTTGTTAGATGCATAAGTTAGAGGATATAATAGTATTTATGTTTTGTGTGTTTTACTTTAGGTGACAGTGGGTCCTCTCGAATTTAAGTAAAGGCTGCAGCAGAATCGATATTCCTACATAGATACATAGATATATATAGGTATATATGTATATATATATCGATAAGTCACACAAGAAAAGTGAGAGAGCTAGATGTAATACGATTCAGACTAGAAAATGGTAATAAAAAAAGAATGAATATAGGATTATTGTTTCTTCTTGTCCAATCTCTTCTTCCTTCTTTTCAGCTTTTTAATGTAGCTATAACAATCAACTTCTCCATAGCCATAAATAGGTTTAAAACTGTCCAAGACGCCACAGTCTTCAAAGAGGTTTGGGAATATCCAGAACCCGCCATGTTTACTAACTATGGCTAGTGAGAAGATGTAGATAACAAACCTAACGATAGCGATGCCAAAAAAGAGTGCAATTAGAGCGAGCATGCTTAGCGACAAGTAGTATACCAAACGCTTCATTGATTGGGGCCATAGTGGATAGCATACGAAGGCAAAGATACCTAATGTTATCCCCAAGAGAATTAAATAGTCCATTTCTGTTTTCGGGTTGTATGTCCACACATAGTATTCGTCCGGAACCAATGTGGCCTTCGTGGAGAGCAGCAAACTTGGATAGTCTTTATTTGGCTTAATCCCGTGGTCTTTGCATTCAGAAGTATGAAGCTTGGTGCAAGGAACCACTAACTGCGCTTTTATCAACGATATGAATATGTTACGAGCATCCTCGTCGTTCGTTATAGGTGGGTACTGTTCCGGATCATCCTTGGAATTTACTGCATACTCTGGTGATTTCAACGCTCTTACAAATCTCTTGAAACGAAAGAAATCCATTCGTCGAGACTGGAAAAGCCCTTGTCTCTGCTTGAGTTCCTTATGATGACGGAGAAGTGAGGCTATTGACACCGGCGAATTGGGATCCGACATGGGGTAACCAGAAATCTATTCTACTTGGCTTTTTTTTTCGAACCAAAAAGCCAAGATTTACTCAGGTATGTGTTACTCCTGTATAATTCCTTGAATAAGTTATCAGGTACTGAGTCCTTGTGACCTGCTGAACGGATTAACTGGATCTAATACACTCACATACCCAGTGAAAACCTCGAACGTGGCAAAGCAGCCTGTACGATGTTCACTATGAACGGAAAACCGGGTAACCCGCATGGTTGATCTAGCTGGACCGCTTTCTTGACATACCACCAAGGTCAGAACACGGCTATTGCACAATTACAACTCCACCATTTACACCAGCCCGCCGTCCAACACCTAACCTACCCAATCACCATCCAAACTTGACTTGTATTTGCGTTTTTTTGGAAAGCGATCCATTTGAGCATCGATATTTGGCCGTGCCTATTCCAGATCGGACTTCATTTTAATACGGATGGTGGATGGCTCGGTCGAACCACTAAAAACAGTCAAACAGCGGTGTAAATAACAAAGATGCATAGTTAGGGCGATATAAAAGCTATTAAATGGGGTGCGAAAGATTTCGATGAGATAAAAAAGTTTGCAGCATCCTATATGTCCCTGTGCTGTATATACGTTATGTATTATTTAGCTCCGGATGGTGATTTTGTCCATGCGGTGGAGTAAACCTGTTGTTGCACACCCATACACTAGTTTTCTTGAAAAATGAAAAACTGAAAAAAAAGAAATTCAAATTTTTGAAAATTTTTCGAAAAAACCATTTTTATGGTTGTGAAAAGAGTGATGAGATGAGGTCTCTATAAGCTAGTATTAATTTCTATATATCTTTTAATAAAGGTGAAGGGCTTCGATAACAGATTGTTTGTTATTTGTTGAAGTTCAGTTATCGTATCTGTTTAGTGGGAATGCAATTGTCGTGGAAGGATATTCCAACGGTGCCGCCAGCCAATGATCTGTTGGATATTGTGTTGAATAGGACGCAAAGAAAGACACCCACAGTGATTAGGGCAGGGTTTAAGATCACTCGTATCAGGGCATTTTATATGCGGAAGGTCAAGTTTACTAGTGAAGGGTTTACTGAGAAGTTTGATGATCTTTTGAAGGGATTTCCAAATGTTAATGATGTTCATCCCTTTCACAGGGATTTGATGGATACTCTTTATGAGAAGAATCATTATAAGATTTCGCTTGCTGCTGTTTCTCGTGCTAAGACGCTAGTGGAACAGGTTGCTAGGGATTATATTAGGTTATTGAAGTTTGGTCAGTCTTTGTTTCAGTGCAAACAGCTGAAGAGAGCAGCATTGGGTAGGATGGCTACTATTGTGAAGAAGTTGAAGGATCCGTTAGTTTATTTGGAGCAGGTCAGACAGCATTTGGGTAGATTACCCTCTATCGATCCGAATACCAGGACGTTGTTGATCTGTGGATATCCAAACGTGGGGAAGTCTTCATTCTTGAGATGTATTACAAAGGCTGACGTTGAGGTTCAGCCGTATGCGTTTACCACGAAGTCTCTGTACGTTGGTCACTTTGACTACAAGTACTTGAGATTTCAAGCCATAGACACACCAGGTATCTTGGATAGGCCCACGGAGGAGATGAACAATATTGAAATGCAGTCGATTTATGCAATTGCACATTTGCGTTCCACAGTGTTGTATTTCATGGATCTTTCTGAACAGTGTGGTTTCACGATAGAGGCACAGGTTAAATTGTTCCACTCGATCAAACCTCTGTTTTCGAACAAGTCTGTGATGGTGATTATGAACAAGACCGATATCATCGCTCCAGAACATTTAGATGAAGAGCGTCAAAACCTCATCAAGACGATTTCTGAGTTTCCGGGTGTTGAAATTATGACCACTTCCTGTATTAAAGAGGAAAATGTGCTTGAAGTTAGAAATAAGGCATGTGAAAAGCTTTTAGCGTCAAGAATTGAAAATAAGTTGAAATCACAGTCCAGAATCAACAACGTTTTGAACAAGATTCACGTTGCTAAACCTCAGCCCCGTGATGATGGTGTTGACAGAACTCCATACATTCCGGAAAAATTCAAGGCCATGAAGAAGTACGATCCTGAGGATCCCGAAAGAAGAAAACTGGCCAGAGAAATTGAGGCTGAAAATGGTGGTGCTGGTACATATAACATCAATTTGAAGGATAAGTATTTGCTGGAAGACGATGACTGGAAGAACGACGTTATGCCAGAAATTTTGGACGGTAGGAACGTCTACGACTTTTTGGACCCAGAAATTGCAGCTAAACTGCAGGCACTAGAAGAAGAGGAGGAAAGGTTGGCCGCAGAAGGGTTCTACGAGTCTGATGATGAAGGACTCGATGGCTTCGATCCTGATGAAGTCATGGATATTGAAGAAAAGGCAACATGGATCAGAGAAAAACAAAAGAAGATAATCCATGAAGCCAGAAGTAGAAAGGCACTAAAGAACCGTGGTACTATGCCTCGTTCAAAGATGTCCAAATCGTTTGATGTTATGGAAAAACACATGTCTTCCCTAGGCCATGACATGACCACTTTGCAAGGGAAACAAAGAGCTTCTGCTAAAAAGAACAGGTATGTCGAATCAGGTGCTGATGTTGTTTACGGTCAACTTGAATCATCTTCGGTTGTTCCAGCCGGTAAATTAAGGCAATCAGATAAGTTAACTGATGGTGTTGTAGATGGCTCCATGAGAAGTAAAGCAGACAGGTTGGCTAAGCTACACAGAAGAGAAAGAAACAGAGAAGCTAGGCAAGGTGAAGGAGATAGACATGCAACCGCTTCCTTACCAAAACATTTGTTTTCTGGTAAGCGTAGTATTGGTAAAAACGATCGTCGTTAAGATTATTGGCATCTAAAAATGTTTTGCATCCAACAAAGTATTTGTCTACTTCACAAAATACAGTCATCCTAATGTACATTATTGTTATTATATATAGGCTTGAATTTTGAATTAAAGTCATTTTAATTTTAACCTTGCATAATTTTCACTCTATTTTCTATATATTAATTTCTTAAAACAATTTGAGTATGTAAGGTAGCGTGAGTCAAGGTATATCATATGTTTAAAAAATTTACACTTTTAAAACCTGAGAGATTGAAGTTAAATATAAACGCTCAAAAAGAGTAGAGAACCTTTGAATATACTGGGCTATTATGAAAGATGACACAATTATCACTGGACTCTTTTATGTTCACAACGGTATTGCGTTTTAACTAACGACAGCGCGGACTTCTAACCGTCACAAGCCACAAGAGGAAACGACTCATCTCTGAGCACTTTGAGAGAATTAGATATAAAATATGTATATATAATAAAAAAACTTATAAGTTTGACACAATATGGCCGAAGTAACTATATTTTAATGAAACACCCTGATTTTTTATGCCTCAGATATTATTAGATATAACATTTAAGGATTCCCTATCATTTATATTAAACCAATATAGCGATCTATAACAATATTGATACTAGTAATTGCGAGAACATAAAAATATTTCCAATAGCACAAGATGACTGAAAAAGATGCAAAAGTTTCACAGACATCAGCAACAGGTGAACTTTCATCCAAGTCATTGCCAAAGCATCAAGAAAGTGCAAGCTCTCCCAGACAAGGAAAAGAAATAATAGAAGACATTTACTTGGACAACGAAAATGAGAATGCGGTTGAGTTGAATGCTCCATCTAGTGGAGGAAAGGGAAAGAGTTATTCCTTAGATAACTTTGACGAGAAGAATCCTGAAACAATTAGGGAAAAAGCAGTTAATAATAACTTGGAATCAGATAATGATCTTTCTGGCCATGAGCTGGGTAGTGAAGATAACAAGTTGAAATTTGACAGTATAGTTGATATTAATAATTCTAGTTCCGATAGTGGCGGGCATGATTCGAGTTTATCACGAGATATTCCTAAATTAGGCTTGAAAGATTCATCGACTGTTATTAATGAGGCTGATCTTGAGCATCCATACACTGCATTTTCGAAATTACAGCAAAGTTTAATCTTTGCTGTAATCATATTTATTGGGTTTTTAGGCCCAATGTCAGGTAATATATATATTCCTGCATTACCCATATTAGAGAGAGAATTCAATGTCAGTACTACAACAATAAACACTACGGTATCTGTTTTTATGGCTGTGTTTTCTTTTGCTCCATTACTTTGGGCAATATATGCTGACTATGGTGGTAGGAAATTATTATATGTTATATCTATGGGTCTAAATGTGATTGTCAATATTCTTCTTGCTTCAATACCCACAAATATAGGAGCATTGTACTTTTTGAGGATAGCTCAAGCTTTTGCGTCCAGTTCTGTTATTTCGTTAGGTGCAGGAACGGTTAGTGATATTACTTCCCCTAAAGATCGAGGGAAAGCCGTTGCGTATTTCATGTTGGGTCCCAACGCTGGGCCAGTGCTGGCTCCAATTATTGCCGGAATAATTTTAATGAACGGCGACAACTGGAGATGGTTATTTGGCTTCACTAGCATTATGGCAGGGGTCGGATTTATGCTCGTGTGTCTCTTCTTACCGGAGACATTGCGTTGTATAGTTGGAAACGGTGATCTGCGATGGAAACTCAGTGGTTTTGCAGATGGTATTCATGAAGATGAGATCAATCAGCCCAAACTATTACTTATGAAAAATTTTGGGATTCAGAAACCCATTTCGCAACATCCACTCTTCTTAAAGCTATATCCAAGGCCACCTAAACCTAGCTTGAAGACTTACTGGGATATTTGTAAGGAATTAAACCTTACGATATGTTCTTTAAGTACCGCTCTATTGTTCGCGACGTACTATGGATTCAGTGTTACTTTCTCCCATTATTTGACGAACGAATATGGATACAGTAATTTGGCTATCGGTGCGTGCTATGCGTGCCCTGGTGTCGCATTGATGATGGGGTCCATAATTGGAGGTCATTCATCTGATTACTTTAGAAAGTCCTGGATCGCAAAACATTCTGACCAGAAATATCCTAGCTACAAAAGGTTACTTTCTCAAATAATGGGATTAAACGTGAGTATGGTAGGTTGTATCGGTTATGGATGGGCAATACAGCTCCACTACCACGTTGCTGCCCTTCTTTTCTTTTCCTTTCTCATGGCATTCGGCATGACATGGTGCTCAAATTCCACCATGACTTACCTTACTGAAAGTAATCCAAAAAGAGCTGCCGGAACTATCGCCGTTAGCAACAGTTTCCGAAATATTGCTGCGGCAATCAGTTCTGCCATTATTTTTAAACTTTGCGATGCTATGGGAGTTGGTTGGTGTTTCACTGGATTAGGTTTATGTGATTTAATATCAGTGTTAAGCATCTATTACTTAATCAGGAACGGAAACCGTAGTTCCAAAAGCATCAATTGAACTTTAATTTAAATTAATAAAAATTAATATACTCAAAAGATTATAGAATAACTAAATCAACCAATGAAATATATAATATTCATTCTTAAAATTACATATACATTCTTATCAAAGTCTAACTATCTCTCCACTATGTGGTTTGACTATAATTATCGCCTGCTTGGCATATCTTGAAAGGTATCATTTCCAACGTGTATATGCTATCTTATTAATAATAATACTTCGATTTCAGTTATATATATTAGCTGGAGTTTTCATCTTTCATAATTGCACACCAAAATATTCTGCATATTTGGTACATAAAAGTCACTCGCTGATATTTGATTGTTCTTATTTATGCGTTTAGGTAACGTAGCATCACGAACAATTATTAACCGCAACATGTCAAACAACATTAAGCATTACGACTATTTGGTGATAGGTGGTGGTTCTGGAGGTGTTGCTTCAAGTAGAAGAGCTGCCTCTTATGGAGCCAAGACCCTGTTGATAGAGGGAAAGGCATTGGGAGGTACTTGTGTGAATGTTGGTTGTGTTCCCAAGAAAGTTATGTGGTATGCTTCTGATCTAGCCACACGATTGACTCAAGCGCATTGCTACAGTTTATTTGAAAATCTTCCTCTTACTAAGGAAAACTTAACATTTAATTGGGCATCTTTTAAAATTAAGAGGGATGCATATGTTAAAAGATTAAACGGGGTATATGAGAGAAATTTGGCGAAAGAGGGCGTAGATTATGTTCATGGATGGGCAAGCTTCAATAAGGAGGGTCAGGTTGAGGTCACTAGACCAGATAACACTAAATCTGTGTACACAGCTACTAAAATATTAATTGCTACTGGTGGTAAGCCGGTTATTCCGATTGACATTCCTGGGTATGAATATGGGATCAGTTCTGATGGTTTCTTTGAATGTGAAAAGCAACCTAAGAAAGCTGTTATCGTTGGCAGTGGGTATATCGGTACAGAACTGGCAGGTGTCTTACATGGTTTGGGTTCTGAAACACATATGGTGGTCAGGAATAAGGGTCTATTAACTAAATTTGACTCCTCAATTCAAGATACCATAACAGATTATTATATTGCTGAAGGCATCAAGATCCACAAGTTTTCCAATGTTGAGAAAGTGGAATCTGATAAGGGTACAAGTCTTTTGACTGTTTGTTTAGATTCTGGAAAATGTATCACAAACGTGGATGCTCTCATATGGACAATTGGTCGTAGGACACTATTGGGTCTCGGTCTTGAAAATGTTGGGGTGAAGCTGAATGAGATGGAACAAATAATAGTCGACGAATATCAAAATACTAATGTGGAGGGTATTTATTCTTTAGGAGATGTTGTGGGGAATCTTGAACTCACTCCGGTAGCCATTGCAACAGGCAGAAAGTTGGCTAACAGATTGTTTGGTCCAAGCTCGTTCAGGAAGCAAAAACAAGATTTTGATAATGTTCCAACTGCTATATTTGCTCACCCTGAGGCAGGATCCATTGGTTTGACGGAGGATCAAGCAATTGAAAAGTATGGGAAGGAATCCATCAAAATATATAACTCCAAATTCACTAGTATGTATTATGCCATGCTAGAAAGCAAGTCACCCACCAGATATAAATTGATCTGCGCTGGTGATGAAGAAAAAGTTGTGGGTCTACATATAGTTGGCGATGGTTCGGCTGAAATTCTACAAGGCTTTGGTGTTGCTATAAAAATGGGTGCCACTAAGGCAGATTTTGATTCATGCGTTGCAATCCACCCTACTTCCGCGGAGGAACTTGTTACCATGACGTGAATCCTTTTCATTTATAAATTACTGCCAGTCCATCTAAATAAAACCCAATTTATGTAATAACTGATTTAAGCAGCGATTGAAACAGCTAATATAAGTAATGATATCTTGATTTTTAAATTAAGAAACTATCAAGGAAGGGATACAATACACAGTCTTCCCAAAAGTACATCGATACATAGAAGTTTAAACACAAAGACAATTATGCAATCGGTCAAATCTGTCTTTCAAATTTAAGCCTTCAAAGAGGAAGCTCTTCTCTTTCTTTCTTCAGCCTTACCAGCCTTTCTCTCGACCAATCTCTTGGCCAACAACTGGGCGTACTCGGCAGCAGCCTCTCTTTGAGCTTGAGCATTCTTGATCTTCAAAGCTCTTTGGTGTCTCTTCCTTTGCAACCTTTGAGGAGTAACCAATCTTTGAATCTTTGGAGCCTTGGTGTAAGACTTCTCACCTTTGTTGACTTCTCTTCTAATAACGAAATCACGGACATCGTCATCCTTGGTCAAACCAAAGAACTTTCTAATGTGGTTAGCTCTCTTTGGACCCAATCTCTTTGGCACAGATTCGTTGGTGATACCTTCAATTTCTTGGTCGCCCTTCTTGACAATGATCAAGGCCAAAACAGCCAAATCTGGACCAACAATAGCACCTCTGACAGACTTTCTCTTTCTCTCACCAGTTCTTCTTGGTCTGTAACAAGAAGTGCCCTTAGACATCAACAACTTGACTCTGCTTGGCAACAAGACACCCTGTTTCATTGGGAAACCTTGTTTATCGTTACCACCGGCAATCTTGAAGACGTAGCCCTTGAATTCATCACCGACAGCTTCACCGTCAACTTCCTGACCAATTCTCTTTTCATAGAAGACACGAACACGGTGCTCGTCATCGACCTCGATGGTCTTCTGTGTACCATTAACTGGGTAAGAAATGTTCAACTGTAATTTACGTTAGTACAAATGTCTCAAACCTGTTACAGTACAAAATCTCCGAAACATAGTCCAAATCCACCAAATCACTCATTCACCTAGATATTATCTATATGGAGACGAACGCTATTAACTTCATGACTTATATCTCACAACCAACAATGCTATTACTGCGGCAAGTTTTAACGACTATCAAGTCTCTTATAGCACCTCCAACCGGCAAAAAATGACTAAACTAGCAATATGGCAATATTCGTTTTGTACTTGTTTAATATACCCTATAACATACCTTCATTATGGGTTGCTTGTCTCCTCTATGATACCTCTATACTATTAAATTCAATGAGCCGTTAAATTTAAGAGTGATGATAAAAATGATTTTTTAGCGCAGCGTGTCTAGCTGGAGAGAACCAGGGCAGTTGGTTACTGCTAGGCAGGCCGATGGCAGTCTCCACCCCCTTCGAGCGCGCTGAGCTTCCGCCCGTAGGCGGAAGCCGAGATAAAAACGAGCCCCGGCTACGCAGAGGGTAGCCGGGGCTCGTCTTCCAGGCCGAAATAATTTACCCAGTCGTGTGCTTCGTAGCATGAGGCGCGGGGGCGGGGGTCTTACTGCTGGGAAGGTAAGAGGATTACGCAGAGGAAAAAACAAACACATTGTACAGAAAACTCACAAAACGCGCGGTGAAATTAATATATGTCTGTGTGTGTATGGGTTTGTGTATGGGTGTTACAGTCACAAGACGATCTGGCCAGCTTTAATATATTGTCGATAGACTATGTATAAGAAGAGGTTTGAAAGTGTCTAGTATGACAGCGAAGACATGGAGATCTAGATCGCGAACTGTGTCGTGAAGTAAACTATATATAGACAGTCATCTTTGTGTAGATCACAAAAAGAATGATGTCAGGATTGAAACGCGGGTATGGTATAATTATATAAGATAAATGCAGTAATATGTGTGAAACACCTGTAAGGAGTCCTATATCGTATCTAGAAAAGTATATTAACCAAAAACGCATTACTGTGAAAAAGGGAAATGTTTTAAGGGAGGTTAACTTTTATCATCATTCCCCTTTTCCTCATTATGAGTTTCGTTGAGGAAATTAAAGTACCTTGCACCCAATGGGGTTTGAGTTGCTCCATTAATATAGGGCGTAAACCCAGTACCGCTAGTGTTTAAATTAGTCGGAAGAGGGATGGGGCCTCCATTGGGATTAGCTGGTCCTGAAGCAGAAGATGAACGGTTGAAGGGCCATTCTTGAAACATTGCCATAGAGCCGTTCGGTGAGGCAACCATCAGATCATTTACGTATTTGGAGGGCAGCGTGCCAGACATGGGGCCTACAGACGGATCACCCTGCAATGGTTTTCGCTGTTGTAAAGTCTGCAGCTGTCGCTGAGACGGTTGATACTGAGGATTCTGTGAGGAGGATACCATCGTGTTCGCACCACTTGGGGCTGGTTGTAACGGCGTTGCAAAGTATTGTTGAATTGAGGGTGAAGCAGTAATGGCGGAAGGAAGAGTTGTATAAAGCATTCCTGTGGAAGCAGACGGCATAATATCTATATTTCGCTGTCGGTCAGTAATGCTTGGGACTTCAGGTATTCCTGGAGCATTGACAGATACCGGGGTATTGTTTCTAGAGTTTGACGGGTTGGGGAGCTCAAGTTGACCATTTTTTGTAAACTGAGATTGCTTTGAGCCTGCAATTACTTCGTTACTTGAACATGATGAGGGTTGGCTCTTGATAGATCCGGTAGAATTGCTGGTTGGGATTTGAACTCGTAACACAGGTCTTGCGCCTTGTTTGTTTGGGGCTTGTGAAACAGCCGCCGAGCTGGATGGTGAAAGTGAGGATACCGCAGAGCTGCCTGTGCTTCTCAAAGCTGATTCAGGTCTTGAACTATGTTGAGTATTTGGTGTTGGAGCATTATGAGTACCCCCTTGGTGTGATGACGAATGGTACGGATTGAATGGTTTCTGAAATGGCGGATGAACGTTAGTAGGTTGAGCTGACTGCCGAGCTGACTGTGTTTGCGACTGCGACTGCGCCTGCGGTTGCGGCTGCGGTTGCGGCTGCTGCTGCGGTTGAGGTTGCTGCTGCTGCTGCTGCGGTTGTTGTTGTTGTTGCTGCTGCTGCTGCTGTGCTTGTTGATGATCCATGAAGGAAGAGGCTGCATTATACAAATTGTGGAACTGTCTCTGAACGTGTTGCTGCAGCGGATTGAACTTTGGAGGTTCACCCACCTTGAATCTTTTCGCAAACGGTTCATCTACTCCTTCCTCTTGTTCTTCCCCCTGACCCTGCTCTACCCCCGTCTGAGCCTCTAGCGGAATGACTTCCTGTGTCTGGTCTTTGATCTGCTGCTGGATCTTTATAGACGGTACTGTGTCATTCTGCTCATTGCTTTCAGGCTCTATGGTATCATCCTCATCATCGTCATTATCATCATCATCCTCATCGTCCAAATCTTCTTCATCAACCTTTTCAATCCGGGCAGTAGACCCATCATATGGCAATTCGCCTGCAAACTTAATCGGTTTTCTTCTGCGCTTCTCATTCAAAACAACCTTCGGTTTCTTCAAATAATCACCATAATCAGCAGGCGTTTTCACATCATGAGGCAAATCGGCCCGCTTATAATGTTTAAGAAGGTCATCGGTATCAACAGAAGAAAATTCATAGAAAGTGTTATTATTCCCCAAGATGATAACAGATACATCAACTTGGCATAAAACTGCCAGTTCGTGTGCTTTCTTAAATAGCCCTGCCTTACGTTTAATAAAAGTACTGTCAGAAGATAGTTCGTTAGTTAAAATATCCTTTTAGAATCGCTAAAAAGCAACATCAAGCTCAGCTAAGCCGCGTTTGTTCAACATACACTGTCCTATTCCTATCTTGAGTGATAGGCTCAATTGCAATTTTACGTCTACCCATCTTCTCCTATGCAGTATAGAAAGCTGCTCTCTTTCTCCCTCGGTTGCTCTGCTGTCCAGTATAAGATCGGTCCCCTTCGTATGATCGATTTACGTTTTCTATTAATTTACAGAATAACGAAAATAAAAACTGTCCAAAGTAGGCCCTCTTAATCAACGAAATGAAATGAAATGAGTATCAAAAACTAAAGAACGGAATTAAAACTTGATGCAAAAACAACTCCTCCCCTTGTACTGCTCATATAAAATATCCACACCAAAAACTAAATCTTCCTTCCTTCTTTCTTTCCTCTCGTATAGCCTGCTTCAGCGTCTGCTTTTTCTTCCTGCCTTATAACCAACAACAAGCTGGCTTTACTTAATACTAAAACCTCGTGCTATACTGGAGCCAGTTGACACACACGCACACAAACTAATTGTACTTTTACTCTGTTACCGGTAGTAGATCCTTACTTTACTTTTTTTACCTCTGCAAGTTTTCCCTCACGCCTTTTGAGAAACTCTGATTGTCTACCTGCTCCCTTACAAATACGTTAAATGTGAATTTTAACTAAACTTGTCTTGTATCAATCAACACTACTCTTTTGTTCACTCGAAACTACTACTAAGGAATCAACTTCAAAAAAAGAAGCTTGCTAAAAATAATCCCTCCTTCCCTGTTCCCTTTCCGCCTCGCACTTATTGGCTTAGTCGGGGGGAAGACGGAAAAGAAAAGTACGACCGTAATGCGACCTTGACGAGAGTCGGTCTTTACTACTCGGTTATTTTTGCTATTGGATTCAGATGTATGTGTGTAGCATGTTTGTATGGTATGTATGTATGCAGTCAAGCGGGGTAACTACAACGTTGTTCGAGGCTTGGTACCTCTGAGGTTTGGTGAGTAATGTTGTACGCGTTCTTTAGTTGAAGGTAAGAAGGTCTGTTTGTAGCCAATTAGCCACGAGGCTTAACAATCACGGAAGGGCTCTACAGCTGTATTTACAGGAGATGCGGGAGGCTCCTCGAGCATAGAGGTTTCTCTTGGAGCCGATGTATTCGTCGTCTTCTTGGCCTTCGAGCCGAGAGATTATAGGCGTAGGGGGAATAAAGGAAATATATTATGTAGGTACTTTATACCCAGTATGGATTACATGGGGCGGGGGGTTCAAAGAAGAGCGAATTGTTTTTATCGGAGGGTGGCACTAGGGATGTGTAGATAGACGATGGCCTTGTGGAGGGAAGGGATCCAGGGCCTCTCGTTCTGTGTGTGTATGGCTTTAGCGTTCGATGAACACAACAGCTGCAGGAATTCGCAGAGATAAAGATTGCCATGTTGCGGTGCGCCTTTTGGCGCACGCACAGAGACGCACAGACACTGTGCATATGCAACTTTTGATTATATACTGCTAAATCTGGCTGCATGAAAAAGACAACCGACTGGATTAAAAGATATGGATGTTGGAATGAACTGCCAAATGAATGCTGCGGTTTGGGAGCTATATGCTCGAGGAATAAGCGATAAATGTCTTTCTCGTTCTGTGGTGTTTGAATTCGTTTTACTATTATAGAAAATATTCCGAGCCTCAACGGTTTATATATGTCGCGGGTACAAGCTGAGAGGAAGGAAGTGCAACTTTGTAAAAGGTTCTTTATAGAGAAGGAATTATTAGTACTTGGTTTTACGATGGTCTATGCACTTTGAGTTGGATATCTATGAAGGAATTGGTTGTGGGAGAATGTGAGTCTTATTTTTACTTTTTCTTTCCCTAGTTGCATAACTTGTAGAGCGTCAGCGAAAATATCTGAGTGACACCGCAGGAAGCAAGAAGCACAGGCTTGAATGTATCATCGGAATTCTTAGTGTAAGGACAACAGTAACTCATTAGTTTTTATAGATCGGAATTTTTCAACAGGATTTTATTTACGGTGGAGGGTGTGTGTAAAGGTTCTACCACGGGGTCATGTCGTGGTGACTGAAGAAAGGTCCGCCGGTCATTGGATTATCTCAGCAAAGCCTCGCAGAGGAGCGAAAGAAGGGGACAGCCCAGAGGCACAGAGCTGCTTTCTGTATGAGTACTATAATAAGTACAATCACTCGGTTGAACGTTTGGAAGTGGTTATTAAAAGCGAATTGTGTTTAGAGCGTTTTTCGCAAGACAGCTGCCAAAGGAATTAGACGAACACATAAGTGGGGCAGCCGATGTTTGGAGGTTTACTTGCAATGAAGCCATATCCGGAGCCACTTCCGGTTGGGTTTTGGGGTGAGCCGACGTCGACCATTGATTGGTGTGAGGAAAACTACGTTTTATCGTATTATGTTGCCGAGTGGTCGAATACGATCACTAATAGTGTGTTTATTATTCAAGCTGTGTACTTGACGTACTCTAGTATACGCCACAAACTAGAGAAGCGGTTTATCCTGACGAGTTTGGGGTTTGGACTGGTTGGGATTGGGTCTTGGTTGTTTCATATGACTTTGAGATATGAGTTCCAGCTTTTGGACGAGCTCCCTATGGTTTATGCGACATGTGTTCCTACTTGGAGTGTAATGTGCGAACAGGAATTGGTTGGAGAGCCGCGACGTATTGGTACCGTGTTACAAAGGAAGAGATGGTTAATTGGGGCATCCATATTTGCAGGTGCGTTGGCACTGACTTGTATATATATGTGGATATACACCGATCCTTTTATTCATGAGCTAGCTTATGCGTTGGTGACGGTATATGTTGTGATTTATTCTGCCCATCTGGGTAGGAAGTATATCACTGATTCAAAAGAATGGAATAACTTACGCACTTGTATGGTACTGGGCGTTACGACGTTTGTAACGGCATACATCCTCTGGCAGTTCGATGTACATGCGTGTAACTTCTGGATCAGGATAAGGAGGGACTACTTAATGCTGCCATTTGGAACCCTTCTGGAACTTCATGCCTGGTGGCATGTTCTTACTGGAACTGGAGTATACTACTACGTAGTATACCTCATATACTTGAGACAGCTCCTTCATAACAGGAGAGATAAATACATGTTAATATGGCGATGGAAGATATTTCCAGAAGTTGTTCATAATGACAACTCCCTCTGTCAAAACTATTCTTTGGGGTTCTTAGGACCACTTCAAAGCCGTGCGACCAAGAAGTCTTCAGATCATCAAGACTAGTTCTATACCACCCTCCAAATTACAATTTTGTCGTATTAAAGCCTTTATTTTAAGCGTCGGTCAGAAAATTCATATCCCGGGTCTCTGAGACTTTCTCTTTTAGCTTCCTATATGTTTCTATGACATGATCTAGTAACTGTTAATCTATATTTCCAGAGCTTTTTATACCACAGACAGTTTAGTAGCGCTTGGAAACTGAATTGATATCATTATACATAAATACATGTTTAGTGATATATACCTACCGTTGTTTCTTACGTTTTTGGATATTGATTTATAAGTACTTCCATATGTAAGGCTCCGATGAAGAGGAATCGATGTGTTATTTCACTAGCCTATCCTGTTGTATATAAGATGATTTTAAAACAAGATGTATTATGAAGATGCTCTACCAATACCATGTCTATAACTCTCTGAAAAGTCTCATATCTGTATTTGTCAAAGGTTGCACTAATGAGTTCAAATATCCCTCCTAAATATGAAACATCATACAACGACTACAGATCTGATACTTTCACGATTCCAACGAGAGAACTATGGGACCAAGTATACGAATCTTCAGTTGGAGATACCATATACCAAGAGGATACAGACACATGCCTCCTTGAGACCCGTATTGCCCAAGAATTTCTAGGTGGTGAGATGTATGGTGGCCAAAAAGCAGCAGGTCTCTTTTGCATGTCAACTACCATGTCTAACCAACTCGCTATTCGTGCTTTGTTGAACAGAGCACCCCCATACTCTCTACTCTGTGATAGACGTACGCATGTATTTGCTAACGAGTGTGCAGGTATAGCGGTTTTATCACAAGCATTGGTAATAACGGTCGAACCTTCTAATGGGCATCATCTGACTCTTGAAGACATTAAGGCTAATTATATCCCGGGTAATTACAATACGCAAGTTGCACCAACAAGAGTCATCAGTTTGGAGAATACTCTTCATGGAATGTGCTTCCCGCTTCTGGAAATGCAGCGTATCAGTGAATGGGCACATTCTGAGGGGATTTTGTTGCATTTAGATGGTGCAAGGTTGTGGAATGCTGTTGCTGTTTCTAATGAAGAAAACAAGTTGGAATACATGAAAAAGATTAGTAAGTGCTTTGACTCTATTTCCCTTTGTTTTACTAAATCAATTGGAGCACCGGTAGGCTCAATTATCGTCGGAGGTACTGAATTCATCGAACGTGCTAGGCATATTCAAAAGCAGCAAGGTGGTGGTCTCAGGCAGGCTGGGTTTCTTGCGCGTATCGTCAATCACTGTATTAATAAGAATTTTCCTGATGTTATAGCCACTGTTTCTAATAAGACCGCTGCCTTTTGGAAAGATTTACGTTCTGAACTCATAGAATCTTATGGACTTGAGTTGAAATTGCAACACCCTGTGGAGACGAACTTCATATTCATTGATTTGGAAGCATCTAATATTTCTTTGAAAAAATTCCTCGAATTTGGTGAAGCTAATAATGTAAAATTCTTTAATAATGGTCGAATTGCTTTCCACTTCCAGAATATTGGTGATGATGGATTGAAGCTCTTGAAACAAGTTTTTATAGATATTGCACGGTATTATGCTGAAACACCTATAAAGACGGCGTGACTCCCAGTGGAGTTTACTGACTACAAGTGAATGTCTCAATGTAGGACTTTTTATATATATATTATGTCCTCGAAATTGTCGTATTGTGTTATAAGCACTTTGAAATTTTAAAAATATTTTGACATATAAGGTCCGTCAAGTTCGTAGCCTAACCTAGCATAGTAATTTCTTACACCAACACCTGAGATGACGGAGATTTTCTCAGAACCATGTTCTTCTCTGGAAATTCTTTCTGCTTCTTCCATTAGCAAGGTCCCAAAACCTTGGTGCTGAAACTTGCGCGGATCTCTGGAATGTAACGGCACAACCGACCCATAGACATGTAGTTCCCTCACGATGGATGTTCTTTGAGAAGTAAATTCCTTCCTGTATGTGTATTTTTTAGATGCCTTCCTCAGTCTTAGTAAGCCTATTAATATATCTTGCTTTGGATCTTCATAAGATAAGAAAGTTTCCCAACCTCCATTAGCGTAGTAGTCCCTTCTGATTAGCTCAACTTGGTCTGGTTGTACTTTATGATGTACTTCTTGAATTCCAACTTCTCGTGTACGAACATCTCTGCAAGATGTTCCAAAGTCTTTCATTCTGGCTAACGCCAGCTCTCTCAAGTTCCCGTTTTCGACACCAGACGTCACCAAAGGCATTGGTATATCCCTTTGTACACGATAAATTCTGGTCCAAGGGGGGACTAACGCCATTACACGAGCTACCAAATCAACCAATGCATTTGCGTTATAAGACTTATACCTGCCGGATTTCCACAGTTCATACAACCCGGTACCTCTAATAACTAGGGTGGGATATATTTTCAACCCATCTGTTCTGAAATTTGGATTTTCAAAGTACTCCTTAAATTGTTCAATATCCCTTTCCATGCCGACGTTTGGTAGGTCTGGCATCATGTGGGAAACAACCTTATAGCCTGCATCTTTAGCAACGGCAAACGTTTCACAAACAGACTTGACTGTATGGCCTCTATTAGTATCACGAGCAACATCCTCATACAAAGACTGAACTCCGATTTCTAATCTAGTGCAACCATATTTTAACATATCATCTAAATGCGTCCGTGTACAGTAATCTGGCCTGGTCTCAATAGTAATACCAACACACTTAGTCAGGGATTGCTGAGAATATTGGATGGACTCATCGATGTTATTGCCGTTAAAACCAGACAATGCATTGTGCAACTTAGCAATGAAATCTTCACGATACTCCTTAGGCAACGACATGAATGTTCCTCCCATAATAATGTACTCAACTTTGTCAATAGAATGGCCCAGTTGTTTCAACTGTTCAATTCTACCGCGAGCCTGCTCATATGGGTCATATCTGGCCCTAATTGCACGCATAGATGTAGGTTCATAACCGGTGTAGGATTGGGTCGAGTATTCAAAATCTGAATCGGGTCCTCCAGGGCAATAAACACAGATGTTTCCTGTATAAGCAATATGCGGGCAACGATGCGGTTTACACATTACCGCTACAACTGCAATCCCAGAAGCTGTTCTAACCGGCTTCGCCTTTAATTTAGGAAGTAAATACTTCTTATGCTGGTCTGGAATAGAAGTAATAATATCTGTCAGCCTTGGTTGCTGTTTCAGCTTGTACTTCTTAGAATATCTCGTGATTAAGCCATTTAAATTAATTTCTCTGGTGGATCCATTGCTTAAGGAAGTAACTAATTCCAACGTAATATCCGAACAGCATTGAATAAAACGCTCCTTCTCTGGAGCAAGCCTCTGTTTATTCGTCTTCTCTCCTTTACACTTTCTACCCATATTATATGCAGCTTCTAGCCTCCACTTAATCGAGTTATGTTACTATATTTGATTGAAATATGTCTATATAATCCACTCCTCATCGCATCGAGCAACTTGCAAGAATTTCACTTAAAATTCACATCCCGGTGTACGGGTCTCTCACGTGACTAATAAACTGGAACGTATTTGGGAGTACCTTGGCTCAAAATGCTTTGGTTCGTCATAGGTTGTCAATACTACATATATCCAACGTTATAAGAGCATTACATTAGATGTATAATGCTTTCGTGTACTTATTATATTAGCTGTTGAAATTAAAGATCGGTCAACTGAAAAAAAACATTAACGTCTAGGGTGGCAATATCAACAAAATCATAGAAAAACATTTACGAGTTAAAGGATAACCATTAGACTTTGCATTCAGGCTGTTTAGACTGTTGAAGTATAATTAAGGACAGTAAACTTCAAATTCTGCTTGTTATCTATTTTAGCTTACCTATCATTTCATTTTGATGAATCATGTCAACAGATACAAGAAGAAGAAGAAATCAGAAGAAAAAGCAAAAGCTGAAGCAAAAAAAAGCTGAAAGACGGTTATCAGAGCGCGTTGGTGTTAATAACAATGAGCCTTTCTTGGCTGCTTCCTCTGCTTGCGAACTTATGGGTAGTTTATCATCTGTTGAGTCAAATGGCGCTCAATTTACGGAAGGAATGACTGACAATGAAATCGCTGATGATTTGAAGGTATTAAACACTGAAATGCAACATATGACATCAATTACAGAAAGGTTCAGATCAATTCCGGAGGTACCCAGTGAATTAGAAGACGTCAGAAGAAATGAACATTCTGAAGTCATACAGGATAACACATCTCCACAGAACGTTAAAGGTGATTCAGTTGATGAGCTGATACATCAATATGGTGCTCCAACAGGTGGCTCAAACCTAAAGATAGACATAGTGGATTTCGCTCAAAAGACTGTAAATGTCCTTCCAGTTAATTCGGAAGATCATCAGGTTGATGAATTATTCGCGGGGAATACCGACGATACCAAAATGCCTTGGGATGACCTTACTACTACAGAAAACAACTTTCAGCAGTCTCATATTCATGAGTCTGAACTTTTGATTGATGAAAATAAGCGTGTTCTAGAAACAACTTCGATTGCTCCTGAAGTGTCGATTGATTCCTTATTTGATGAGCCCACATCACATATCGATTTTCTAAAAGAATTGTCTCGACCTATAGAATCAACAACTAATGGCCCTAAAATATATAATGTTCAAATTAGGCCTGCAGAAAATGTGGCTCAGTGTGCTACTACAAAGGAATCGGACTTAGATCATGGTGACACCCTTTTTGGAGATGCTTCTCCTTCCAACCTTCCTTGGGAACAACCTGCAGAAGACAGCAAAGAGCCAAGTGTTTTACTTTCTGACCATAAAGAGGATAGCAATGGAAACGGTAACAAGCATGTACCGATCATGGATGAATTATTTTCTGCTACATCTATTCAGGAGAAAATTCCCTGGAAAGAAGCTGATGTTCCAAATACTATGAAACCTGCAAGTGTGCCTCAAGAACATCATGATAATAATAAACAAGAAGCCAATTCAGATGAAGCAGTGAAGAAGTTTTCATTTCTGGATGACGATGACGATTTGTTAAAAGATGAGGATGAGCAAGAAGATGATGATAATGGCAGTAACAAAAGTGGTGATATTTCTGAAGCTCAAGATGATGACAGCTTTTTGGATTCAGATGAGGAGCTACCTTCAGTATCTCAAGTAGGTGGAAGTAATTCCTATCTTCCAAAGGGGCCTGGTCCCGGTTTTACCCAATCTATGCAAAATGCCCAAGGTTCGTCTTATTCTGTTAATTCACACACTACATCTGCATATACAGCAACTATGCCAAAGCAAAGCATTATTTCTAGTATATCTACTCCAGAGACCCAAAAAAATATGAGATATGCACCTCTAGTCCAGGCTTCAATCCAGCCTTATCCTCAACAAACCGTACTTCAAGGCAGACCAAATATTTTTGGTACTGATCCACAAGACCAGAGCTTAATAAAGCCTGTTCCCCATGAATCGATAAGGAAACTAGAAGAGGAAAAGAAGAAATCTGATGCATATGATTTTCCTCTTGATTTGGTCAAAAAAAATGAAAAACAATCTGCAAGACCGGTTGGGGTTCCTTCCGGGGTGAATTCTCTTGTTACAAGTCCTCGTGTTTCTGCACCACCACCCTTTTTATCTATGGGCCCTGTAAAGCAACTACATGTTGACCAAACTTTAGGTCAGGAAAAACCAGCTGTCCCAGTTATTCCTATTAAGAATCCATATCAGCCGATTTCTGAAACCTCCACTCCTGCACTAACTCCACTGGTGGCCGGCTCGTCGCATCAAAAGACGTTATCCACTTATAGCAATATATATGCTCCTGTGCCAAATACACCGTTATCCCAAAATACCTCAGAAAATTCGTATGTGACATCTGGTGCAGTTCCTCCTCCACCTAAGCTATTTGTACAACCAGGGCAACCTCAGCAGTCTGGTCCTTACGGACTTATGGCCCATCAAAACACAAACAAAAATGTTTTATCCCCTCCCTCTCAAAATGAACTGCCTAAGGATCGCAGATCAGTAGGTTATGGAATGACTTCAAGAGCAAGAGCCACAAGTAATGCCTCCGTTAGTAGCATTGGCTCTTACGGCACTCAAGCAAATCCTTACACCCTCCAAGCAAACCAACAACGTATTCAATTTCCGCAGAATCAAATGCATCTCCCTCAACCTGTTCCAGCACTTCAAACTTTGGGCCTTGGCGTTAATGCTGGTTCAGCTGCACCTTCTCCAAGCACACAGAAGAGAACTCATGCCCGGTCGAATTCTAGCATATATGCACCTGCACAAGCCCCTCATGCATCAAAATATGCTCCAACTGTTCATCCCCATTATCAGCAGAAATATCAGGTAAATAATGGAAGCGTTCAAAAGGGTATTCCTGCCGTTGTTCCTTATGGGCGTCCTGTTGTAAATATCCAGACTCCTGCTACAGATCCGGCTCCTGGGCCTGTTCAAGATAACTACGAGTTAAGTCGCCGGCAATTTCCAATATTCAACTGGAGTCAAACGGCCAAGATTGTTTATGCCATGCCTGCAAATCCTAATTCTAGTGACTTCATTGTTCAATCCAACAATGCCATCAAAAACCTGACTGTTTGCAACTTTGATTCGGTCTTGAAACCTGATATTGCTTTACGTGAATTTCCTGGACCGTTAGTTAGAGGCAAAACGAGAAGGAAGGATGTTGTCAAGTGGTTGGAATTAAAGATGAAATTCCAACAAGAACAGCACGCAGGCAAAAATATGTTATTGCTTGCTGTTTTAAAACAAAAGCTAGAAAACCATGCCGCGCTGAAGGAATTTTCCAAGGTTTTATATGATTCCGAACAACTACTTCCTTATCTCACACAACCAAATCAGACTTCTAGAACTGCACCTAATGCGTTCAAACTGGAAGCGAGTAGCCAACTGCATATTTTGGCTTCTTTGCAAACAGGCTCTCCTGATGCTGCTTTAGACTTAGCCTTAAGTCAGAAAGATTTTGCTCTTGCCTTAGTTTTAAGTAGTCTATTGGGAAGGGAGACATGGGCCAGTGTCGTTGACAGATATTTACATGAAGAATTCAACGACTCCACTTTCAGGAATCCATTTTCTGTGCATTTGCTAGCTTTCGTATTTCAGGTTTTTGCTGGAAATTCTAAGAGGATTTTACAGGAGCTCACTACTGATCCTGTAAAGGGTAATTGGAGTTTGCAATATTGGAATATGATTTTGGCTGCAATTTTGAATAATATCAACAATTCCTCTGAGGCCATACCAATACCACCTGTGGTAATTGAATTTTTAGTGGGATTCGGCGTTTACTTGATCCAACACAACCAAATTGAGGCTGGTATTATATGTTTCGTGATTGCAAACGTCCCACTGTCACAAAATGAAGTGATTCCTCAGTCAGGTGTTAACTTTGCATCTTTGGGTAGCATTAACTCGTTGGATGCTATTCTGCTATCTGAAGTATACGAATTTAGTTATGTCACTGAAAATGAGCAACTTACTCATTTTCCAACGTTATTATATTCAAAGGCTGTTCATGCTGCAACGTTATTAGATTACGGTTTCGCCACGACTATTTCTAAATATGTCGATGTTATTACTAATTCCATGAGAAATTTGGCGAAGAATACTTCTTTGTCAATTGCTTTATCAAATCGCTTGGAGTTAATAAACGTAAGATTATCTGGAATCACTACTGGTTGGTTAGGCAAGCCTAAATTTAGCAGCGTGTGGGGTCAATTAGACAAGTCCTTTAATAAATTTATTGCTGGAGATAGTGATGATTCAAGCAAACAGCATGATAAGACTGTTTTTGATAATTTTACCCCAAATGCTTCAAGAAACGCATCAACACTTGATTTAAACCATAGTTTTACTCCAATGAGACCACCTGTTGTAGGAAATGCGTCTATTCCACGCAGTCACTCTGAATTGCCTTTGTCAAATAAGAATACCTACGCGCCTCATTCGGTTAATGATAACCATGTTATCAGCTCATCTCGTATTGCTGGTACGGCTTCTGGAAACGAAAACGTAAACACACCAATGGCCACTGTAACCGATGGTCAAGTTCCTACTCTAAAAATGACCCATTCCCAGTATAACCCTAGCAACCATCATTCTCCTAGAAACTCTGATGATTCTCACGGATTTTTAGATCATGTCTGTCAAGCAGGTATTCCATCTCCAGCAAACTGTCACACTAGAAATTCTAGTATTCCTCATGCGGTCACGCCTCCGCCAATATTTTCAGCACCTCCAAAGAAGCAAACATGCAAATATGAAACTGGTACTGGAAGTACACTTTCTGTTGATCAGCAATATTTAGATCGCACACATTCTGGGAATTCACCTCCTAAGCCTCACAGTAACCCAACTGTTCATGATATGAATATTACCCCTGCAAAGTTAGCTGCTATGCAAACTAATAGCTCGATGACTGATTTTTTTGCGCCACCCCCTATGAACGTTGATTCTAAACAAAGTGGGAAACCTTTTGCGCATGGAATCCTATCCCACAGTATTCCATCCTCTTCTAGGCAGTCATCAACATTTTCTGAGGTCCCACCACCGCCTAAAAAATCTGGAAGTGGTGTATCAACGTCTCCTCGCATAAAGAAATCTGCAGTTAATTATGCACCGTCCAATCAATACGGCTCACTCGTGAGTCAGCCTATATCTGCAAAACTCCAAAATTTGAGCGATGAGGCTGATGTTTCTGGTGCTTCACCCCAACCAGGATCTGTTGGAGAAACTCCAGAATCCTCATCTGTTGGGCTGGGTGATAATACTGTCATTCATACATCACCAGTTTACGACAAGAGACCACAAGCTTCAGTAAAAGATGCTAACCCTTCACCAACTTCAATGAAGCGAATTATATTATCCGATCAGGATGAAACATTTAAAGATGAACATCTTCTAGAAACTAGAGCTGGAACTACTCAAGATTCTGCAAGCACAATAATCAAATACTTTTGTGATGACGCTCCAAATGAAAGTATAACGGACACAAAACCCACACAAGGTGATTTCAGTCCTGGGGCAACTAAATCTACTTCAGTTATTAATGGGAATTCCTTGAGTTCGGCAAACTTGCCTTCGAAATCTGAACATCTGGTTAATGCCTCAAAAAATGTATCCAAATATGTTGAGAAACACGTACCTGTTTCGAATCCGTACGCCACCAACAACAACTCCACTTCCGCTCTATCAAGCGCACATCCTGTTAGCAATACTTCTTCCAGAAGATCATCTATAAATCCTTATATGCCCAAATCATTAATTGACGAATCATTCAGTGGAACCACCAAACAAGATGATCCTGAAGGTTTTTCTAAGCCTAGTTTTGGGTATAAATTATCCAAATTCGGATCACGCGACCATATTGGCAGTTCTGTCTCTGAACCTATTCCGGAGTCCGAACATTTAATGTCACCAGTTTTGGCTCATCCAGTTCCTAGGACTTCCAGGTTCGAACCTATCAGGGAAATTTATAAAAATGAAGAAGACAGTTTCAGATCTGATAAAGTTCCAGTAATTCGAGCTGCATCTAATCCAAACTTTAATCCTTATACCCCAAGCGCTAGTGAACAATATTACGACGATGTGGTTGAAGACGAATCCGATGATGATGACGAGCAAAATGATGACGAAAAATTGAAACGGGAAATGGACAGGAAGCAGGAAGTAGAGCGTAAAAAGGAAAAAGAGGCTGCAGCATCGAAGGCAGCTTCTGAAAAGCCTACAACAAAATCTCAGGCTAACGATACAAGAGTCAACTCGGGCACACGTTGGTTCGGTTGGCTCAAGAAGGATACCACCGAAAAGAAACCAATCAGAGCGAAATTGGGACAGAAGAACAATTTTTATTATGACGAGAAATTGAAACGGTGGGTCAATAAGGACGCTGGTGAAGAAGAAATATTAAAGGTTTCAACCCCTCCTCCCCCTCCTCCTGTCGTTAAAAGGAAAATTAACAACACTCCTGAGATAAAGCCACGATCTGGATCAATAGTAGGCGGGCCTGCGGTTAGAACTCATGGGGCAGTTGCCCCAATTAACCCACAAACGGGCGAGTGTATTGCAAGTACTTCTGCTCCATCGCCATCGTTATCCCCAGTTGTGCCCTCTAGGCAAACCTCCTCAACCATTAGTCTTTCTGGGAAGAGTGCAAACGGTTTGGATGATTTAATCTCTTTGACTTCTGGCCCAAGCAGTGCTGTTTCCAGAAGAAAAAAGAAGCCTGGCCGTGGGTATGTCAACGTTCTAAATAACTTGTGAACCCATGTTAGCTTCCATTCTACAAGGATACATCTAAAAAGATATATTTCTTTATAATAGTACAAATTTAATTGCGAGTTTTTAAAATTAATAAAATAGAGTTTTCTTATGCAGTGTATTTACAATATTTATTTGCATACCTTAGATATAAATCTAATCCGCGACTAAAATATCGGCATGCAGGGTTAGGTTCCCTTCTTCGCTGTAGGTTGTTCCCTATATATGTCACCATTGATCTTCATCGTTTCAATTAGAGCTTTGGTATCCGTGTCCATAGCAGCCGGAAGTTTTGCTTCAGGAGCACTTTCAAATACAGAGCCAATCAAATATATATCATTGGTGGAGGCATCGCAAAGAAACGCTACATAATCAACAAGATCTCTATGAACTTTGTCCGCTTTCCCGGTACTTTTGTCCAATCTGATCAATCTTTGTTTGGTATTGAATTTGTAAATTAATTGGATCATCTCTAAAGGTCTGCCTGGTATCATTAGAGCCTGAGTAGATGCCAACTTTGGAATCTCGTTGAATTTAATTAATTCCCATTCGAACTGTGTGCCTTTAGGCAGTTGTCTTGCTCTAACACGCAAAGCCTCTTCCACCCAAATTGAAACAGTTGGAGCTACCGAATCAATATTTTTGCTAGCAAATCCCTTATTAACATTCACGTACGACTCTATGGCTTTATTTTTCCACAACAGGAACTTAGGTTTAATACCAGATTGGTAGCGAAAGAGAGCCACTTGGACCGTATTTAACCCAAAAGTATACATCCTCCTAATTAATGCTCTAGTCACTACCAATGGAGATGAGAATACACTTGGAAGGTTTTGATAAGATGGAGGGATATAAACTTCATTAGCAACACCCAAATGACGTGGATTGAACGGTGCCGGTTTAAGATGGCCATCTTCATTGGCTTTCTGAAGTACCCTCGAACTGGAAAAAAAACGATTCTGGATACCTACAACAGGGCCCCTGGTGAATCTCAGACACAACATTTCAACCAACAAGCAACTCGCTGACCTACAATTAGTACTTTGTCCCAAGCTTCGTGATTAGTATACAGACTTGAAAAGTTCACCGAAAATTTTTGGTCACTCCTAACGTTAATATAGAAATAAGTTGGTCACCAAGGGGTTATTAGAATAGTTATCAGCTTAAGAAACAACATAGTGAGCGATATTGAGTTGTCATCTCTGGTTCTACGAGATGAAAGCTGTCCTAATTCAACTCAAGGTGAAAGATACAGAGCCTCTTAATTGGTCCAAGGCTTTGGCTTCATATTTAAAGAAAAGTTATGGGTCCTCTCAATGGAGTCAATTTTATGATGCAAAGAAAACTAAAGAACTAGATCAATTAAGGATTAATGCTAATTCAGATTTAGCGGCAGAAGCCCTTTTGGAGCAAAATTTGATGTATTATGCATATCTGGAACAGATGTACTTACGGCTTGGGAACCAATCGAATCAATTAGACCTATCTTTTACATGGTATGATGCAGAATATGGATCTGATACGTTGCACAAGTACAAGCAGCACACATTAGTGTTTGAAAAGTCTAGTATTTTGTATAATATTGGCGTTATTTTGACTCATATTGCTAGTGATAAACTCAGGTTGGACTATAAAGAGAGCTTACCTTATTTATCGAAGGCTGTCTCCTGCTTTAATTACATGAGTGAGACATTTTTGAACTCTCCGTCGATTGACTTGCGTGTAGAGACGACTAAGTTTTTGTCATCATTGTTACATGCAGAGGCTCAGGAGTTGTTTTTGCTGAAGCTTATCAATGGGCCAGATACTGTAAAACGTGCTTCGTTGATTAGTAAGTTAGCTTTTAGTTGTTGCAAGCTATATGAAGAATGTCGAGAATTTTACAGTGGTTCTGACGGCGAACTTGCTTCCTCTGTGCCATATGGTCAATCCAAATGGAAGAGTATAGTTTTTTCAAAGTACTATCTCTACGAGGCTATTGCGGCCTATAATTATGGTATATCTTTGGAACAGATAGGTAAGGTTGGTCATGCAGTTGCTTTTTTGAAGCTGGCCTCTACATCCATTGCAGAAGCATTACAGAATAACTCTCATTCAAAAGAGATCATTGCTGCAGAAAGTATCGGGAGAATGATAGATGAGAAATTGAAGTCCGTGTCCAAAGATAATGATTATATTTATCATGAACACATACCAAGTGATGTCACTTTGGAAGTCATTAAGCCCATGCACGCTATAAAATTAACGCCGTTTGATGCTATTATTGATGAATACTTAGAATCCGTTTCGGAATCCTGCAATGAAATATTTAAGGGCATAGTCCCTCTGGATGTATATGAGAAGGAAAGTATCTATTCTGAAGAAAAATCACAATTACTAAGAAAAGAGTTAGATGCAGTTGAAACAGCTGATTGGGAACTTGAATCGTTCGTGGAGTTTATGAATTTGCCAAAATTGCTTCAAGACTTGGAAACGAGGTTTACAGGCTTGTCAACTGTATCTGAAGATCCTCAAATCGCAATTATGAGAGAACATCTTAAAGCCTGGTCCGAAACTGTAACTAAGAGCCCGTTTTCTAATATTGAGAAGCTAACATCAGATATATTTGAAAAAAGGAAGAGCATTATGTCTTTGCTTAATACCGTCCCTACCCCAAACAAAGAAGATATTGTTAAAAATCAAGACTTCTTTAATCCAGGCATCTCAATCGGATGAAAATCTGTTTTCACTAGTAAAGCCATATGTGAGTGAAATCAAGTTGTTAAATAACTTTTCTCTTTTATGGAACAATTTTAATAGCTTCAACACGTCTCAGGATGAGTCAAATTTGCTAGACATCGATGATAGGAAGAACGAGGAAATTTTATCGAAATTGAAGTCCGTAAAAGAACAGTACGAGAATCTAAAGATCTTAAGGGATGAACGTACTACAACTGCTAGAGACTTGAAAGAAAAAATGAATGAGGACGATATAACTAAAATATTAATATTGAACCGGCAAAAATCAGATACTAGGACAAAAGCTATATTTCAAGAGGAGTTGGAGAAATTTAAACCGTTGAGCACTCGTATTGAGGCTACTATATTTAAGCAAGCGAATGTCATTAATGATATAAAGATTGCTCTGGATACAATCTTCAAACTAATGGGCACAGAAGGTAAAACTGCTGAAGACAAGGAAAATGATGAAAAACGGAAAGAGTTATATAATAGGCTACAACATGGTATCACTTCCTTTACAGTTTTCAGTAATGATTTTCCTAAAGGGCTTGCCTTCTATGACATGCTTTTACAAATGACGAAAGACTTGGTTAGTGCGAGTGCAAATAGTCCGCAAAGTAGTAGTAATACAGCATATGGGCTGGACGACATCCCACCATCTCTTGAAAGCAGAATGGGACAACTGAAACTAAAAAGCAGTGGAACATTTTCAGCGGACCAACAACCTACAGCGCTCCCTGCCCCTCCTATTCCACCTAGGGGGTATAAATCCTCCCAAAGAAAACAGGATTCGCAAAAGCCTTTTGGTTATCCACCTAATAATGAACGTAATAGGGAAAGCGGTTCACCCCAAGTACCTCAAAAACTTCCAACCGGAATTGCAGGCCTGGATTCTGTACGAAGCACCAATAGTAGCAACGAAGCATTTGAACAAAATCCAACGTCATTCTACAATTCACCATCGGTTTTTAATGAAGGCATGTACTCGAAATTCAGCCAATAGACTTAGCTTTTGATTCTACATCTATATATGCAAAAGGATAGGACCAATACACTAATTGTTATTATTATCTGTCAATTTCCTATTCTTAGCCTTTTGATTGTGTTTATTCTTTGCCTTTGTCAAACCCAAGATGTTGGTCGACCCCACATCAGATTGGGCAATTCGGATGAAACTGATCAATCCATCATCTATGATTGCCAAAATAAAACTTCTGTAGCCCTCTTTTAAACGTTGGATGTTGATGGCATTTGGCGAATACGTTATCCGCTTTTTCTTGCGGAGTTCATTAATGGAAGATTTCTTCTGTTGGGATGATAATTTATTCTGAGCCATGAAATCTCGCCTTAATATACCATTTGTATATGAATAATCATCCCATGTAGAAGTCTCATCAATATCAATCTCTTTTAAGAATTCAAACTTGTAGTCAAGTCTTTGGAATATGCTTTGAAACTCCTCACAGGTCGGGAAAGTTTGCGTACTGTCGTTTTTGTTATAAATTACAATTTGAAAATCTGGAAGACCTGGATTCTTCTTTTTAAAGTCTGATTGTGGTTTCCATACATTGAAAGATATCTTTCGCTCCTTTTTAACTTTTTCATTGGGTATTATTGTAGCCCGTTCTTGGTGTAACTCAGCAACTGTTTTTGGGGGGACATAGTATGGAACGAGCTTATTAAGAGATTCATAAATCTGTTGATAGGACGTATATCTATTGAACACAAAATGCAAAGGGTGGTAAAATGGAGCGTTGAATAAATTCAAACCAACACTGAAGAGAGATAGTATATTTTTTAGATTTAATGGCTTCAAAATGGAGTTTCTAATTAAAGGAGGATAAAAGCTGGTTGATTCTGTTGGGGCATTTTCAGTGGAATTTACGATAAACCCAAGTCTCTTTAAATGGGCATAAACAAAAAATTCATCAAGCTCATCTTGAGAATCAAAAAATCCATATATATCTTGAATACTAAGCAGCACTTCCTTTGCGAGATCTTCTTCGATAGTATTAACCATAATATAAGGCGCAATCGTACCTCTTTCTACCAAATAGAGAAATTCGTTTAACGTAAGCCAACATTGGCCCAATTTATCAAACCTCCCCATTGTATTCATGAAACTTCCCTTCGGTTTTGGAATCCGTGCAACTCTATGCTCTTTTTCCCAGTATGCTTTAACATGATGCTTGACCACAGATCCTCGAACAGAATTTGAAAGAGTATCGAACATGGTCTTTTTCGCTTCATACAACATGTGTTCCTGGATATTTGTACCATCAGGTTCATAATCTTTTTGGCCCCTTCTTGGCAAAATCGTTTGCTTTTTTTGGCCAACCTAGCCATTGGAGACCAATCTTGAATCAACTCATCCGAATCTGAGTCTGAATCAATATCATTGGGCTGCACAATCGGTTCCTCATTACTCATCAAATTAGACATTGCGGCGAAAGCGAGAAGCTTGAAAGATGCAATATATTATGTACTATATATAATATATAATATACTCATCCATCTATTAGATCAATCAATTTTGAACCATGGTACGTTTAAACTGCATTGTAGGTTTAATCGTCAAGGAAAAATAGGCGATGGCGATGTCAGTTAAAATGTGAACCATGAAAATTCCAAAAAAACAGTACTCCGATACCGGGAGTCGAACCCGGGTCTCCACGGTGAAAGCGTGGTGTGATAGCCGTTACACTATATCGGATACTTAATAACAGCGAAAACCTGAGTTTAATTTAACTATAATTGCATGTTTAGTGTCATGTGTTGTCGTAAAATCAAAAGAGAAGCTAGTAAACAGCGATAACCAAGCAAAGAAGCAGGGGATCAGATCCATCAGACGAAGATGAGGGGGCTGTCTAGTATTGTGATATCAGTCAAGAGTAGCAGGTTAATTATGTGCTAACCAGCACCCTGATCAACGTACGCCTTGTATCTCGGTTGTCTGTCCAAGATTAGCGACTATATAAGCAGGAATGGTCAACAAAGCACGTCCAGCACGTGACTAGAACCTCAAGGTATCACGTGACTTAAGCTAATCGTGCTCCGCAGTTTTCTTTTATTATACAATATTAATACGCACATTAATAACTAATTTTAAAGATACGTAAATCTATTAACTGTATGGGGTTTAGACCCTTTCTTCTTTCTTCACTAGTATTGATCTCTTGAATGTATTTTGTTTTTAAAATTTTGTAATATCAATTTAACATTCAAAATCTAAATGTTGTTGTGACTATCGTTTCACCCTGGATGAGCAATCTTTTAGAACAGCAAAACAGTTCAATATAATAAAGATTATTGAGTAATCATACTATATCTCTGTCCTTATGATATATTATACCACTAGAACACATAGTAGATCGTTGTAACCTACTGACTACTAGTGTATTTTCAATCCTTGTCTTATTATTATATCCCATTATAAAAAATCTTCAAACTTCTTTGGGCGGCTAAAAATTATCATAAAACTAACGACACACACTAATTACAAAGAAAACAAGAGGAAGACAAGCTACGACCAGAAGGGAAGTATTCAGTGGATTATGAGCAAGTATATTGTGGACTGTTGTTTAAACCATGAGATGCTATACTTGGTTTTACCAATGTTACAAGAAGTAGATTTAAACTGCCAGGAGGAGACTATTCGCGTCTTTAAAGAGATATTAACCAAAACGATTCAAGTAAAATTAGATAAGTTGAACAAGGCTCAACTTCTGAACAGGGCGTATAGTTCCAAGGATTTTTTAATGGAGGGGCAAGGTTCGGTAACGCTCGCTTCTAAACCAACCAAGGCACAGGAAAGTTTTATCAAGAGTTTGATTAAGGTGGTTTTGCATGACTTTTCAAAAAATAATAGTCAAATTGTTGACTATCAAGGCAATTTACTTACTTCTCTCTGTATAGAAAGGATATACATAGAGGAAACTACTTGGAATGAGGATTTGAGTACGGATCCCAATGAACTGTTAAGGGTTATTAATGATGTTTTAAGTTGGCCATCAAATCAGTACGAAAGCTGCAATCGCCGCAACAAGCCTGTCCAGATGGAGAAAGAATTTAGAATCCACTTCTACCAGATACCTCACAATACCGACGTTTTACTGAACTCGCAGATCAGTGAAGAGTTCGATAAAATTGATTTAAGGGATCCTTCCGACTATGCTGAGAAAACATACGTCTCAGTGGACCGAACACCTTCCTGGTTACCGTTTTCTGAAGAAACCCTTAACCAGATACAGATCCATCTAATGCCGTCTTTGGAGCTAGAAAACGTATGGGAGTCCCTCTATTTTGATGATGATATTAAAGAAAAACTTTTCAGTTATGCGACAATTGCATTGAACGTGTCACAATATACCTCTTCGGATCCTGTCAATACCATAGCTGACAGCAATCGGCTGCTATTAATCCATGGCCCTCCCGGAACCGGTAAGACAACAATATGCAAAGCGTTATGCCAAAAGCTGGCTATCAGGCAAAACAGTGGACTTTCTTTAGAAGGAAAATGCGTCCCGCCAGTAATTCTTATAGAACTTTCGTGCTCTAAAGTATTTTCCAGATGGTTTGGGGAATCTTCAAAAAATGTAGACACTTTATTCAAAGATTTGCAAGAACTACTAAAACAGAATACCACAAATAACCAATTTGTTTGTTTGCTTATAGATGAAGTGGAAACTATTGCATTTTCGAGGGCTAGTCTCATAAACAAGAATGAAACCACAGATGCTATTAGAGTGGTAAACACCCTGTTGACACAATTAGATAACTTGAAGAAATATAGAAATTTCATCACTTTAGCAACTTCAAATTTACTCGATTCCATGGACCCTGCGTTTATTGACCGTGCTGACGGCATATTTCACATACCAAAACCATCCACGCAGGGATGCAAATCCATCATAGAATCTTCAATTAAACAATTGATCGATGCTGGCATCATCAAAACTAGCAACAAGTTATCCATAGAGGAACCGTTAATTCAAGGAGTTCTGGAAAAAATCGTTACGCGTTGTTCAGTATGTGTTAAGCAATTACATGCAGTGCCCCGCTTTACCTGCTTTTTGTACGCCTAAGCTTAGAAAAAACCACCAGTGCATTTATTACTAACAAATGATTAACCATTATCACCAGCAACAGGAACTAAGTGGCAGAACCTTAAGAAAACTTCCCCTGAAGGCCATTTCCGAACATTTTACTCAATTACCTGTGGACCTGACCGCATTTCTAGTAGCATTAGCATCTAGCTCAACCCATTCAAACCATGAAATGACAAGTATTAGGAACTTATAGACACTATAAAGCGTTGAACAATATCTTTTCCGCCTGGTTATTACATTTAAGGTTGCTATAATTGACGTCTTTTACTAACACGTTCAGTTTTTTTTTTTGAAGACGCTACAATTTTGTCCAGAACAAGCCTGCTGTTATCACGATATATATCATGATATACATATATAAATATATGTATAGAACCATAAAACAGTAAGACATAACATCCGCTGAAAGATTCCGTGGTTTTTGAAGATCCTAAAATTAATAAACCAAAGAATGAAATTAAAATTTAAAGCCCTGGCACCGCTAGCCTGCCTTTTATGCATTGCACGTGCGGCCTCCGTTGCTTCGTCTTCCAGCGCGGACAACATACCACCATCAGATGATCTTCTGACTGATTTTACGATGGCTATTTCAATGATTGGAATATCAGAAGTAGGCGATAAAACGTTCTTAATCGCTGCTTTGATGGCTATGCGCCATCCAAGGTTCTTAGTTTTCTCAGCTGCTAGTGCCTCATTAGGTATTATGACAATTTTAGCGGGCATGGTTGGCCATACCTTTACGTCGCTGGTACCTCAGCGCTATATGCAATTTGCAGCTGGCATACTCTTCTTTGTATTTGGCTACAAGCTAACTTTGGAAGGGTTAGAGATACCCAAAGATGCCGGTGTCGAAGGTGAATTGGCGGAAGTTGAAGAGGAAATCGCCATTCAGGATTTTAATAGTGATATGCATTGTGTCGAAGCTGCTAACACTATCAAAGAGAAAAGAAGATTTGTTCAAAATAGAATTCTAAATGAAATATTAATAAAAATTACGGATTTTGTATCATCTTTATTCTCACCAACGTGGGTTCAAATATTTATAATGGTGTTTTTGGGTGAATTTGGTGATCGCTCTCAAATTTCAACCATTGCAATGGCTTCTGGAAGTAACTACTGGGCGGTTATATCTGGGGCCACTGTTGGCCATATATTATGTACAGCGCTTGCGGTACTTGGAGGTAAATTACTGGCCAAAAAGATTAGCATGAGAACCGTTACATTAGGAGGTGCCTTCTCATTTCTTGTATTTGGGATTCTGTATACATATGAAGCATTCCATAACCAGAATTGAAATTCCTTGATAAAAGATATTATAGTAATTATAGTTACTCACCGATCTCATATTGTTGTTTTGTCCTTTTCTTCATTGTTGAAGATTTATATTTATAGCCAATATATTGCACTATAAGCCAGTGTTAGCATTCTATCCCATATAAACGTACAGTTTTATTTAAATTAGTTGTCCTTCTGATTATCAATAAAAAACCGCTTTCGCAAAATCCTGTTTATGGCCTCATCTGTACGCTTCTCAAGCTCTTCAAGGGATGGTGCAAGTTTTAGTTTCAAGTCATGCGTTGATTTCTTGGTTGAAGTCTTAAGGACCGATTGCCCATAAGAATCTACCGGACGATTTGAGTCAGTCATTAATTCTTTAGCCCTCTTACGAAGATCCACTAGCATTTCTTGTTCTACCTTTGAAGCTAAAGTTTCCACAGTTTCACCAAGCTCATGGTAAGAACGTGGTTCAGATATTGGCATTTTGGTTTCCAAATCAAAGTTTCTACTTCTCACGACAGGCGTAGAACCATTGTCATTCCCAATTAGCTGTTCCCCATCATTCGTACCCTGCTGATTAGTTGTTAAATTCACAGCTAGATTCTTACTTTTAAGAAGTTCAAGTCGTTTCTTTCTCTCAGAAATTTGTGATTCCAAGGTTGCCATACTGGTAGACTATGCTTCCTATAACGTTATCATATGAAAGACTTGTCAGTTGTCTAGTATATGTATGTAATATATATATATGCTTGGGGCTTTGACAAGGTCTTGACGAACAAAATACTTCGAATTAAAGGATATCATATACACCCAAACATTTATATGGTCAACCTTATGATACTAAACTGGGCAAGATTCCAAACCGGTATATTATATGAAATGCAGAGTATTATAAATGTTACAATTATAGGAATATGGACACAATTCACTAACAACAGTGATAGCGTGCAATGCAAAAGTTCAATTACAACGATAACAATAATATTATAACAAATAAAAAGTAAAAAAATAAAAATAAACGTAGTGGGGGAGGAGTATGCAAAATCAACGTAAAGTTTTGATAAAATTGTCCAAATTGTACTCTTCTTCGTATTGTGAAGAATCCCATAACTCCTTCAATTCATCAACTGCTTCTCTTGCCTTTCCTGTCAATCCAGTTTCATTTGCCACATCACCAGTACCAGTACCAGCTTTTTCATCTTTGTTTTGAACAGGAGCGTTATCAGTATCGAACAAATCTAGCAATTGGTGGGTATCCATAGATGCTAAACCAGTGTTTTGTTGATTTACAACAGTTGAGGCAATGTTCATTTTAAATTTCTGTAAGCCCATGATTTTTTCTTCTAAAGATCCTTTCGTAATAATCCGGTAGACGTTAACTACTTTCCTTTGACCCAGTCTATGTGCACGGTCCATTGCTTGTAAGTCATTCATGGGGTTCCAATCATGTTCAATGAAGATAACGGTATCAGCTCCTGTTAAATTCAAACCGAGACCACCAACCTTGGTTGTTAATAGCAGACAATCAATTGAGGGGTCTTCATTAAATTTACGGACTACTTTCTGCCTGTCACGGGATTCAACACTGCCATCCAAACGCATGTAGGTAACGGTGGGCATATACTTTTTGAATAAGTCATTTTCTACCATGTCAAGCATTTCCTTTAATTGGCAGAATATTAAAGCACGGTGTTGAGATATAACGGATTCGGTGGAAGGAACTACATTGGCATTCCTCTCAGAATCTTGAATACCAATTCCACATTCTAACAACAAATTCCTTAATGCACCCAGTTTAGGAGCATGACTTATATCATGCAAGCTCATTCCAGTTTGTTTTAAATAGTCTTGAACCTGGTTGTATTGCGGATGATCTGTATTCAAGACCAATGATGGATGATTACATAACTTCCTCATGTATTGTAGTGCTTGGAATATGTGTTGTTTGTTTTCCAACTCCATAGTATTTTCAATATCATTTTCGACAATGTTCTTTTGTTTTTTTGCAAAATCCTTATACAATTGTCTTTGTAAATCACTTAGTTCACAGTAGTAATCTTGAATAATCTTTGGAGGTAAATCGGATAAGACATCCTCCTTTAATCTTCTTAGCATGAACGGCAAAACTTGTTTATGTAGTGCTTCTAATGCCAAAGCTCCGGCTTCTTGCTCTTTAGACGAAGTCTTGCTATTTCTAGAAGCTGCTATTGGTTTTGCAAACCTTTCTTGAAAGACCTTTTCAGAGCCCAAAAACCCTGGCATTAAAAAGTCAAACAAGGACCAAAGTTCGACAACGTTGTTTTGAATTGGGGTACCAGTTAGAATTAATCTATGGTTTGCACTGATTAACTTCACAGCCTTGGCCAATTTTGATTGCGCGTTCTTAATTATATGTCCCTCATCCAAAACACAGTAATTATAATCATATTTGGTAATAATACCAATATCATTTCTGGCGACATCATATGAAGTCACAACAACATCTGCACCACCTAAATTATTACGTAGTGGATGTCTTGCAGAAGGCCCACCAGCATAAACTAAAACGGTCAAAAATGGAGCGTACTGTTGGAATTCTTGTTCCCAATGCCCCGTTAAAGAGGGTGGACAGACTATTAGTGATGGGAGTGGGCGTGTTTCAACAGAATTAGTTAATTTGTAATCCTCTCGTCTTAAATATTGGTCACTTGCTATTATGCAAATAGTTTGTAATGTTTTACCTAAGCCCATGTCATCACATAGGATACCATGTAAGTGATAATTATTCAAAAATGCTAACCAGTTGATACCATCTTGCTGATATTTTCTCAAAGTAGCTTTGATAACCACAGGTAACTTAAATTGTTTGGCCTTTGAAGGATCGACCATCTGTTGGATGAAATCACGTTCTTTTTCACGACCTTCCAACAACTCCTGAGGCAATCCCTCGGGGTCAGCGATACCAGCTTCCAATGGTATTAATTTAATGATAGAGGCAAATGTAGTAGTTGCAAGGCTCCTCACATCTTGGTTTGAATCACTCATTCGACCTAATAAAGGTACAACCAAGAATACAATATATGGGAGTATGTTGCTACCCATAGATTGACACAAATGATATATTAATTCGGTGGCACTTTGGCGATCAACCAGGGAACCAGCGTTATTCATCAATGGTAACACTTCCTTGATGATGAAAGGAATAACTTGGACTGGGTTAACACTGGCCAAATCAGCTAAAGTCCTTGCAACGGAGTAACGTATGACGGAGTATTGGGAGGTCAAAAATTTTAGGATATTTGGAAGGCGTTTAAAAACACATTTATTTTGGATTTCTGGATCCAAAAAGATAAATAATGCTCTTAAAATTCCTAATGCATCGACAGATTCTTGAATTTTAGGATAATCTGAGTCTTCATTAACTTGACTAACAGTTTTTAAATCATCTAAAGGATCAAAGATAGAATGTTGCAACTGTGGGACTTTTTCTAATGCCGTAGAACCGAGTTTAATCAAGAGTTGGCTTAGCGTATAGATAGCACCTCTTCGCTTTACTTGAGCTTCTTCAGTCATCTTGCGTATAGCGACATCATCTTGAACTGATAATATGGTTGTCTCCTTAATCAATGTTAAGATAGAATCTGTATAATGAGCATTCGGAGCAAACTCTGGTACTTCTGTTGTATCGACACATAAAAATCCACATAAGTTTTTAACAACTTTGTTGGCAACGTTCGTCTTTCCATTTTTGACAAGTTCTGTAATCAGAAATATCACGGAATCACCTGATCTTCTTTGAAGGACCTCACATTGTTCTTCCTTAATACTATCCATTAATGAACGAATAAAGGGATTTAGCTTCTTTGGTAATCCATCGAATAACAATGTTGCAGAAGCATAGCTTGCTAAAACATTTGAACTTCTAGATTTGCTAGCATCTTTGGCAGCTTCAATTGCCTTTTGTACACGATAACGAGCATCCTCCAAAGGTTTTTTGGTCAATACCTTGGAAGAATTAGACAAAGACTGGTACAATTTTTCATAGTATTCATCATGCACCTTTTCTGCCGTCTCGATATAGAATGCCTGAGGCCCGGCTTCTGGTTCACCTTTTACAATAATTGCAAGCTGTGGAAGAGTCTGAGGAGACAACATACCAACTTCAATAAAAGTTGTCATTAAATTTTGACATTGAGTCCTCAGGGCCTTCAAACTTGGCACCAATTCCCTGAAAACAGGCAGCTGAGAGGGATCTGACAAGTACTCCACAAATATTGAACTAAAGTATTTCGAAACAAAGTCTGGAGGCTTAGATGATTCAGGATGTAATTCCATCCAATGAGAACAGTATTCTGCAACAATGATCGCTACCAACATCCTTGGGGTCGCATATGGAAGATCCAAACAACTCAAGAGGGCTGTTTCGAAGAAAGATTTAACTGTAGATTCTTGAAAGGCAGCTAAAGTGTAACCCAATGCCTTTGCACCAAGAACTCTAGTCTTATAAATAACATCTGACCCTAACAAAGTCACATCACCTGCAATCATTGGTGCATCGATAACTTGCTCAATATGGGTCGGAGCAGGAATATCAGACTTGTTATTCATAGCAGCTGCACTGGATCTCTTCCTAGTAGAGGTAACTTGATAATGTTGAGATGGCTTTAAAATATACTGCGTTTCCATATTATAATTTTTGCCTTGCTCACCAATCGGCGTTATCAATAAATGAAGTATGGGGGCTAGATGTTTGCTAAAGATCTGATCCAAAGTCTTTTCTGAATTCTTCGATTTATATTCAGAAAGCATCTTACAATAAACGTTAAACGACAACTCCAAGATATCATCATATTGCTCGAGTAAAATATTTTGGTATACAAGCCTAAAGATCTTTGCATGAATCCAGTGTTTCGTTGCTTCATCATGAATCGACAAAAAGGCTTGCAGTAGGTTCAACACCGACCGTCTAACATTGGTGATGGAGTTGCGCAAAAAGGGATACAACTTCGGGACCAAGGACCTGAACGACCATTCTAAGGGATGAGCAGAAGCCTTGCGGTGTAAAACATCCAACACCTCCTGATGCTGGCAAAGTTTAGCCAACAAATCCATAACGGACGCAACACTCGACGACAAATCATCCTCCAAATGCGATAACGAATTCCATATAGCAGAAACAACCAAATCAACAGTCGAAGACTCCAGCTTAATGAATTCAGAAGTAATCGGCGTCAAAATCGCCGCAGCCACACTCTGCACATCGTCATCCCGTTCATTCAACCCATACAACACTATATTCACAACATTATCAAGCAGGTTGTTCGCAAACAGAAAATCCGTCTTTATCGAAACAAAGTACCTGATCCCTAACAACCCACCGTGCGTGGCTTCCCATATCTTACTAGGAGACCCGATATGCTCCGTGTCCTGCAAGACAAGCTGCTCCAACGCGCTAAAAATCTTGACACACAGATCATCATCCAGATGTATCAACAATGCAGACAATGCCTGCGCAGCAGACTCCCGAACCGGCGCCACCACTGTATCATTAACAAAATCCCCAAACCTATCAAGCGCAAAAACAGTCAACAGCCTAGTGGCCAAATCTTCCAACGCTTCAAAATTCCGAATATCGTTCTCCTTCCGGCTCTTCCCTCGTATCCTCCCAACTCCCTTGGCATGCTTCTTGACAAGCTCCCTAATCCCCAGCGTCACACCGTGTCTGATCTCCCACGACTCGCTCATCAAATTCTCTAACAACAACTCAAAAATCCCTTGAAACTCCCATACCAAACCATTCACACATTGCTGCTTCTCCAAAAGAGGCGTTATCACTGATTCTATCATAACCTTATTACTGTCTGTTTGTTCGGTGATTTCTAACTTGGGATTGTTCAGCTGAACCGCCGCCGCAGGCGCCGCAGGAGACCCCGAAGCACTTCCGTACATGCTGCGCCCGCCATTACCCCTACACCTGCCATTGTCATTGTCATTGTTGTGGTCATCGCTATTGTGTTCATCATCGTCGTCACTAGTACTACTAGTATTATCATGATTATCATGATTATTATTATTATTATTAATATTATTAATATTATTATTATTATTATTATTAATATCGTTATCATTATGCAGCTGCCGTTGCATCCAATTGTTATTACTACCCACACCATAACTGCCCCCGTGTTCTTGCGTCATTAAAGTCCTCGCCACTGAGCTCTGCGATAGATCTAGGGGCTTCCGTGAACTTGTTTTCGCCTGTATCTTCCGCTTCCGCTTCTCCATCGCAAGCATCCTCGCACTCTTCTTGGACTCACCCGGCGATAACGGAGGCTCCGACCCGTCCCGCTTGATCTCATTCCACATCTCCCTCTCCTCCTCCTGCTGCTGCTGCTCCTGCTGCCGCCGATAGTCAACAACTACCTGCTGTTTTTTGCTCTCCGGATTCTCCGACTGATATTCATCACAATTTGCCGCCAACAAAGTCTTACCCGATTTGAAGATCTCCCTTAATTGCCAATGTGCAAGCCTATATAGATTACTATTGTCCTGCATACGTTTCCAGTCATTGTTGCTATCGAGCGCCTCCAATTTCATTGTCATCTCGTTCTCCAACTTAATCTTCGCAGAAGCTACCCCGTCCCGATCCCCGTCGTTCTGATTCGGATCCCAGATTTTTGCCTGCGAAACGATGCCCCCTACTGCTCTAGCCGCTGTCACTCGTGTTTCCCATTTTCGGCTCATCAAATAGGGGTACACCCGAGACAACAAAGACAATATCTCTTCGGGATGTTGTTTCGCTAAGTCTCCTAATTGGTCAGCGGCTACATTTCTCACCACCTGGGTAGACCCTGTTTCCAGCAAGATCACTTGCCTATCCAAGCGCGAGACTTGTGATGTCATTTGCTATGTTTTTTATCCGGAGTCTTATTGGTTTTTTCCCTTCTGTATGTCTTGCTAAGCTGCGTAATGCCGGTTTGCTTTTTCGTGTATTATGCGCGATTGTGTTTGTTTTTGGTTTCAAACTATGCGCTATGTATATATTGAGTTTCTCTCTCTGTGTTCTCCTTATTGCTGCTGCTCGTGCTTTTTAGAACCTTTCGTTTCCCCTTATTATATTTAAAAAAAACACGCAACCTTAATAGTTCTCTCTCCACGTCGTAATGATGGTCTTCAATGTTTTTAAAGAGTTTTGTTAACCGCTGGAGGCCCGAAGAAACCCACACACACTTTCAGTTTTTGCTTATTCAAGCTCCGCTTCTTCCCACCTGCGCGTCGAACAATCGGCTTCTTCATCTCTCCCCTTTTCTCTCTTTTTATATGAAACCAAAGAGATTGGTACTTGCCCCCGATTTACCTGATCTCTTTTCTTTCTGGGCGTGTGTCCCAAGACGGCGCAATGGCGCCGTCTTGTAGTGTTATTGCCTCCCCTTTGGCTGGAGGTGGGAGGGCGGGCAACGGCGACGGGGGAGGGAGGACGCGGGACGCGGGTTGCTAGGTTTTTACGCCCAGTCACCGCTCCTGTTGTTGACGTTTTTGCGGCGCCATGCGTGGAATATGACTGTTTGCTCTGAACATCTGTACATTTGCGCGTTGGTCGGCCCAGCGCGGTAGCCAGCGGCAGAAGCTGCGCTGCCTGCGCAGCTGCGGCGGCGGGGGCGGCCGTGGCCGCCCCCGCCGCGGGATTTCTCCCTCCCGCCAGGCCGGTCCGACGGGACGGCACGCACACACAGGCCAGGCATACGATATATTTAAATTTTCCAATCTGTTTTCCAAAAACTATTTCACGTATCTTTATTTGGCAAACTTCTTTTCACACAGTTACTAGAACTACAACCAAACCACCAAGCCAAGGAAACTTAGATCGCAATGCCAAGTACGTATATACACGTTGCCTAGGTGTGGCAGATCGTATACTATAGAGGCGCATCGCGGGCCCCAACTGGGCCCGCGATGCGCCGGGGGTGTTCTGCGTACTCTCTGGTGCTGCAGCACCCCTTCGAGGTTCGGGTCCTTGATGCGATGAGGATATTATTCGCTTCTCTGAGCTCTCTCATTCACATGGGGAGGCTCAATTTTTGTTTTGCGCTGGACACCCGACACTCCAGCGTGAGCAAAGCGACTGCTGCCGATGTTGGTAGCGGCCGCCGCCAGGCCACCTGCCGGCAGGGCCGTCTGGGGAGGCCTTCGGGCCCCCCAGAGAAGCAGCATCTCATCACAGTCATCACAGGACCCGTAGAACTTCGTAGTTGTCGATTTGTCACGCCGCTTTTCCCCTGCTTTTAAGCACACGTGACTAACCATTATATACAGGAGCTCCAAGAACTTACTCAAAGACTTACTCTACTCCAAAGAGACCTTACGAATCTGCTCGTTTGGATGCCGAATTGAAGTTGGCTGGTGAGTATGGTTTGAAGAACAAGAGAGAAATCTACAGAATCTCTTTCCAGTTGTCCAAGATCAGAAGAGCCGCTAGAGACTTGTTGACTAGAGACGAGAAGGACCCAAAGAGATTGTTCGAGGGTAACGCCTTGATCAGAAGATTGGTGAGAATCGGTGTCTTGTCTGAAGACAAGAAGAAGCTGGATTATGTCTTGGCTTTGAAGGTTGAGGACTTTTTGGAAAGAAGATTGCAAACCCAAGTCTACAAGTTGGGTTTGGCCAAGTCTGTCCACCACGCCAGAGTTTTGATCACCCAAAGACACATTACTGTTGGTAAGCAAATTGTCAACATCCCATCTTTCATGGTCAGATTGGACTCCGAAAAGCACATTGACTTTGCTGTCACTTCTCCATTCGGCGGTGGCAGACCAGGCAGAGTTGCCAGAAAGAGAGCTGCTGCTGCTTCTGGAGATGCTGAGGACGAAGAATAAACGGTGTACCGCAGCGACCGATAGAATGAGCCTTTTATTATAGCGATTTTATATTGGTTTTTAAAGTTCATCCATTTTTAATTTTTTTGATGTCTCCGAATAGAACCCTAGAGTGAGAAATAGGAACGATTCTTATGTTCTTGTTATCCATCTCTGCCCTATTTACGATGACTACATAAACTTGTACATTATGTATTATTTGACAACACATATCTTTAACCCCCATAGAAAACATAGACCATCACTCAACAAAATGTACGGCGATGGTCCATCCTACAGCGCCTTTATGTTGCCGTTGCCCTGGGAGTTATCAGCTTATACATCTATATATATGCGTAGCATACATACGGTTAAGCTACCACCAACGCTGGAAATATCCAGATCTGTGTGACTGCTCACACCCATACATCTATAATTTCTCTAACTGATACTACTGGCTTGTGTATTGAATGTCGCGACTCGGAAAACACCAACGCGCGGTGTGCTGGTTGTAACCTCCTGTCTAGCACCAGGTGAGTTACTGGGGCGGGCCCCCCTCGCGTCCCTCTCAGGACTCTCCCGGCAGCGCCTAGTCGAGGCTTGGTCCCATCCCACAGCTCTGCTCGGCAGAGGCCGCTAGTTGCATGCTCACCGCGCACCGCCAGGTCGCCAACCATCCCAACCCACCTTCGCAGAGCTGTGTTCCCCAGCTTCACCGCCCGCCTTTGCTGGGATACACGAGCTACGCCGCAAGAGGTTTATGAAAAGTTTTAGAGCAGCGTAGCTACAACTGCTCTGTGGTCACTGTAACTCAGCAAAGACGACAAGCAATAAGGTCATTAAACAAAGATGGGTAAATCGTATGTGAGTTGTTGGATTTTTAGCAGCTATATGGATAGTTCTTGTGAGAATGAGGTTGTCTACGTTAGTTGAGGTTTTCTTTCTAGATGGATATTGAGAGGTGTTTTTGATGAGGAAGGATAACTTACATGGGCACAAATCTTGAGTATTCAATATATTCAATATTTGTAAATTTTGTGAAGATTTACCGTCGATACAACAACACAACACAGATAAATGATAATGGATTTCGTGGTACGTTGCAATCAGGTAACATATGAGATGGACGGACAGACAACCTTTCAGGCAGGAACATACATATTGGTGAAAAAGTAGCGTGGTTTACTAACAAAAAATTTACAGTCACGGTTATAGATCTCGTACTCGTTACATGTTCCAAAGGGACTTTAGAAAGTCCGGAACTATCCCATTGTCCACCTACTTGAAGGTGTACAAGGTTGGTGACATCGTTGACATCAAGGCTAACGGTGCCATCCACAAGGGTATGCCACACAAGTTCTACCAAGGTAAGACCGGTGTTATCTATAACGTTACCAAGTCCTCCGTTGGTGTGATCGTTAACAAGATGGTTGGTAACAGATACATTGAAAAGAGATTGAACTTGAGAGTTGAGCACATTAAGCACTCCAAATGTAGACAAGAGTTCTTGGAAAGAGTCAAGACCAATGCTGCTAAGAAGGCTGAAGCTAAGGCTAACGGTGTTGCTGTTCAATTAAAAAGACAACCAGCTAAACCAAGAGAATCTCGTGTCGTCTCCACCGAAGGTAACATTCCACAGACCTTGTCTCCAGTTCCATACGAAACCTTCATTTAAGCTACTCAACTTTGAGTCTTTAAAAGTTTTTTGTTAATGGAATTCCGTATAATGTGAAAATATTACATATAGTGTCTAACATATACTAATTGTGCACGTACCCCATAAAGCTTCCACTTTTTAATTTATTTAGAAACACTTCAATACACCGTTGGTTGCCGTCCTTTCAAAGGAGCAGGCGTCCATATTATATACAAGCTGCCAATTCGGTATCTGATAATACTGTTAAACTGTAGGCAATCCTAAACGGTCTCCTGTGAAAATTTTAAAACTTTCCATCTCATCGCCTCATAAACATGCGATAACTTCTAATAAAATGAAGGTTTATAGCCATAGGAGACATTCATCCAACCCCAATATAGGCTGTTTCATATCTAGTGTGTGGATTATTACTGAAATATAAGGTGCTCTTATCTTTTGTTACTTTGCTATTTGCTAGTTTGTTTTAAACACACCCAGCGCAGAATATATACGTGACCGTAGCTGTATTGCGATATTCTGGAAACCAAGTAATAAGCTTTGCTAGTACAAAGAAAGCCTTTATTTATTAACATTTTCGTTCTTCAAAATGGGCAGGAAAAGTTTTGAGAAGCTAGAAAAGGAGGCTATTGAATCAATGCCATACCTGGCAAGTGATGAAAAGTCATCAAACCTAAAAGATGCATCACCAATATTATTACAAGATAAGATCAAAAATTATAGCCAAACACCACCTTGGGTCCATTTCGTTGCAGGAGGTATCGGTGGCGTTATGGGTGCTGTTGTAACATGCCCATTTGATGTTGTTAAGACCCGTTTACAGAGTAGTATGTTTCAAACGGCATATAGGAGTAATGCTGCTCCAATAACGACTCCAATAAATATAGTCTCCAGAGGATTGATTCATTTTAAAGAAACTTTCGGAATAATCCATAATTTATATAGTCAAGAGGGATTTAGGAGTCTGTTTAAGGGATTAGGGCCAAATCTTATTGGTGTTATCCCTGCGAGAAGCATAAATTTCTTTACTTATGGCACCACAAAAGATATATGTTCCAGGCTGTTTAATAACGGCGAAGAATCTCCTTCAATTCATTTTCTAGCTGGTGCTACTGCTGGATGGGCTACATCTACAGCTACTAATCCTATCTGGTTAGTCAAAACCAGGTTACAACTTGATAAAGCTGAAAAGAGTACTGCAAGGAAATATAAAAATTCATGGGATTGTATAAAGAATGTCGTGAGGAATGAAGGTATTCTGGGATTGTATAAAGGCTTAAGCGCATCATATCTTGGATCCGTGGAAAGTATATTGCAATGGGTACTTTACGAGCAGATGAAACGTATTGTAAAGCAAAGATCCATAGAAGAATTTGGTGACATTAGCGAAGAGAACAAGAGTACTTACTTGAAAATAAAGGAATGGTGCCAAAGATCTGGTGGTGCTGGTGCTGCTAAACTTTTTGCAAGTATTATTACCTACCCACATGAGGTTATCAGGACGAGATTGAGACAGGCTCCAGTTGAAAATGGGAAACTCAAATATACGGGCCTACTACAATCATTTAGAATTATCTTCAAAGAAGAAGGGTTCAGATCCATGTACGGTGGATTAACCCCTCATTTGTTAAGAACAGTTCCAAATAGTATCATCATGTTTGGAACCTGGGAACTTGTAATAAAGTTACTATCTTAATACCATAATTTGGTAGTGACGATATAGTTTCTCATAGGACCCATGTAAGTAAAATTTCTTGTTAATAGTCAAACATCCATATCAGTAAGTAGCCTCAATATATTTGAATGTATTATGTGGATATATATATCCCTATCTATGATGGAAAACACATGTAATTATTGAGATTATCACTCACTCACTTACTCACTTACGGAGGAAGATTCATTAGTACTACCTTGGTAGATATACTTCAGCACGCTATCGATCGAAAACGGCGACACATTTTTAGTCTTAAATGTTGTAGACCTATAAAGCGGGATCTTGGAATCTCCTGCACCATTTGAAAGATCCTCTGCGGTGTATAGGCCTTGGAATGAATAATTGCTATGCTCGTGATTTATGAAATCCAATGCCCAATTTGTGATAGCTTTATCCTTCTGTATAAACTTCTCTAAGTCCTCTTGATTCTCATTATTTATATCTATTCCACTATGATCAATGGCATCCTTTATCCAAGCTTCAACTTCAGGTATTTGTTTCTTCCTCATCAAGGTAGTTAATAGTCCTTCATGTGCAGTGGTCGGAAAATGAGGAAGCGGGTATGGAACGGTGGAATCCAGTAATTCTTCAAAATGCTGTAGTGTTGAATTGAGAGAAGAAAGTTGGGTTAATGTGACAGTAAGTTGCGACTGCAAGGAATACCATTGGGGCAAGTCTGCTTTAGACAAGTCATCTCTAATCTTAGACAAGGAATGAGTAAGTTGGGCTAGTTTCATTCTGACGGCATCAAATGCTTGAACCGGTACATTAGAAAAATCATATTTTGGTACACTACCCAAGGGATCAGTTAAAGCTGCTGGTTGTGACATTACTGTGCTTTTATTATCTGATCTTTATTCTGCAGTAGTTCATAAATGTTTTTCATTATACAAACATTGTGTACCTACCTCCGATAAGAAATCTGGAGCAAGAGTTGAAAGCATTAAAGCATTCCAAAACGTAACCTGCCATTAAACGTGTAGTCGTAAAAATGTCAATCGATATAAATATATAAGGCGTTATACATATATAAATATACATATAAATGGTGATGTGTTCCCTACATATTTCATTGAGTTGGTTATTTGATTGTTTTTTAAAAAAGGCAAGTAATTTCTGAATATCTAATCATAAAGGGCCCACTAAGAATACAGATGTCACATGAAGTTGCAATAAATCACCGCAGCTTCTCTTATTTGATAATAACGCAAAGGTCAAAACTTTGGCTTTTAGACCACCAAGTTCATCATTTCAAATTGGCCAATAATTTTTCAACATCAGCAACGGATTGTTGCAAAACCCTCTCCTGGAACTTTGGATTGACCAATTCAGTTTTAACCTTAGCAATGACAGATTCAGTCAGTTGCTGCTGTTGCATTTGACGAACAGAAGCCTCGTATCTCACCCATGAATCCAAAACTGATTTAGCCTCCGCAGCCAATTCAACTTGTTGCTTTAACTCAAAGGCTTTTGCTTCCAATTCAAGGGTTTCTTTAGAAACATCAAACAAGACTTTGGTAGTAGTAGTAACATTTTTTAATTCCGACACAGAGTCAATCCTAGACTTAACAGCATCAACGTGTTTTGTTCTAGAGGAATTTAGGATATTAGAAACATGCTTGATTCTGTTATCAGCGAAATCTTTGTACAAAGGAGCTAGCAACTTGGCAATCAAGACACACACACCAGCGAATGTACCCACTAAGATTGTTTCAGCATCTATAACATACAACTCGTTAGATATGGCATACAAAGCCGCAGCCGCAGAGGTAGCCAGGATACCAGTCTTGGATAAAGCAGAATTACCAGGCAAAGCATTAAGGATTGCAGATGCCTTCACTTTTGGATCTTCTGGGGCAGGTGTTGAAAGAAGACGAGCACCAATTCTAATCAGAATATGTTAGTAATATGAACTATTTTGACGCTTCATTAACGCTTGGAGTAAATTTATTAGAGCCTGATCTGACCACCCAATACACCTAGAGACAAAAACAAAAGATTAATGCCATTGTTAACTTGTTTAGAACAGAACCATCGCACTAGAACATGGAAATGGGTAAATAACATTTCCTTCATAATTCGTAACAAATGTAAAAGGGATCTTTAAAAATAGCCTCCAACCAATTCAATCAAGATCGAAAATAAAAGTCCAAAACATACGGAGCATGACGCATTCCGAGGGCTAACATGGGTTTGGCAGACGCCCTAACAGTCAAAGCACGGAAAGACATCTCTGTGATTATCCTTGGATTCCTAGAGGGAGTTATCGTTTGCTATAGAGAATGACTTCTGTTCGCTTACTACCTTTATCTAGGGTATATATCTTTCGAAAATTTTATCGCAACGAGAAACAACAGCTAAGCTGAATGTGGTGTGTGGGTTATGAATCCAAGAAACTGATTGGTTATAGGTCATGTGACCATTTGATAATATTATGTATTACTACTGCAATGCGAATACTTACTAGAGGGTCTATAACTGGAGCGAACTAACCTTAGACTCTCTATTCAAGAGTTGTTACCATTAACAATGTTTGCTGCTGGTTTCCATATGTGTACTGAATTATCATTGGACACACTGCACATTACCCAGGGGTCATGATGGTTCCAAGCGATGTCATTGACGCCGAGCATATGACCGCCATGTATAAAAACTAAAGGATCATCCTCCTGGGCTAAATCCCATATCTTGACTAGGCCATCATTTTGGCCTGCCGAGGCTATGACGGTTGGGAATTTTGGATTCCATTGTATGGTAGAAACTGCATCCAAATGGGACCAAGTTTTGACGGGATGTTCTAATTGCCTTATATCACAAATGTTTAGGGTACCTTCGGAATCCGCAGAACACAGAAGAAAATCATTATCGTAGTTGAATTGTACCGCATTTATTCCACCAGTGTGACAACTGTGTCTCTTTGTACTGAATGTTGTAGGTGTTCTAGTGTCCAGGATGGTTAAACCATTACCCTCTCCACAAACGGCCAGGATAGAACTATGATGAACCATCCAAGATACTTCATTTGCGCCTTCTTTATCTACTTGCCATCTCAGATCTGGAACTGTCAATTGCGGTTGAGCTTTGTTATACTTCGTGATATCCCAGATCTTAACGTCACCGTCACTGTAAGACGCCGCCAATATGCCACTCCGTTGGTAATTCCAAGCCAGTGATGATGCTTCGTAATTGCAACCAGATTCTACTTCTTTAAGTTCCATGTCATACTTGAAAGTGTTACCAAGTATTTTGGGTCTATTTGATCCATGTTTTGTCCTGTCAAATATGTATACGGATCCAAGGGATGAGGCGCTAGCAATTACATCAGGGTTTTGAGGCATGTAGCGTGCTCTATTACAATCACCTTCTGGAAATTGTATTTTAATTGTTTCTGTTAGGTTCTTCGATAGTTTAACTTGATTATCAACTTTAAATTCCATTTCCTCCATGTGGAAATTATTCAATGAGCTCCAAGCGATGTGTTTCATTGTAGATATTTCACTAATATAGATTGCTTCATCCTCAGGTAGTTGAGCAGAAGTAAAAGAAGAGAGTAATATTCTGTGTTTATCTGAAGCTATGTCCATATCAGGCATAAACTGACAAGTCAAAGATGGCCACTTGGTCGAATTAGTGTTTAAATATTCATATAATAGCCTGGTATTCTTTTTCCAGTTGGTGTATCGCTGTTGAAGGGGCTCAGGGATAGAGCTTGAAAAGGAGGGAGCTGTTTCAATAAGCAAATCTGTAGACATTATAGTGACCCAGCTAGATGAGAATTCTTTGATTTGAACGTGTGGTCTGTATTGGTGATTCGTTATGTACAACAGAGATTCTTGTGAGACTAACGCGCTATTTCCAAGTTATTTCAAAACGGATTTCTGAGTTAGTAGAACTTTCTAAATTGTACTCGTAAAACACATAAGAATAGTAGCGTAAATCAGTAACATAAACCACTGTAGAGAGGGTGTTTATTTTCGAGCGCTGTACACTGCTATTTTCATTATATACTTATACTCAAGTGCATATTAATACGAAAACATACGAAAAAGTGATTGGAAAACATAAATCACATAAAAGGTAGGAAGTATTAGAAAACGTTCTCGTGAAGGTTCTCGACTACATCCATTGTTTGAACTGACTGATTAGGCCGTTGGTTGAAGAATCATGGCTGGAAACTGTTTCAGCTGTATCCAACTCCTTGCCAATGACCTTTGCCAAGACCTTACCCAATTCAACCCCCCATTGGTCAAAGGAATTGATATTCCAGATAGCACCCTCAGTGAAGGTGACATATTCATAATAAGCAATTAAGGCACCCAACGCCGCTGGTGTTATTTTTTGGGCTAAAATCGAGGTTGTTGGTCTATTGCCCGAGAATATCTTATGTGGAATCAAACCACCGGTAGTACCTTCAGCCTTGACTTCACCCTCGTTTTTTCCAACCATCAAAGCTTCCGCTTGAGCAAAGAAGTTAGAAGCCAACATTTTTTGGTGTAACTTACCTTCAATTGGATTATGGGATTGCGCAGCTAGAATAAAGTCAGCAGGAATTAGTTTAGTTCCCTGGTGAACTAATTGGAAAAACGAATGTTGAGCATTCGTAGCTGGTTCACCAAACAAGATAGAGCCTGTAGAGTAATCAGCAAATACGTTTCCTCTGGTTGCAGTTTTACCATTGGATTCCATGGATAACTGCTGCAAGTAGGCTGGAAATCTATGGAGATATTGGTCAAATGGAGCGACTAGATGGGTTTGAGCATTGTGGAAATTGTTGTACCACACAGATAGCAACCCTCCCAACAATGGGATGTTATCCTCTAGTGGCGTCTCAGTGAAATGTTTGTCTACAGCTTCCGCACCCTTCAAGAATGCGTCAAAGTTATCAAATCCAATATACAAGGCTACTGACAAACCAATGGCAGACCAAACTGAGTAACGACCACCGACCCAGCCTTCAAATCCAAACATATTCTTAGTGTCAATGCCAAATTTAGCAACTTCAGCTTCGTTCGTAGACAACGCAGCAAAGTGTTTGGCAATATAAGCCGGATTGTTACCAGTCTTGGACAAAAACCAGCTTTTTGCGGAATTGGCATTAGTGATAGTCTCCGCAGTGGTAAAAGTCTTGGAAGCGATTAGAAACAAGGTAGTCTCTGGATCAACGACCTTCAAAGCTTCAGCCAAGTGAGTACCATCAATGTTAGAAACAAAGTGTACCTTTAAGGGCCCCGCGTAGTGCTTTAAAGCCTCAGTAACCATAACAGGACCTAAGTCAGAACCACCAATTCCAATGTTAACGACGTCAGTGATTGCCTTACCAGTGAAACCTTTCCATTCTCCGGAGCGTACTTGTTCAGAGAATTCTTTCATATGCTGCAAAACAGAATCGACCCCTGGAGCAACATTGGTGCCATCCACAAACATCTCCTTGTTGGCCCTGTTTCTCAACGCAACATGGTACACAGCACGGTCCTCGGTAAAGTTAATATGCTCCCCAGCAAACATGGAGTCTCTCAACTCTGTTACTTTAGCCTCTTTAGCCAATGCAATCAATGCAGACAAAATCTCATCGTCAACTAAGTTCTTGGAGAAATCAAACAAAATTTTAGAACCATCATAGTTAACAAAAGTCTTGGATAATTTCTCAAACCGTGCAGGGTCAGACGAAAACTCCTCCTTCACGGACAACCTCTTACCCTTGTCATTGTACAAACTTTGTAGTTTACCCCATGAAGGCAATTCACTGGCCAACTTAAAGCTGGAAAAAGTCTTTTCAGAAACCATTATAATATATATATATTTCGCTCAATTATCAACTGCCCTTTAGGACGTTCTAAGTGCCAATTTAGATCAAATAAAGCTTATAGCTTCTACTTATTTGCAAAAGGGGCTCTTACAAATAAATATGAAATCCCAAACAAACAGAAAATGTTTGTAATCGTTGTGATGTCAATCATCAGGAGTGTAATTAAGTGCGTCCGGGTTCCATTTTCCAAATTAAAGAACGGCTTTCTCTGAATTTATCGAAAACGTGAGGCTGAAAGTTCTGCTGTTATTAGAAACAGGAAGCTAACGGTAGCTGGAAGTTCAAACGCCGGGTAACACCATGTGATAAGCACGTGACATAATTTAACTGGTATTAATAACAACCAGTTTAGATGGCTACGACGCAGGGTGTATTTTGCATACAACTACTATTTATCTCTGAATGTCTCTGTCTGCTTCATTACGGCCACAATTTGAGCTTGCTGTTCTTCCAAATTGTCTGCGGACGTATTCTTAAGTGCGTTCAACAAAGTCGCATGCGATTTGCGTATGTTCTCCAAATGTGATTCAAAACCTTCTGGAAAGCCATTAAACAGTTTTCTATCCTCAGCCATTCGCTTCACATCATCCAAGACATCAATTTCAGTCCATAGTTTATCTTTGTAGTCAACAATCGGCTTCGCGTTTTCTGTGCCATCTACTGTTACTGGTAGGGTTCTTACTGTATTTTGAGACCTCGTTGCCTGGTTATCAGCACTTTCCACGCTAAGGGATTCTTGACTGTAACTCATAATCCTTATGATCCCCCTTTCAGAGAGGCCGTTTTCGAAGTCAATTTTTGTTATGTTGTCTTTATCGCTTTCTTGCGTTTTTGGTGTCTGAACAACATGTTCGCTACTTTTAGTGTACGGATGGCCTTTTGAGATGAACATGTTAGTTTCAGAACAAAAGGAACTAATGAAGCGAGAGCATACAAATTTACTTGATGAATATAATGATTGTATTGAATGGCAGAGGTTGCTCTGGTTGAAGCAGCCGTATCCAGATAATTATACTGATTCGAAGTTTTTAGAGGTGCTCAGTGAGATTAAGTGTCCGAAGCCCAATAGCCAAGGATGCTCCGACTATTTCACTGTGATGATAGACTTTCTTACATTCCACCACACTTTGGTTAACAGCTCACTAATATATGTTATATTCATCCTAGTTTATCGTTATCACTATTCACCTATAGCATTGGCAGGTATCACTACTCTGTTTTCTTCTTTCTCATATCATTCTGTTTCTAATCTTAAGTCATCAATGATTATTGTTTTTACGATGCTAACCTTATCGCCAATTTTGAAAACACTTTCAAGAACTACTACCTCTGACTCCATTTGGAATTTGTCGTCTTGGTTAACGATCATTTATGTGGTGTGCCTTTCATGTTCTAAGTCCTCTGTTCTACCGACGAATATTCTACTTTCAAATGTCACTGTTCTAGCTTCAAGATTGAACACCACACCAGAGGTATTTTGTTTTCTCTTGATTTGCATAGAGCTGAATATATTTCTACCTTCTTTCGAATCCAAACTCAGGTTCGAACGGAACTACATTGCATATAGCATCATTATTGCAGTGACTCATGTTATTGTGTACACTTTTATTACCATGACACTTGGCTGGTCTTACTCTTTACCTATGGTGACGTTGTCAATAGCCTTTATATTCATATTACCTTGGTATTTCATACATTGGCAACGGAACTATTATAGGGGACACCAGTTACTCTCTACGTGGGATGCCAAAATTCCTATACTAGATTAATGATTGCATTATAGGACTCTTATTTAATTTCAGTGTATATTTATTATAATGACAATTAACTAAAAAAAGTACTAATATTAGAAGAAAATTTACCAGTTATCTGTTTACTCAGTAAATGCACCGCCCGCTAAAACCAAGTTTGTTCTTGTAAATTTAACGGTGTATATTGGTGTCTTCTTTGTGTGGAATGAGGCCACTAAATCTTGGGTGGGGAATACGGTCCTTCTGCGCCCATATTCCTTCACATCCTGATTTACGCTTGTTTCCATATCGCCCGAATAACCTGAGTATGGTTGCTCCGGTTCTAAAGCAGGCTCGTTGGTGAATTTCTTTAGATCCCATACACGAACTGACTGATCAGCTCCACCACTGACTAATATGTTCCCCTCCTTGTTGAAGGATAAGGAATTAACAGCGCTCTTACCGTGTCCTCTCATTTGCTTAATTCTTTTACCAGTACCAATATCCCATACTATTATAACTCCATCTTCTGAACCTGTAGTTAACCACCTACCGTCAGGCGACACTGCAACAGAAACAACACTTGCTGTATGCCCTAAAAATAAACGCACAGAGTCACCAGTTTGGATATCCCACATTCTACATGTTTTGTCACTGGAACCTGTAAGAACATATGTACCATTTGGATGAAACGCAACGCAGTCCACGTCATTCAAATGACCAGCAAATATTCTTAGTGGATAAATATGATCACATGACCATAGTCTAGCTGTTTGGTCATGGGAAACAGTGGCAAAGTAGTGACCTAAAGGAGAAAACTTGACGTCCCAAACTGGATGATTATGACCCTTGTAGCTAACTAAACAAGTAAAGGTGTCTAGTGACCACAGCCGTACTGTTTTATCTTCTGATGCAGAAACCAGATACCTGTTATCAGGGCTAAAAGATACGGAGTACACTGGTCCACTATGTCCGATTAGAGTTGTCGTATTACTTGCTTCTTTGGACTTTGAAGGTAATTTACTTTCTAGCGGAGTACCATCCAACGACCATATTTTGATGTGGCTGTCTTGAAAGCCCGCAGCTACTAGTCTGGAATCCTCACTGAATTGTAAAGATGTCATATCACGATTTGTGTTGTGGAAGGTATACATACAAACACTTGGAGCTGATGTCTGCAAGTTATCTAACTTTATAGCATCACGGGATTCACGAACCTTCTGAATTTCCAACTTTAAATCCAATGCAGTTTTCGGTGGTAATGGTAGCATCTCTTTTGTAGGGGACTCCATAACGGGGTTTGAAAGGTCAGCAGGTGCATTAGGAGTGGCTGCAACTATAGTTGGATTGGAAGCATTTGGTCCTACTGACGTATTTCCCATCGATTGACCAGAAGAACTGGGAGCAACTACTTTATCAGCAGACTTGTCGTCGGATTCCTTTTTTTCTGGCATAGCATCTGTCTCATCGTGCTTTGTACTCATAATGGAGTCTAGCTGACCTGCATTGGGACCCAAGCTACTCACATCTTGACCGAGAATTGATTTATACTCCTCTACTAAGGTTTTTCTATTTTCATCAAGACCGTTTTCACCTTCCTGATCGTCTTTTCTCTTTAACTCAACCTCAACTTCTTTAGTAAATTCCTGATCCCTGGGGAAAGGACCTAGTTTGACAGGAACCGAATTATGGCTTTCTACATCAATAGCACCTGCAGAAATATCTTTGATACCATCAGTTAATGTTTCTTGAGATGTAATATTGTCCACAGCATTGGGCTCTAAGTTTTGATTAATAATAGAAATCAACAAAGACCCTCCTACACTCTCATTCTCATTTAAAAAATATAGCAGCAGGTTCAACGTCGTACGAGATATTGAAACACGATATTTGTTTGATTGAAACCCTTGAGCAAGTTCATTCTCTTTGATATGATCTACCGAATTGACACTAAACAATTTGTTAATCTCAGTACCATGTACAGCTTTATAGTCGTGTGAATATTTGTCGAAAAACCTTCTCGCCTGAACTGGATCCTTCGAAACTAAAGTAAGAAAGACATATGTGAAAATCGGATACAGTATTCGCGATAGCTCTGGCTTATACATCTCTAAAGATGAATCAACCCAATTTTTTAACATCGCATATGCCCTGAAATAATGCTGAGGGGTGACTTGTCCCTGGTGAATCAAGTTACCATTGGCATCCCTCTTTAAAGGTGCTGATGGATTAGACACAGGCTTCCCATTCGTTGAAATGTCCTGATTCGTGCCAGATGGTTGCTGAGGTAAGGTATTACTGGCAACCGAAGTTTTAGCAACTGGTGTTAATGTCCGAGAAGACTCCACACGGAGCATTTGTTCTGTTCTATGGTATCCCTTCTTATTCAAATACTCCAAAACAATCCTATTTAAATCAGATGCTGAGAATCCACTGCTAGGCCTCGCCGCCTGCGACGACGACGACGCAGAACCCTGTTGTTGACCCTGTGGTCGTATATTATTCTGCGAAGATTTAGTAGGTTGTTTTTGACCCCTCTGAGACATTTCTGGGTTCCTTTTATAATTAATAGCGCTAAAATATTATCCTTTTGAGTTCTTGTTGTTGTTTTCGATCTATAGATTTAGAAATTTGCTGTTTTAGAGAATTTCATGCATCGTTTTGCATATGCTCGTCAAACACGACACTATACCTAAGTATCACCACCACATAGCTTGAAGAGTGGCAGTATGGCTGCATAGCAGCCATCCTCCTGCCCTTAATTTGCTCACGACTGGAAATGCTGCCAAGTGGAGCTGCGACTATACGACTGATTTTCTCTCTTTCCTGCGGGGCACAGACACAGAGTGTGTGTGCCCTTTATTTTCTAAAAACGATCTACAAATTGACGGTTGAAATCTAGTAAAAACACCTAGTATCCTCCTGCTCCAAGGACTTCTAGTATGGTGCAGGTATCTATAGTCTGTTCTCTGCCTACAAGTTGGAATATGACTTCGTTTTGCACAACATCGATATTTTCGAATGAACTCGAGAATCCTTCAAAGTTAGCATTATTCGCCTATTTATTACTGACCCGGAGTACAACGGTTTTGTTCTACATACACACAAGAATGAACCGTGGTATATGCGGTCCACCGGCCTACTGAATTTTACAGATCTGTAGCTTTTAGAGTCTGTCTAAAGTCTCCTTACTGATTATCCGGACAAGAGCAAACACAAGTAACTATCTTCTCCTTCTGCCTCTTATAGACAGAGACGGGTCACTCGAAGTCGTCCCAACAGTTATAGCAGATCCTACGTGCAAAGTCTCACTGCCAACGGTCATTCATACCAAATCCATCCTCTTATGCGTCTCGGCCCTCCCGGAAGTAGCTCAACGTTCTGGATGCCAGCTTCCAGTGTGACAGCATCGCTTTGATTCTGTTTGCTTTTTTGAAGAAATAAATTCTCTGTCACTCTTAGACAACGACGCACAAATGCAGGTCTTCTCCATCGAATCAAAATTTAAGTACCACCTGGTACGTAAAGAATTTGCGGGATGAGTTTACTTAAATGGATGAATCACGGAATACCGGGCGCTATAGAGTTCTAAGTTACTGTTGCTCGAGGGATACTGTGAAAAGACTGTTGGAAAGGGATTCCTGTGTTTTTGAATCCCATAAAATATATTGGTTCGGTAAGCTTTCGGCCTTTCCTTCAATTGGATAGAACTTTTCAGACAGAACACAGAGTGGAACATTTTGTAAAAGGGATTTCAACTACCTGAAAGGAGTCTTTTTTAATAGGAATCCAGTATTTTAGAATAGTTGGATTGATTCCCAGTGGAGGGATCCGGTAGTCCTGCTGTATCTTAATAATTATCTATAATTTTTAATTTTTTTCTTTTCAACAGATGGATAACATTAATTTGGCTACTAATTTAAATGATTGGTTTAACGATTCGATGTTGCAAGTTTCTACCTCTGGAACTGTTGTCAATGACACTTACCCTACTGGATTGTCTTCTTCGATGGTAAAACCGTTAGATTCTCCGTTACCCAACCCCACTCCGTCACCGAGGTCTAGTGTATCCGCACATAAGGGAACTGACAGTGTTAATCTCGAGCAGTTCGGCAAATCCGAACGGTTCAAGATTGATGAGGTTGCCAGCTATATAATATTTCAATACTTCCATGTACGAGATAAGGTATCAGCTGAAAACCTGACGTTGGTGGATTTGATATTGGATCAGACGTATCCGCATTCGTTGACTCTGAGAAAATTGAAAGATGACTCTACTTACTACAAGTACTTTGGTACTGTATCTAGGGAAAAGGAGATTGGAAGGTGTCCGATATTTTTTGTTTCGTTGTACTTTTACTTAACCTGGGGTGGTGACAGCAGTAACAAAGTTAAATTGGATACCTTTTCGAAAACCAGATTATTATCTCGTTCTTCATTAAATTACTTTGATCTTGAAGGGGCTCCCGCGAAGACAACATCTCAAAATCACTCAATGTCTAGTAAAATAATAAGGACGTCAGTATCGTTACCGGATAGTGCCAAGAGTTCTGTTTATAATTGGTTGGGACAATTGAAGGAAGACATGGACAAACATGATAGAGTAAATTACCGGTTACATTCTCTTGTTGAACTCTTTGAATATCTTTCTGAGTGCCTCCTACAAGACATGGCATATCTCGAGTGTACTAATGAACTACCTGCATTACAGTCTGTTATAAGACAGCATGATCAGAAGCTTTTTCATTCAGGAATGTTTTTGAAGCTAAAAACTGATTTGAAAAGACAGCTTGACAGCGAAGCTATAAACTTTGACTGGTATAATACTATAGTGGTCAAGATGGGGGAAAAGTTTGATGAGATGAATAGTAAGGCTTCTAAAGAAAACTGTATATTGAACGAGAAATTGCTATGTTTAAGGAATGAGCTAAATAACATGAATTCAATGATCTCACAAATTCTACAATTTCAAAGACAGATTCTATCAGGTAATTCATCGTTATCTAAGAACATGACTACAAATACCAATGCGAGTGTTACCTGGCCAAACGTTAATTCTAGTAATGTGATACTGGACAAAAATTTCATCGGTACTCTTGCGACTGGTGGTGACCAACCATCTAACTTAGCACCACTAAATATGATCCCATCTTTGACTCATCAAAGTATCATAGATGTCAGCAAAAGAAAGCTTCCACTTCCATCTAGTCCTAGGGACCCTGCAAGCAATCCCTTGAAGAAGTTCAAGTTAGATGAACGTACAAACGATACTCCAAGTTCAGCACCAGGTGTAACTGGCTTAACAATGGATTCTTTATTGTCGCGCGGTATTTCGTCACCACGTATACCAATTGCTTCTTTAACCGCTGTGCCTATAATTCCACCAACCTCAGTTTCTAACGCTTCAACACCACAACAACCGAATGGTCAAATTCCTCGAGTCTTTTCAGTTTCTAATTCCGCCGTTGGTAGCCCAAATATCCCTACAGGCTCATCAAAACAAGATGCACTGTTGAGCGGCATAAGCACTAACACGCTTATTGGAGCCAATACAGAATTATCCGCCAGAATAATAGCTACCAAAAAGGCAGATCAACAAACGATAAGCGCAGGGTCTGATGGTGGTGGAAGACCAAATGAATCAATAAAGTACAAACTTTCTAGAGAAAATAAAACTATCTGGGACCTTTACACCGAATGGTACATTGGATTAAACGGTAAACCTTCCATAAAATCCCTCATAGAAAGATACGGCTGGAGACGTTGGAAAGTAAGTGATGATTCCCATTTTTTCCCAACAAGACGCATTATCATCAACTACATCGAAAAAGAGTGTGATCGTGGATTTACTTTAGGAAAGTATCCGTCTACTATGGAACGTAATGTGGCAAAAAAACTCGTAGTCAAGGACCTAGAAAACTTCAGGGTCAACAATGGTTTAACCCTTAACAGCATCTCTCTATATTTCAGAAATTTAACTAGAGAAAGTCGTGAAATTTGCATATACAACAATTTTGAAGATTGGTCCTTGTTGGTTATTCCTGACAAAGAGAAGAACAGGTATTGCAAAAGGCGACAGGGCCTTGTTGCTTGATTGTCTCCCCCAAAATTGTAACATTATAGAATGAATTTATGACGTTTCCTTCCTTATCCGCCTGTCTTTTCGTTTAAGACAAACCATCAAAAATCTCTACTTTGAACAATGTTGGCTTTTCTAAATTTTAACTTAGCACAGAGACATGCAAATCAATATGTAAATAAGGTCTTTTCTATCTATAAGTTATAAATCCACATGCATATAGCATTCTGTGTAAAACCCCTTGTACATATTCTTATATTCATCATATTTAATTGTTTTTGCTAAACTTTTGGCACTGACATCTTTGTTTAAGATCAACTCAAATTTTTCTTTTGCTTTTCCCCTAATGTTCATTCGGACTGAGTCGTAGTAGTTTTTATGGTACTAACACAAGACATTTAGACAGTAAGAACTAAGTTTGTGTGCTGTTGAGTGTCCTCGTTGGGTTTATGTTTTCAGAAGGATAAGCTTATTTATTTCATCTTATAAGTATTAGTATTGGGTTTTGATAGAGTTAGTTATTTGACCATATAGTGCGGCATTAGGGTTATATGATAAAAATGGCACAAGGTAAGTTCATCATTCCTGGAAACATTACATTGTCGCAGGCTCTTCAGTTGCTGTTTTCTATGGTAAACGTTCAGTTTAAAAACGTGTCTACCGATTTGGAACGGATTATCCTACAGCCTCATGCTGATAGATCTGCACTTAAACATGTCGAGCGGACATTAAGTGAGATTCTTGATTATTTATCCGATGGAATTAAGCGAATTAAGAGCCAGTATAGAATGGAGCACCTATTTAGCAGACCGCCAGCTGAGAATAAACATGAAGTGGATGACCTTAGAATCCTTGAACAAGATGTGAAAAGGGCTAAAGAAGTTGCTATGGAGAGGCTTGGTCAATCTGAGAGCATGGGATCATCGGAGCACGCACATACAAGGTTTTCTGCGTTTCTGAAGAGTAGACTTGTATCTAGTCGCAAAGAAGCGTTGAAGAAAGCACAAGAGGAGATAGAAGCGATGGAAGTCGAGGATCTTAGAAGGCAAAGGCAACTTGAGGACGAACGGCAGAAATACTTGAAAGATGAAAGGCGGAGAAAAATGGAGCTAGAGAGAAATAAGAGGATTGAGGAAAGTATTAAAAAGGAGCTGGAAGCTGAAGCCGCTGAAAGATTGCCCAGCATTAAACAAGGGGCAAAAGAAAGCAGTAGAACATCAACTGAAATAAAGAAATCGCATCGTCTTTCTTTGGATGTAAGTATGAGGCGACCTATTCTTAGGTCATCAGAAATGCCTCGTCAACGTTATAGTATGTATGAAACCAAGAACACAGACGCTATATCGGTTGTAGCAGGTGTCAACAAAGCTGCTATGTTGGCTTGGTTTAAAGACAAAGAACCACCCAGTAATAATAATAATCTGACTCCGACTAGATCAGTTCCAGAACGTCCCATTAATCATAGAAAGTATGAATATAAAAGGCCTGAAGCCCGTCGAAACCCTATTAAGTCTTCATCGAGATCAACATCATACCATAGGACAAAGGGTGCAGACGAGGAGAGTCCAGCCCAAATAGTTGTTACAGATACATCCCTTGATGCACCTTCGCGCCGACCTGAGCCTGTACGAAGTCCTACTGGTAGAAGAAGCACTGCCCGTAAAGGCAGTCCTCTTCGCAGACATAGTCCTTCTCCCCTACAAAGCTCTACTATAATACAGTCACCTGAGTCTTCGATGGATAAAAGAATTGAGAAAGTAATGGCTGATCTAAAGGGCGTGGATACTAACTCATGTGAACAAATTCTTAACGATATTCTTGTTGTTGACGACAATGTTCGATGGGATGATGTTGCTGGCCTAGCTAACGCTAAGAGTTGTTTAAAGGAAACAGTTGTGTATCCATTTTTGAGGCCAGATTTATTTAGGGGTTTGAGAGAGCCAATTAGTGGCATGCTTTTATTTGGCCCTCCGGGCACCGGTAAAACCATGATTGCCAGGGCAGTTGCTACTGAGTCAAATTCTACCTTTTTCAGTATTAGCGCTTCTTCATTATTATCGAAATACTTGGGAGAATCAGAAAAGCTGGTAAGAGCTCTATTCTATCTAGCAAATAAGTTATCCCCTTCAATTATTTTCATTGATGAGATAGATTCTTTGTTAACCGCTCGTTCAGATAATGAGAACGAATCCTCAAGAAGGATTAAAACAGAACTCTTCATTCAATGGTCTAATTTGACAAGTGGAGCAACCAAAGAAAATACAGAATTCCAACAAGCTAAAAGGGTTCTTGTCTTGGCAGCAACTAATTTACCTTGGGCTATTGATGAGGCAGCAATAAGAAGATTTTCACGGAGGTTATATATACCTTTGCCTGAGTACGAAACGAGGCTGTATCACTTAAAGAAATTGATGTCTTTGCAGAAAAATGATTTATCTGAAGAAGACTTCAACATAATAGCTAATAATACGGAGGGTTATTCTGGTTCGGACATTACAGCACTTGCCAAGGAGGCTGCAATGGAGCCAATCCGAGAACTTGGTGATAATTTAATTAATGCCACTTTTAACACTATCAGAGGCGTAGTGGTGGCCGATTTTAATCATGCAATGTCGACCATCAAGAAAAGTGTGTCTCCTGAATCACTACACAAATTTGTTATTTGGGCAGCAAACTTTGGCAGCGTGGGATCTTAATATAATATACTCAACGGTCTTTTAAGAAATGTATGTCTATATATAGCCCATGGAACTTTGCATACGTATTAAATATAGTGATCAATTTTTTTAATCAAACGGAATGTTCAAAAGTAAGGGAATATAAGTTCTAGGCTCTACCGCGTTCTAAAACGTACGTAAATCCATATAAAATTACAAATAATACTTGTTGTAGAAGTAGAGTTTATTGCTGGTTGTATGTTAGTTTTCATCTTTTAGAGTATTATATTTGTTAATAAATATGCGATTCAGGAGATATAGACTCAAGGCGTTGACGTTGTACTGCGGTATCGTAGCCGTAATTTTTCTATTATGGTTTAACATGAATGCTGGGAAGGATCCTTTGCAGATGAAATACAAAGATTTCATATATAGGTACCAACATATAGCACTGGATCTACTTCATTGGTCAACCAACTCCTATGAAAAACCCGGTATAAAAAACGATCCTGAGGTTCAAAAGCTATTAGAAAGATTGGATGTACCCCTGTACAATGACCAAGAACTAAGCAACCCATTGTTGAAAACTAAAGCTTTGGAGGATTACAAAAACTTTATGAAAAGGCCAATCGACGAACCGAAGGTAGAGAAGCTTATCCGTAAAGATGATGAGCTATCAGGTAAGACATCGGCAACTATACTCTGTCTGGTAAGGAACGAAGATCTAAATGCAATTATACGATCTATGAAAGAATTAGAGCATGTCTTCAACAATGATTTCAAGTATCCATATACTTTCTTAAACGATGAGCCCTTTACGACTGAATTCAAAGCAAGAATGATGAAAGAATTTCCTGGTCGTGTACTTTATTTTGGTACCATTGATCATGAAATGTGGTCCTTCCCCTCCAGCTTGGATATGCGCAAATATAAAAGGAATATGAAAATCCTGAAGCAAACTGGTGTGGGGTATGCCGAACTAGATTCATACCATCATATGTGTCGTTTCTACTCCAAGTTTTTCTACAAACATCCATTATTACAACAATTTCGGTACGTTTGGAGATTGGAGCCTGATGTCAAATTCTATTGTAAGATTGAATATGATGTGTTCCACTTCATGAACATATATAATAAGGTTTACGGATTCACATTGAATCTTTACGATAACCCGATTTCCATATCAACTCTATGGCCTACCACTTTAGACTTCCTCCAGAAAAATCCTCAGCATCTACATAAAAACGGCGCCTTTGAATGGTTAAAAGAGAATGCACAGAAACCTGACAATTTTGAAATAACTTTTGGATACAGCACTTGTCATTTCTGGACCAACTTCGAACTTATTGATCTTAAATTTCTGCGATCTGAAGCATACGAAAGCTATGTGAAATACCTGGACGACAGCGGTGGATTTTATTACGAACGATGGGGCGATGCGCCTGTTCGAAGCATTGCACTAGCATTATTTGCAAATAAATCTGATATCCATTGGTTTAGAGATATTCCTTATTATCATATGCCGTACACAAACTGTCCTCTCTCTAGCAACCCGAACAAATGCTCTAACCGATGTATAGCGGGCAGCTTTTGTTCTGATTATGCATTGCAAGTTGAGAATTGTATGGGTACCTGGATAAATTACTCCATGACAAAGGAGGACCAAGAATTATACTAATGTACACCGCATTACAACCTCAATTCATCGAGACGGCCTTTATAATATATATATGTATGCATTCTTGATCTTCACACAAGTAACATTCTTCAACATGAGCAAATGATATCCTGTTTCGGTCATGTGATGTGATCTGCTGGTCAGCGTCTGCCGTCTTTCTGTTTCTGTAACTACCCGGGAGAGAAACCCAAAACATCCCATCGCCCCTTCTTCCTCAAAAGTACTAAAGTGTTTCCATTTGCCGTCATCTACATAACTCATCTATTAGAACAGAACACAGTCCTTCCAAGTTTAAGAAATTTAGGAGAACGTCCAGGTTTTTGGGTACAATACCTGGTAAGATATTCTGGAGTTGTATACTATCATAGACGTCTTTGTTAAGTGGTCTTTTTGTTGTTTTTTTGTTTCGTTCTGTTTTAAGAATTTGGTCTTACACAAAAATACCTAGAAAAAGTCAGCCTAGTGGGTATATTAAACAAGAAAGGTTATTATTGGCAAAAGAGAAAAACAGGTATTTGGCATATATTAGGTTGTGGGATTCAATGGGAAATAGTGATTCTAAACTTGAAAAGTATAGAGAACACATTGGGAGATTAGCGGGGTCGAAGGAGATACCACTTTATTCGTCAGCTACGACTTCTCAAGCTGCTGCGATTTATTACCAAAGCTATGGAATTGGGAATAATGGTAGTTCTACGCTGAATAGAGCTGATTCATGTGCTTCTCAGGGGAATGGTGAAGGATGGGGGACTGGTGACATGTATAGTGAGTTCTTTTCCTGTTTATTAAGAGAGCAATTCTCTGCTGAGGATATTTATTCACTGCTTAGTGTACAGGAGCTTCGGAATATTTCCAAGGCTAATCCTAGGAATTATCAGAATTTGGTTCGGTTTGCATGTTTTAAGATATGTTCGTTAACTACCCAATTGCAGTCGAAACAGATTGAATGGTCGCAATTTCAAGATAAATACTACGAGGTTATCAAATGTGTCCGTATTTTGACTAAGATCATGGGAATATTTTTTGAACTTGACAAGGAACAGGTTTTAGAGGATGTACTTATGTGGAACAGAAATAGTAGCGAAGTTTTGAATCTCAATGCTAGGTCCGCGTCGACTACTGCAGCGACCGTAGGCGCAAATTTATCTTCTGGAGGAGCTGAAAACATGGAACCCCCCTCTCTAGATTTGTCTCCAGGTATAGACGATGAAAGTTCTATAAAGCAAAATGAAGACTATAATACAGAAAGATCTCCTGATTCTCTTCCTGTGGCAATTGGGACGATATATACGTCAGAAGAGGTGCCTCCTTTGGGGGTATTACTTTTAGAATCATGCCTAAAGTTACTTTTTATGGAGGGTTTCACTTTACCCATCCATGCAGCCCAAGACTCATTAGAAGATAGCAGCATGCATACGGAATTTTATGGACAAAGACATGGAAAGGTCTCCTTCTCCCTTTGGGAAAATGGGATAAACACCCCTGACGTGACTCCTGTAACTCCAGATCCAAGGTTGGATTCTCATAGGTTAGAAATTTTACGGTTGATCCTTACTCTTTGTTCTAAAAACCTATACAACCCCGATGCCCTTAACAAATATCTTATAGTGCTTGCTAGTGGTATGCCAGAATATAGCACGGTATGCTTCGTTTCATCGATGTTTAATCTAGTTTGTCGTTATTGTAATAATCCAGAAGAAAATCAGTATCCATCTCAGAGTTATAATTCAGGTACTAAAGCTGCACAGTTGAATATGCTTAGAAAATCTCTTGTTATGACCAGTTTTTCAGTATTGAATATTTTATTGAGTTACAATTTACCAGGAATAGAGAAAGAGGATAAAAAAACGTACACATTTCTTTGTTCTTTAAATATATTTCCATTTGGTCGAGTGATAAGTCACATCCCGAAGACATATTTATCGTCTTTGAATAAAGAATACGACATGAGTCTCATTATGAAGTCTCTTTCACGCATTATAAGAAGTCCATTGGACATTGCGGTAGACCAGGAGTCTAACCCATTCAACTGGTCCTCCCCCAGTAGTGCAGAACGGAGAAAATCAAGTGGTATTTCAGGAGTATATGCCGGTCAACATAATGGCAGTAATAATAACAATGGTACTTCTAATACTACTACTGGTACCACGAATATTGGTACTGTCACTACTCCTACCAACAATACTAATAATAACAATGGCGTGCCAGCATCAAATCGCACCTCTAAAAGTGGTAGCTTTTCCAGGAGTTCTAGCAGCTCTAGGAACTCATGTTCCTCATCCTACTTCAACAAATTAACTCCGGAAATATTTTCTCTAAATATACAAGCTGTTGTCTTACTATGGGAGATGATTAAATGTAATAAGACTTTGGAAAATTACGTCGCGGATAAATGCGCTAATAAGTTAATTTTATTCTGTGTGTTTTATTTGAAACAATATCAGGATGTTCCTGAATATTCATCCACATTACTTCCTATTATCGGAGGTTTTGCCACTTATTTGTCCTCAAAAAAATTGGTACTGCACAAGATGTTAAGTCCCATACCTCATGATTATTACACGAATAGAATACCAAACATTTATAAATTGTCAACTGGTAATAATAATTCTATTACATTCAGGGATTTTTGTGTCATAAATTTAAGCAACCTAGCAGTCAATTGTGTTAAAAATCAACTGCCAGTTAGATCTTATATTTTTGAGTTGCTTTATAACTTGTTACCAATTCCAAGTGACTTTACGGGAGACGATCTAGTTCAACTGTCATCAACGAAAAGGAATGCTCAACAACCTGTGGCTTTAACTTATCAAGCGTCTAATAATTTATTGGTTCTACTTTCGAAGATGGCAGTTATGGATTATATATCTACTCCCTCAAGTGATGACTCTTGTCCATCAACAAGTGCGTATTCATATTCGCAAGGCTCAAAATTAGACAATATTGCATTGTTGTTACGTGCTATAGTAACTTATATTGTTTTTGACTACCAGGCTTCCATCAATTTGTTGTTTACTGTTTGCAGACATGAACGAATAATCTACTTATTAGATACTGTTATCGGTCAGTTTTCAGAGGGTCTTACTAGAGAACAGCTGAGGGATCTATATGCTCCAGATGATCGTAGAATGGAAATGCTGCTGAAGAATGAGATTCAGAATAACGACATCCCAAAGAATGTTTTGCAGGGTCGTTTAAATTCCAAGATGACATCCATTAATTCTCAAGTTCCTCTCGTTTTTGATCCATATTCTGCAAAAGATAGAAATAATGATTCAATTTTTAATGAGAATAATAATAATCTTGCCTGCCCTGATCTTAAAGATGAAAACTCTAATGACTTGAACACGATTAACGGCTATAGAGGGAGCACAGATGATGGTATAACAACTCAAGCCGGGAAATCTACTAAGATTTATGAGCATGTAGATTACGATTTTGATGTAACTTTAAAAAATACCAAGTTGTATTTGGCTTTGAGATCAAATTGGCCTGTTGGTTTGACAGTGAAGGGCAAATGGAAAACTGGACTGCGGAAGCCCTTGTATGAAGGATGGCTAGGAGCGTCCTCATTGGCATTATTGATCAAAATTGTGAAAATGACAAACGCTAAATTCCCTCACATCTCTCAAATTAGCAGTAATGAATATTATGATTTAATAGCTGAACTAGGCTTGTGGGAGAAAGAATTCAAAGAGAACATCAAAAAGGAATTACCCCCAGAATTGAAAGCCATGAAAAATAAATTTGAACCGTTGCAGCTTGACTGGGAGCAAAATTTAATAGCTACTAAATGGTATCATTCTGTTATATGGGGCGATATTTTCACTGCAAATAGCCAGACATATAATTTGTCTGCATTTGATAGAGATTCAGCTAAGGTAGCAAACAGTCTGCCTTCTAGTGCAAACGGATATTCTGAGAGAAATTTGCCGGGGAGTACCGTACGGTCGAGAACTAATAGTAATGGTAGTTCTTTTGTCAACAATATCCATGATAGTGAAGTCCTTTGGGGTAGTATTCAACCCCTTATGAGCCCTGGCATTGGAAGCAATCCTTGTATGCATGTCAGCACCACATCAAGGGACGGTTTGAAAGATGGTACAATTAAAGAGAGTACCTCTACTCATTCTGTCATCGATCCTGGATCAATATTTAGACTAGGGTGGCTGGGATTCTCAAAAGGTGGCAGTTATATCGGATCGAACGGCAGCGAAGAAAGATCAACTAGAATTCCGGAAGCAAGAGGCAATAACTCTGATTTAGAGGATAAAAAGGGTAAAAACCTTATAATCTTGATGTTGGCATCTTGAAGCCAAATATTTGGGTGGGTACCGATATTAAAATGTTCAAAGTGAAAACCGAGATGAAGGAAGAGTTTTCTCTGATGGAAATGACAGGTTCGTTCTTCAGAAACTTGAAAATTAGTAGCACACCAGGTCCAAATAACTCCGAAGTTCCCAACCTAGCTAATGGTAGCATAAGCAACATTCCATCTTCGACACCTGTATCGCTCTCTGCAAGATCTTCGCTTTTAGGGCTGCATAGTTTGCAACCAACGAGAGCTACCACACTCTTGGCGTTTAAATGACTTTCATAATGAAAAACTCAATTAGAGATATATTCGAAAAAAAGTATGCAGTAAAATACGCAGTAAAGGAAGAGGAAGAGGAATAGGAAAGAGAGAGTGAAGGAAAGGAAAAAGCCTATGTATACTAAAAATATAGAAAAAGCCTACCTAGTTCCACTGCCACATTGTTCTCCATAATAGTTCGGATTGGTAAATCTACAGGTTGTGCATCATATTAAAAAGAATACAGGAAAATTAAATTAAATCTCGTTCAATATCTCCTCTTGCCACTCTGAACCAATTCAAAACCGTCCTCATCGATCACCGGCTTGGATTGTCCCTCTTCGTCCTTTTGCTCCTTATCATGGTCATCCTCACATTCCATGACCACGTCCGAATCCGAGTCAACGCATTCTTCTGAATCAGATACATCCGGATTCAAAGGATCTTCTTGTATATCGACCTTCCTACTGTGCTTACCCCTCATCCCCTTGGCTTGCCACTCAGAGTACAACCTTTCAACCTCTGAGTAATCCAAAGCATCGCATTGCTTATACAACGCTAGTATACCCGCAGCAATAGGCAATGCAGAGTCATCCTCCACAGTAGTATCAAACTCATCGGCCATAGCATACAACAATGTCTCCTCGATCAACGCCACGTCCACAATTTTTTCAGACTTGAATAATCCAACAACAATGGAAGTCACCCAATCCCTCTTGTCAGCCGAGTCAGCACCCCCCCACCCATTCACAACTGCAATATCCAGAGCATCCCACTTATAAATCATCATCGACACACCTAACTCAAACCGTGCCTGCTGCTTCTCATCCTTGAAAAGCAAGTTATTATGCCCCTTCAAAGCCTCCACATACTCCGTAACATCATAGCTGACACTAACACTCATCGACAACTTATCTACAGCAAGATATATATATTTTTAAATATTCTACATTTTTGTACTAGCGATGAGTTTTCTGAAAAAAAGCTATCTATCTGCCTTTAATTTTTTTTCCAAAATTTTTATCACTATTCGCCATGAAAAAAAAACGCACTTCCAGTTTCAGAGAAACTGACACCATCATCTCCCTCGGTGTCCTTCCGTCTGCGGATGACTGCTGGCTGTATATTTACCTGTCTAAAGTGATGTATATTTCTCTATTCACAACACCTTTATCGGAATGAATATATCACGTGATCGGGTTGTATTTCCGCTGGAGTAAATTCCGTTTTCTCGAAACAAAAGGGTGAAAGATTACCAAGTTGACAAATAAAATAATTTTAAGTGATGGGATGATCCTATAAAAAGCAGGTCAAATTCTTTGCGTGTTATACTCCTAAAACCATATAGGGTCTCTTTGTTGGCTTGGATGCGTCTAGGACAGAAAAAAATAGATATAACCAGTTATGCCATCATCTAAGAGGATAAGTGCTGCAGAGGAAAATACTAGGAAGATAAATGCAGCTTTAAACGTTATAGAGTCTAAGCCACTACTAGAAAACGGTTCCAGCAAGAAAAATGACTTGTTCATTTACGAGCTTGAAGATGGGAGTAAGGTGCATACGAAGGAACGTGTGATTCAGTCGGTTCCGCCGGTTGCTAAGAGAGTTCCTACCAATGAGGAGTTGTTTAATGATGAGGATGGGCTACCTAACCATGAGTTTCTAAGGGATCATTTCAAGAAGGAGGGAAGGTTGACTGAGGAGCAGGCTTTGCGAATCGTGGAGATGGCGACGAATCTAATTTCGAAAGAGCCTAATTTGTTGAATGTGTCTGCTCCGATCACTATTTGTGGAGATATCCATGGTCAGTTTTATGATTTGTTGAAGCTATTTGAAGTTGGTGGTGATCCAAAGACCACGCCTTATCTCTTTCTTGGAGATTATGTTGATCGTGGGTCATTTTCTTTTGAGTGCTTGCTTTATTTGTACAGTTTGAAGCTTAATTACTCTGACCATTTTTGGATGTTAAGGGGGAACCATGAGTGCAAGCACTTGACTTCCTACTTTACTTTCAAGAGCGAATGTTTGCATAAATACAACCTGAAGATTTATGATGCCTGTTGTCAGTCTTTTAATTCTTTGCCGTTGGCAGCAGTCATGAATGGTCAGTACTTCTGCGTCCATGGTGGCATCTCTCCGGAATTAAAGTCGGTGGAAGATATAAACCGTATTAACAGGTTTAGGGAAATTCCTTCCAGAGGTTTGATGTGTGACTTAATGTGGGCGGATCCATCTGAATCGTACGATGAAGATGCAGATGACCCAAATACTCTGGCCTATTTGCCAAACACTGTGAGAGGTTGCTCTTTTGCTTTTTCATACAAGGCATCCTGTGAATTTCTACAGCGAACTGGCCTTCTTTCAATTATTAGAGCACATGAAGCACAAGATCAAGGTTACAGAATGTACAAGAACACAAAAAATTTAGGATTCCCAAGTTTGTTAACATTATTCAGTGCCCCAAACTACTTAGATACCTACAAGAACAAGGCAGCTGTTCTAAAGTATTCCGATAATGTAATGAACATTAGACAATTCAATATGTCGCCGCATCCCTATTGGTTACCTAATTTTATGGATGTGTTTACTTGGTCTTTACCGTTTGTAGGAGAGAAGGTTACTGAAATATTAGTGTCGATATTGAATATTTGTACCGAGGAAGAGTTGGAGGAGGAGACATTAATAATTGAAGAAGACCTCGGTATCGAAAATAAAGTAAAGAATAGTGCGGCTCCGCTTCCTTCTGCTGCAAAGAAACAACCCAGCTCATCTATACTGGGTGATGAACATAAGAGAAGGGCTCTGAGAAATAAAATCCTGGCTATTGCGAAGGTTTCCAGAATGTACAGTGTTTTAAGGGAAGAAAGTGACAAAGTTCAATATCTGAAAACCATGAATTCGGGTGTTCTTCCTCGTGGTGCTCTGTCCCATGGGTCAGAGGGATTGAACGAAGCTTTGTCAAGTTTTGAAAGAGCCCGGAGAGACGATCTTGAGAATGAAAGGTTGCCCCCATCATTGGCCGATGTTGAGAAGAGCAGGGAACAATATTATAGGAAAATGCTCAAGAACGTTGAAAAAAAATAATTTCAAAATATTTATTTATAAAGAACTTTACCTTTACCACATTTACTATATGGATCGATGTATCTATATATTTCATACTTGATTTAAAAGTACCATTAATTCCTTACATAAAAATCTTATACCTGTCTAAAACAATACAGCTAGGGAGATTACTGAGTAAACAGATAACTTTATAATACCTGATCTTAACTGTATAATACACAAAGGGTATAGAAAAATCTATGTAGTATTACACATATAAATAACGCCTGGTTTCAATTGTATAGTCGCTTCTCATAGGAAAATAAGTTGTGAACTCCACCTTCTAATTGAGCTGAAGGAGTTCTAAACTCAAACCTTACATCAGCGGAATCGACCTTTTCTCTCAGCTCCATTAAGGATTTCACACCAATGTCCTGACAAGAGTGCTGTAAACCATTAAATAAGTATGGAATATATTTCTTAATCGAGCCTTTGTCAACCACAGACCCAGCAACACCTTGAGCAACCAAAACTTTGTCAGATTCAGAAAAATAACGAGAGGTAGCAGCATTACCCTTAACATCGGTCTTTTGCATTGCCTCAATGGACCCCATACCTCTGTAAGTTTTCAATCTTTCCCCATCTCTGTAGAAGTATTCTCCAGGAGATTCAGTAGTACCGGCCAACATACCGCCCATCATTACTGTAGAGGCACCCAATGCAATGGCTTTAGTTATATGACCTACATTCTGGACACCACCATCAGCGATACATGGGACACCAAATTGATTTGCGAACTTTGTAACGTTGTAAACAGCAGTACCCTGCGGTCTACCACAAGCCATCACCTCTTGCGTGATACAAATGGAGCCAGAACCCATACCAATCCTTAATCCATCTGCACCAGCTTGAATCAAACTAGCGGCTTGTTCTCGAGTCACTACATTGCCAGCGATAACATCCAAACTAGGATGAGTTTCTTTAATCCACTTAATCATGTCTAATTGAAAAATGGAATTACCTTGAGAAGAATCCAACACAACAACATCTAGACCAGCCTCAACCAACTTATTCAATCTTAGTCTATCAGCTTCAATAGTACCGATAGCTGCACCACATAACAACTGCTTAGTAGTGGCAGATTTGGAAGCAAGTGGATAAGACTGATTCTTCATCAAATCTGTTCTAGATAACATTGATATCAAATTACCTTGTTCGTCAATGATTGGCAACTTACCCTTCTTGGTGTTTTTCAAAATTTGGTTACCTTCTTCCAAACTAATGCCCTTCTGGCCAGTGATAACCTTAGTAGTCATGAGGTCAGAGACTAATAGTGCGTTATCCTCAACAAATTGAATATCACGAGAAGTAATAATACCGCAAAGCTTGCCGTTAACTTTACCGTTTTCTGATTTTGTAATTTTGTTAGTATCAATTAAATAATACCGAAGGACTAAATCACAGGACCCATATGTACTTAGCCAATTGTGGTTAGAACTCATAAAGCTTTATTCAGAAAATATTTTTTCTACACGATCGTTTGATCATTATTCAGTAGAACGAAAGTTATATTAAATATAGGAAATTGATCATCATTTAAGGTCTTTATGAGTTCGGAATAAAATGTAAAAAGGGTGGAAATCAAACTAAACATACCTGTAACTGGAAACCCAGAAAATCCATACCGGAGTCTCATAGCTTTTAGCTGCTCAACAGTCATTTCGGGAGAAACCACAACCGGAGAGTTAATAAAGCCATTTTCGAATTTCTTAACCTTTCTAACCATCTTCGCTTGTTCATCTGCAGAACAATTGTGGTGAATAATACCAATACCGCCCAGCAAAGCCATGTAAATAGCCATATCTGCTTCTGTAACAGTATCCATAGGGGAAGAAACAAATGGAGCATTTAAAGTAATATTCTTTGTCAACTTCGAAGTTAGTGTCACCTCAGAAGATGGGAAATCAATTTTCCCAGGCAATACCAAAAAATCATTATACGTCAAGCCACCACGAGAATTAGAATCCATCAATTGAGCAGCTGACAGACCATCTTTTTCAAGAGTATTTGCATATTCTAAAGCGGTCTTTGGATCTCTATAAGGCATTTGATAGTACTTATTTGGAAAATTCGTATTGTTTAAGGCAAAACTATACACCACTAAAATATAGGGTTTTTAATTAAGAGGAAAAATTAAGATAAATCCCAATTCTCCAAGTAACCGGCCTTTCATAAATCTAACTATTCCCAAGATATGAAGGTGTTTAAAGTTGTCAACGAATTTTTCAAGCTATATTGCTTCGTATTTATAGCATAACTCATCGCCTTCGGAAAATTTCGCTGAGAAATTTTTCAATGAAAAAAGAAAAGAGAATGGCCTCGAGCATCATAAAATGGAATGTGCTGCCAGGGCCTCTAAGAGACACAAAAGAATGTGAAAATAAAACAGCTTAGGTAGCCTATTTAGATCTTAGGATTGCCAGGTTTTAGAATTTACAAGTGTTTAAAAACTGCGTTTTCATAGCTCTTGTTCTTTCAATTATTTTATTATATCAAACGTATTTAATGCCCTAATATAGAGATACACTTATTTTACAAGAGTATTGCTGTGTCACTACAAACTGACTCTGAACTGTAAATAAATTGCAAGTTTAAGTGGGCTTCAGAACGTCTGCGATGAGATGACTAATTGATTTGGTTACATTATCCATATCTTGTGGTATCTTGGAAAAGCAAGTAGCAATGAGGTTTGTTTTTTCAATTGGACTTTCAAGCTTGTTGGTGGATGGAGATGCCTATTGACGTATGGCTGGTTTGGGAACCTAGTATAGGGAATAATTGGTTTTTAATGATGAATAAGAATAGGATTGAGTAGTTATCCACCTGTCTTTCGCAAATATGGATGTGTGTTGTTATCACGTGACTTTATATGTAGCTAAAACGTCTACAAGGTTACTAATTGATTAATATTATCAAAGCATATAGCTTTATTGAAACCGTGCGTTGACAATATCGAAAGAAAAAGGATCAGCAGTATTCTTATGATGGATTTAGATTCCCTGCTAGAGAACTGGGAAGCTATTATACAGTATCGTCACCGTCTTGTAGAATCTCATCATAGAGCGTTGTTTGAGGACAATGAGGGGTTAGAAAACGTTTCCCTTCATCAGTTACGCAAGAATATCCAGATATGCCTTAATGATCTGTGCAAGTTAAATGCTTGGTTGATTGAACATGATGGGGGCATTAGAAAAGTACTCCACCAGTTAGATAAATATGAAAACAGGCTATTAAATTTACATCTAAAAAAGGACGTTTTATTAAGGGAGAAGCAATTATGGAAGAGAAGAGATCCATCCGATCTTCATCAGGAGGAGACTCCGGTGGACACTTTCGGTTTAACAGCCAGTCATCAGAGATATCTAAGTCGATATATAGAGGACATGGGTGTGAATAATACATCTCTCAATGATACAAATGATACAATTGCTACTCAGCTGCCTAGAACTAAGATACTTGATAATTTGAATATACTGGAGGAGGCGCAGAAATCGGTGGCCCATGAGATAAAACAGCTGGAAGTGTTACTGCAGAGCTTTAAAAAGGATCAAGCATTTGTTCAGATTGAATTGTCGAAATTAGAGTCATTGGTTAAAGGAGAGGAGCATTCTATTGATAGTGAGCTAAATTCAGTTTACAAGTCAATAGAAAGCCTGCTAAAGAAAATTGGGTTCCTCAAGGTGGCCGAACCGAATTCAAGTGTATTTTCTAGATTGAAAAACAGCACTGCTACCTATGAACTTGAAAATTCAGAATTGAAGGTAAAAGAATTCATATCTGCTCAAAGGGAATCTCTAAAAGATTTGCTAATAAAACATAAACAAGAAACACACATTTTGAAACAACAAATGGAAAGTTGGAGGGATGTAGTTAATCTAGTGGAAACGCTGGAAGAAAATATTCGAAAAAGGTTTTCCACTGTTTCTAAAGTTGATCCAGTGGAACTTGAAGGGTTAATTCGGGAAACTATAAAAGAAATAGAGGGTTTGCGTTGTGATAACTATCATCCTGATGTTATTTCTTGTATTAAAGACGAAATTTTTGCCCTTGGAACAGCTAATGAACAACTAACGTCACCTAATAACAATATTCCCCCATCAAGTTTTGGTCCTATTTATGATAATCCTACTTTTCTAATTACTGGGACGTCTCCTCCAAAGGTTAGTATTACGAAGAATATTTTGCCATCATCGCCTATCGTTGACACTAAGAAATCCGTATGAAGTTTCAAGGTCTAGATTTTGAAGGAACTGAAATTTAAAATTTAAATTAAATTCCTATATACATATGCAGATATTCATTACTAAATACAGGAGTTTTGGAATTACTTTTTAGATAGACTGTGTGATTCTATGACAGCCACATTATCTGAGAATGTAATATGTTTTGTAATCTTTGACTCATTAGATCCTGATCCATTGTGCCCGCCTTGACCCTCTGTAGTTGGGTGGACATTGAGACTTGATTGTTGCTCCTTTTTTCTCCTTTAAATCGTAAATGTGAGGATCAGAAGAAATGACAGGAACAATCGATGAAATAGGCAGATTACTACCAAAAATAGATGATTTCTTCTTAATTCCTGAACGTTTAGTATTTGTTTCTACTTTGAACATTTTCGGGTTTCTTTCGTTCATTCCACCATCGGAGTTTGCCCTTTTTAAGTTATATTCAGAGTTCTTCGATACTTCAGGAACTGAATTAACAGATCCACCACTCATTTGCTCTCCTGTTGGATCTTTATGGTTCTCCTTTTTAAATTCTGCAACTGGATCATAGTCATCAGATTCAGCTTCTTCTGAAGCCTTTAGCCTTTTAGTAGGACCAGAAGTGTGCCCTTTTTTTCTCTTTTTGAGGGAATTACCTGGTACCGAACGATATGCCTCAGATGATCCAATATGATCATGATGGTCCTTAAACCTCTGTAATATCTCCTTGGCACCTCTATTATGCTTGTCTAAAAATCCAGGGCAGGCAAGTTCCAAACAACCCCGTGTTTTCGCATCAGAAATTAGGTTCATCCACAATTTATTCCTACATAGAGATTTATGATGACCCAATATCCATAAGCTAGTCTTTGCTCTGGTTAATGCAACATTCATACGTCTGAAATCCTTCAAAAAGCCAACATTATTTTTTGAATCGTCTGCACGAACACAAGATATAATAATAATTTCCTTCTCTTGTCCCTGAAACCCATCAATAGTGTTAAAATCAATATACGTGAAAATAGTTCCTCCAAAATAGCTTCTGAAAGCTTTCTTCATCATTTGCATCTGTTCCCTATAGGGAGATATAATGCCAATCTTCCCTGTGAAATCAACTTTTTTCTCATATAGCCTTAACAACTTGTCTACCATTTCAATAGAAACTTGACATTCATCATAGTTCACGTAAGACATGGTCTTAGCATTCTGCTGTTGTTTACCAGTAAGAATATCAAAAAACTTGTAAGGGGCAAATGGTTGGGTTTCATGCCATTGCCGTTGATTAATGTTATCCATATCCGGACCGTCTTTTAGTTTACCATCATAAAACTCTAATGATGGGAAGGAACTGATCATAGAATGCATACGGTATTGAACATCTAATAAATGTGGCTTACAATTATTTTCCATCCTAACAAACAACGATTGATTGTACTTATAGGTACTGGCAGCTCCAGACAATACCGTTGGAGGTAATTGGTTTGGATCACCAACCATAATACATCTTTTACCCCCATATCTCAATGGAATTATGCTTGATAGTTCCGTACATTGACAGGCCTCATCAATAATTACAGTGTCAAATTTTACCCCCAATGAAGCCAAAACATCATGGGCAGATCCTGATAAAGTGGAGCAAATAATATCACTCTCTGCAAGTATGCGAGCCTGAGCTTTCCTTTTATTTAGCTCCCTGTTTCTATAAATCACGGAATTTCTTTCCCTTAGCTCATCACGCTGTTTACCCAGCTCATTTATTGTCTTACTCAGCTCCCGTAACTTTAACTGGATTTTAGATATCTGATCAGTAGACAAAACACTGGTAGGTGATCCGTCTTCTTTGTTGATTGTATCCCTCAATTTTCTGCGCTCATCAACTGCATTATGAAAATTCTGATCCAAAGCTGGATCATGTGTCATTTCAAGGGACTGGGTTATAGCCCTTTTGTCAACTAGTTCCTCCAACGTCAAATCCTTAATTGCAGCATTTACAGCATCTGATCTACCTACACGAACTAACTTTGGTTTAAAATGCTTACCTTCGAAATTTGTTAGACCCTCTCTTAATCTCAATACTAGTTCGTCGACAGCAGCATTACTCGGTGCACAAATTAATACTTTTTGCTTCTGTAGAAGTTGCTCTGTAGAAATGTTTCCCACTTGAGTTGGATTCTTTATAACGTTAGAGGGCGATACTCTAATAGTCGACAAGAAATAGCCTACGATACCTAGAATAGTTTTGGTTTTACCAGTACCGGGCGGTCCTTGAATTAAGGAGAACCCAAGATTTTTCACGGTGCTAACAACAGCAGTTGCTTGCGATGTGTTCAATTTATAGTTAATTTTCACTTTTTCAACTTCTGCATCCTCCGCATGCTGCTCCTCAGTCGGCTTCGCGGTTATAATTTGGGAGACAAGATCATAATATGGCAAACCTTGTAATGAGGTATATTCTCTTTCTACAGTAGTCATTTGCATAGCTTTAACAGCGTAAATTTCAGTCCTCAAAGTTAAGAAGTTTGAGAATCTATGACTACGATGAATTCGAAGAGTTAGATCCATATTTTCACCTTTTGCATTCTTGATGCTACGGATTTTTGCCAAACAGGTATTCTGGGACTTCTTAAAATGATCATTTGTCAGCGTTTTCTGATGATTTGAATCCGGGAAATGACCGAGAACAATCATATCCGCTTCATTAATCTCAGCTTGCTGCACAACTTTCTTATTAATTGAAGCGTAAACTTCATAAAAGTCTGATACCACTGTTCTGTTACCAACAATAAAGCTGAATGCCTTGTGAATCTCTCTATCTCTAACTGCACACAATCCTTGCCAACATTCTAGTAGCAATAAAGGCTCCATTACCTTCTGATAATGTTTTGAAGACCTGAATTGATCTTCGATATCAGTATATTCCTGCTCAGAATTATCATCTGGATATGCAGAAATTCTCGTATAATTCCAACGTAACACTTTGTCGTAAAAGGGGTTTAAATCTACATTTAACCTTTTTCTCATATGTTCTTCTTCCAATTTTTTCAGATCGACCTTTGACCCATTGGCCTTTATCTCCTTACCGTTTATGTCAAGCAAAACTGGTGTATATCTCTGCTTCGGTTTAGCAATTGCAAACAATTCATTGGCATCATCGATATCACTGTTATCACTGCTACTATCATCATCTCCGTGTACTTTTAAGTGCTTTCTACCAGAGCGTGGGTTGAAAACATTTTGACTTGGAGGATGAACGACACGTTCAGCGACCAGCTTTCTTCTTTCAAGCTCCATTTTTGATAGCGGTTTTGAAGGAGCGGAAGGGGCCGATATAAATCCTCTTTTAAGCGATCCATATGATGTGATAGAACTTTGGCCCTTAGGTCTACTTGTAATAGAAGATGCCATCGCCTTTCGTTGTAAATAGTCCACACGTTGTTGAGGCAGCGCCATCTGGGTAACACTGGGGGTACCAGAACGGCTACTAGTTATTTCAGGAGATTGATCCCTTTTAGATAGTTCCTTCTCTTTATTGTATCTTTCTACTTCCTGGATTATTGAATCAGTTAATGCCTCGTTGAAGTACTTGGCTCGAGAAAGCAAATCACTGGATTGATGGCTAGTTAATTTATTCAAATATTTCCGCGACTTGCAAGCATAGCACGCCATTTCACGAACCAACGCATCGTCAAACTGAAAGTTCTTCTCTTTAGACAAATCGGATGCAGAAACAATCAATGTGACACAAGATGCAAGTAAGTCTTCATCACTTAATCTCAACCAATATAACATATGTTTAAAAGGGCTCATAGCACATTTGAATAAATCATCATCGTTATTGGTAAAATCCTTCGTTAAAATATCTGCAAATTCTCTATATGAATTCATTAACAAATTGCTGACATCTAATGTGTCCTTAGTAAAGTTTTCCAATTCAGTATACGGGTATTTGGTAGCCCAATTCAAAGTAACGCGATATATCATATCCAAGAAGTTCCATGTGTCTTTCCAGAAATCGAATAAAGCTGTATCGGTTTCCGTTGTTTTTAAAGTGGAATAGTTTGCAAACATACCACTAACTGGATCCATAAAAACGTGAATAACGTCCATTAAAACTCTAACCGCTCTAGGGCATGGTTCATAAAATTCATTCTTGATCAACTGGCTTAGAACCATGCAAACCGCCTGTAGATTTGTTGTCATGTTGTGATTGAACAACTCTTGGAAACCTTCGAGACGTCCTTCAACGTCAAACGTCTCATATAATAAGTTTGTAGCTTCCTGGTATAGATCTTGGCACGGAGAAAAAATACATGACCAAAAGCCTTGAGTAGCTATTTTCATGGATAATACAGTACTCATAGTGGTTGGAGAAATATCGGCACATTTACCAATCAATTTTATGATTAGCTCAATGTATTCTTTGACCATAGCATTTTGCTGCATCGAATGGGTATCTTGATGGTTTTGCAGAACTAGTAAACCATTAACATTTCGTAAGGAACCAAACAATGCTGCAACTTTATTGGTTGCGTCGGTTTGGGACCGGAAATTTAGTGCTGCAACTAGCCTTGATATTAACACCGTAGTAACCTTTACTTCATGTGCTGTTTTTTTGTTTTGATGCTTTCCTGTATATAATTTGTAAGTGGTTTCACACAAATTTAAAATATCAACATTAATACAGTTAGCTAAGACTTCCATCGCAGAATTGGATATAGATCCTGTAGGAAACCCAGGGTATAACGCAGAGGGATTGTTTGCAGTATCGACAATTATTTTTAATGTAGCTTCATTATTCAAAGGAGTCCTAACATCGGCAATGGTAAAAATTATAGTTTCAAAATTGCCATCGGAAGAATATAATAATGATCTACTCGCCTCATCTACTTTCAAGGCTTGGTTTAATAATAATGTTGCTGCATTAACCAATAATCCTTTTGGGACGGATTGAATTTGAGGTGTTGAATTTATCACACCTAAAAAGCCGAAAGCAATCTTTCTAACCATCTGGATCTTGTATGCCTTTGACAACGATCTATAATACGGCAGCGTCCACATCACAAGATCAGAAACAGATCCATCTGCATGTAACCAGGTGTCTGGGCCTTCTTTACATATAGGCTTACTTTGAAGGCTTATTAATGAATTTGTGAAGTCACCGTTGAATAAAATATCAGGAACACTATGGAATGTATAAGGTTGAACAAGGGTCCAGAACTCTGCACCAAACTTTTCCAAAAAAAGCTTTAAAATTCGCAAGAGTATATCCAATGGCTTTGGTCTTAACTGCATTATGAAATGATGATAGAATAATTTAAAGACAGACTCTATCGGGACTGATATGGCAGACTTCAACGATTTAATGTTTTTGAATTCAATAAAATACTCTTTCAAAACTTCCACATGCATCAATGCAAAAAGGGGGCACATTCTGCACCAGAATAACCCAATTGAATTCGCATGGGGGATCCCATTGGCCTTAGTCTGTATATTAATAACATGATGCATCAATTCATCTAGTAATTCACAGGTAATATTTTCAATAGTGATTAAGTATTTGGTGTCGAATAAATGCTGTAAGAATTTTTGGGCCCAAAGAAATTGCTCTGGAGAGCCGCTATTATATGAATATACGACCCCAGGTACAAAGCTCGTTATACCATTTGGGTTATCAAAGTCCAAAAGTTCGTGTTTCATACCATAGAGACTTTTGAAGACAATTTCATGGTAATGTTGGAGTTCCGCAGAGCATCTAAGCATCTGGGGGTTCATCAAAACCTCGTATTCTGATAGAACTAATTGAAGGGTGACACCATTTGCACTGAAGTCTCTAAAAATAGGCAAAACAACATGTGCCCTCCACATGCAGATTAACTCGTTGAAACTTGCAACTTTAGTGTGTGCAATACGCCTGTTCACAGCAAAATGCTGTATCATCTTAGATTTACCCTTCACAAATTGAGTAACACAGCGCCTACAGTGACTTAAACAATTATTCAACCTATTCTGTAACCATTTAACTGCTTCGGGGTGATTCTGAAAAGAAAACAAAGTCAATGAAAACACAGCTACAGGTTGAAAGTTAGAATTACAGAACATATGCACATCTTTAGAACTCACCTTTGGAATCAGATTGTGCAAGATATCAGTCAATAAGTCGCTTTCATTTTGGTATATACCTTCGTATACCTGTTCTATCTTCGATTTATAGGTTAGTGCAAGCTTTTCCAATTCGGACAAAGAATCGAAAGCACTCATCTTTTAATTTAACTTACAATTGATACCACTCTAACAGGATATTAGCAGTATAATGGCTAAACACTATAGAAGTACCCTTTGAGAATGTATAAGGAGGAGTAATAGTTTTTAAAACAAATGAAAAAAAAAAATGAAAAGAAACTATATGTTTAACGGAGCACAAATCACGTATCCAAAGAATTAGAGTATCCCAACGCTCTAATGAAACCGAGGCTTGAGCAGTGATACTGTTTTCTTAATCTTAGTTGCTTTTGAAGACCAGAAGGATGACAATGTATAATTACTTGATTACTAGTCTTCAAACATTTTTGAAAGCTTTTTTTGTGACGCGTTTTCGTCAAAATAGACATTTGATATCAACGTATTTAGTTACAGGAAGACTAAAATAGCCCCAGATGGGGCTTTAATACAAGATTGTGTAGTATACATTTTTGATTTATTTCTTCAAGAGCAGCTCAATCTTATCTTCTACTTGTTTTAAGCGGTTATCCCTTTCTAAAGATGCAGCAGCTAGCTTGGACACAACTGTTTCCAAGTTCAGAACTAATTCTGACAACTTTTCGACGGACTGCTTCAGACCAAGGGACCTAGCGGATGCTGGGGTTGCAAGTTGGGATTCAGAGACATTTTGAGTGTTTGGTGTTCCTTTTGTAAGTGTAGGCATCCTAGGTGGCTCTTTCTTAGGAGTATTGAATAAGGAATTATCCTCCCTTAAAGGAACATTTTCAGTTCGACATTGAGACGGGGAAGGAAGTTTTGGCTTGATTACAGAAGCCTTTTTTTGCTCAACTTTTTTAATGGCGGGAGAGCCAGAGTGTTCATCGTCACTATCCCAACCGGAAGTTTCCTTGCCTGGGTTTTCAGCCTTATTAATTTGATCTAATTCACAGGCCTTTTGCAACATTTTGTTGACGGTCTCATCGGAGTTTAATACTTTATCGACTTTTGGCTTCTCGGATTGTACCGAAAGTAAGATCTTTGGAGATGAAACTTCCTTGATTACTTTCGTTGAGGATTTATCTGGGGTGGATTTTGGGCTCTCAGAGATAAAAGTTTTGTTTGGTGATCTTTCAGCAGCCGAAAATACGGGATTGGGGCCGTCATATAATGACTGGACACTGAATAGTATAGGACCTTCAACCGACTTTCCTGACAACCACTCCTCTGCTGTCAAAGCGGGCTTTCCAGAGGGGGCATCCGGATATATATCGTTTTGGAAAACTTCAGCTTTCCTAGGAACAACAAATGAAATAGGCTCAATGCAATGGTCACGAACAGTTTTATAAGCTCTTAAGACCTCGTTATCTTTAACATTGACTGACTTCTTGGGAGCCACAGCAAAACCTCTTTGAGGGTCTGTAGATTGAAATTCTGATAAAGCAAACAATTCATCATCCTGAAACTCGAAGTAGCGAATGTTCCCATCACCTTTTCCGGCAACATATAAAATTTTGTTTGAGTCATCATAAAATGGCATTAAGATGCCTGAGGATTGGTCTACAGTATAAAAACCACCCAATTCACCCTTATCTATATTAAAAGCGTCCCAAACGCCTATTTGGCGGTCGCTCAATTTAGAAAAACCAGTTGTGGCAAGTCTATCAGAATTACCTAACCAAACAACCCTTTGATTCTTGGGACTAGAGTGACCTTGTCCCTCACTAACAACCTCTTGTTTTCTTATATCCCAAACCCTAAGCTTCTTGTCACGGCAACAAGTCGCCAAGTAATCACCATTGTAGCTAAAAGACATGGAAGTCACCATGTCTGGATGTTTTAAGATAATTACAGTTTCCCCAGTCTCAACATTCCAAATTCTAACTGTATGGTCAAGAGAGGATGAAGCCAAAATGTTACTTGCAGTTGGATGATACAAAACATGTCCAACTTTGCGAGTGTGACCCATCAAAAATTTTACAGGCGTAACATCTTTCGTATTCCCATCTTCATCCTGTGCATTGTGGAATGAATAATCACTGGGTATTTCCCAGATCGCAATTTTGGTATCATCGGAAGATGAAGCTATAATTTGATCATTAAAAGGATCAAAGTCTGTGTCCAAAATCTGTGCAGTGTGTCCCCTAAATAATGGGATTTGATCAGGCGCCTTCCCAATTTCTTCTACGGGCACCACAGCAAATGCACCACCACCTGAAGCATTCCAATTAATAGAAATATACTTCCCATTTGTCTTGATCAAGTTCGAATCCCAAGCATTGATCGTGACTTTCAAGTTTTCGTAATGCAGTTCCTTTTTAACCGACTGTCCAAAGACGTGTCTATATTTTGATGCACGAACAAATTTCCCACTTCAGAGTAAAATCGGTCAGTTTACAAACTAAACGTATTATTTCAGTAACTCATGTATATCCAAGAAACATACCTCATATTTGAACAATCTTTAACTCTTCAAAATAACCTCCAATCATATATAGATATATATGTATGTGTCTACGTGTGAACGATACATAACATGGAATCATAATAATGTACTGCATTGTCTCAAAACAATTTTTGAAGAATAAAAAATCAAATAGGGGATAGCGCCGCCCGTTCACGATGATAGACCAACCTTAGTGGTTCTTAAAGTGAGCCTCTTGCTTGATTGGAGCTAAGAAGAGTGAATTGATTCTTCTTGTTCCTGCTTCCTTTGCCATGTTGCTTTGCTTGGGTTCGCATCTGAAGTAGCATGTCTTCGAAAGCGAGATCGTCCTCTGTAGGCGATTGTTCTGTGACCAAAATTGTAGTTCCCCACACAGTACTTTGTAAACGGTTTCCTGGAGGAACACCTGTCGTACTAGTATTATCCTCATTAGAGGCCAAACTGTGGAACGGAGGGTTTGGATTGGAATGGATTATGGGATGAGGCTCCATGAGTGTATTGTTTTCCCTCTGGTAAAATTCTAGATGGTTCTTTTCTAATTCCTGTTCGTACTTCTTCTTCAGTTTGTCCTCTCTGACTTGCCTTATCTTCAATTGGCGACGACGCTGGTTCAGCTCTGTAGAGAACTTGTCATACACTTCTTTTGGTACCAACGCGTTGTTACGCCAATCTATGTCAATAAATGCAAGTTCAGTACCTATCGGAAGATGAGAGAGGTATTTGTATTGTCGGATGTTAGCCTCTGTTACCATAGAGCCATAATGTACGTTTTCCACTTTTGCTGTTAATAACGAGGGGAAGCCTTTATATGCTCCTATAGCGGTTTTCAGGACTTTAATGTCCAAGGGGGATAGCAGGTATTTCGTTATCGAATTAAACGCAGTTTGGTAGTAAAAATATGCATTTGAATCGTTGTATCTATCCAGAGCTTTGGGACCGATTGTAAGTCGGAAAATATCTGGAATTTTATCCGTTTCTTCTTGTTCTGTGCACTGTTTTATTTCGTTTTGAATCTGTTCTATCGCTTTTATAGCGTAAACACCATCGTCATTGTACATGGCTTTGTCAACCTCCAACTGGCATTGGATACTTTCTATATCTTTTTTGAACAGCTCAATGGTCTGTTGGATATCGCATGCCATTATTCGGCAATATGGGGCTAATTCTGATCTCCGTACAGACGGGAAGGAGCTGAAGGACCTAGGATCCAATTGCAGTTCAACAGGAAGTGGAAGGAAAGAGCCAGTAGCTCTACACATTAATTTAAAAGTCACATCCTTACCAATTTCAGGTAACTCGCCTTTTCCATCATTATCTAAAAATTGAACAGGTCGACATCTTTCTCTCCGGATTACATCACCGCATAAAGGACATTCCTTGTACTGCTTCTTCTTCACATAAATTGACGCTTCAGCTTGTTTCTTCTCCTCTTGATAATCGGAATCAAAGAACTGTAATAAGCAAGTCCCACAAAAAATATGCCCACAGCTAACCATACGAGGGGCTACAACATCCTCAGCTAGACATATAGGACACAATTGGCCCTTTGGAATTAGAACTCTTCGAATCTTATCTGGAGTAAGTGGGACATTTGGATCAAGCTTCTGTGTCTTGTACTCATAGTTGTCATCAACAAGAAACTTGAAGTTTGCATTGACAAACGCATCCCCATGTAAATGAACGTGCTCTTCATCAGGCTCCTTCTTTTTCCTCCTATACGAAACGCCCGTTGACCTACATGGACGGGGTGCTTCAGATGGAACATACAAAAGATGATTAATAGGCACATGAATCTTCTTACCTCTACCCCTGTGGGAGAAATTTTCTAATTCTTCTTGAATCCTTAATTCAAGCTCGTCTTCAACCACCTCACTTGGCTTCTGTTCTTTCCCATGCTTTGGAGGTTTTGAATGCCTTTTACCACTACTAGACCCAGTCCGCTGATATCCATTATTACTCGAGCCACCACGAGCAGTACCATCGCGCCTTCTGCCCAAACCTTGCCTCCCTGACTGCTGGGCTTTTTCCGCCAAAGACTGCGCACTCCCAGTATTAGAGGCAATGCTACTATTCAACTTGTCTGCCATTTCTTCAGCTCTGCCACCATATGCACTCTTGTAGTTATGTCCTTTAACCAGTTCCACACTAGATGACCTTTAGTAACTACAGTCCATATAGGAGGAACCCTAATGCCTTTGTGGGTGGGTTACTATTACTCTCAACTAAATGAGATGACCTCGCATGTCAGTTAAAATCTTAACACGTTCCGAATGCGATTACTAAATGACAATTCTAAGACGGAAACACCATTAATCAACAACGTAATTGCCTATAGGTTACAAATACTAGATAGCAAGTATAGGATATGCTTCAGACTATATGATAAAGAACTCCAGCAGAGTACCTGGCTTCTATTCCCTTTAGCTCTTGACTTCTGATTATCAAATACGAAGGATTAACAGTTTCGTTTCCAATGAGGTTGGTTTAGTGTGCTGATGGTGCATTCTTATATATATCTTTAGGATTAAGTATATCAAAAGTAGCTCCCCTTCAAAGTTCCTAACAAATTACAGGGATAGAGGTTAATAATAGTCGGTATGAGTCAGCCTATTAATGTTTATTCGATTCCAGATCTCACAGTTGCAACAGATGAAGCATTGCCAGGTGTTTTTGCAAGACTGGGGTATACTCAAAACTATAGGCTAATTGACACGAAGCTAATTATAGGGTACCTGATCTCGTTCATTGCTGCGATTAGTTTTTTGTTGGATAGAAAAGTTAAATGGCATGATGCTCTCTTTTACCAAAAGGTACTTGTTGCAAGTTACTTGATGTTATCTGTTGCATTTTGGTTTGTTGTGGAATATATGGAAAATGGAATCAAATATCAAGGCATAAAGGATGGGTGTCAATTGACGGTGAAGACTAAATACGAGAAATTCAACCCCATTTGTAAGGTGGTTTTGATTGAGGAGTCTGGAACCAAGTTAGAAGTAGAGCTTCCAGCTACAAAAGTGTTTTCAGAGTCTGGGGCTTTGCAGTTTAATCTCCTACTCAAGTGGTTCGAAGATCAAATTAGGGTCTTGGGGGACAAAAAACGTAAATGAAATGTAGATACATATATAGTTTTGTTTTAATTACCTTTCATCTGGTAAGCAGGCGTCCATTTCAGAAAACGAACGAACAAGTTCCATGATTATTTGGGGCATACCAGCTAGAATATGCATAAAATTGACATATAATGGTGTACATAGTTGACCTCTCATCCCAATATTACAATAGGCAGCTATGTCCTTGGCTAGTCTTTCGCTTTCAACCACAGGGGCAAAGAATTGCTTCGGGGGCTGAAAACCATTAAACATCTTCGTGTTCATTTGCCCTGGTAGAACTAACAACGTCCTTATGTTATTAATGCCTTTGTTTGTGAGTTCATAAGACCAAGAATCATGGAAGGCGATAAGTGCCGATTTTGTTGAAGCATAAGTGCTAATTCTTGCAGGTGCAACAATTCCCAACGCACTACCAATCGTCACAGCGTAAAACTGCCGCTTTGATTCTTTAGGTGCCAATCGTTGGATGAACCTCACTGGTGCAAAAACATTCACCTGGAATACCTTAGTAATGTCATGTATATTGGTCGAGAGGAACCCCTCATATTTCGACCTCATACCTGCACAGTTAATCAAAAGATCAACGTCCCCATACTTGTCAGAAATGGTGTCCACCGCAATATCCACATCTTTAGCTTGCGACAAATCAGCATAATGGTAATGTACCCTTTCATTGTTAATTTTAGGATCAACAATATCAATAACGATCACTTCCATTTTGGGGAACCGTTCAAGTAGTGTTTGCACAATATCGTATCCCAACCCCTGAGCACCCCCAGTCAAAACACACTTTGCATCTGGAAAGTCTTCAAGAGGCATCCATGGACCCCGTAATTTGGATATTTCATTAATTTTAATGACAGAGTTCACAATCACCGTATATATTAATAATGCAACATATACTTTGGGGTAATTCAGACTATACAAACTGCTAAAGTTAGTACCAGATCAAAACGTCACAAATTATAAAAAGACGGACATACTGTGAAATAAAGGCAAAAAATACTAGAGGAAACCGCAGCAGTGGTACTAGAACCCAGTTAATTATACTGTCAACGTTCATTTTGATGAAAATAATCCGATTATTGTGGTATTTGATACAATAGGAAACCCGGACTAGTACACCAACCGTTAAAAATCAATTTTTAAAGAGTCAAAATGAAGAGTTAACTGCAGAAGATAATGTTATGTTAGAACTAACGACAACACGCCCTTTTGTTTCTGCTAATTGAGCACTTATTTGCTTGAAATCGCACCAGTTTTCCTCATATGCATTCATGCATGTCAGAATCATGCATGTACCTTGAATAGTGACAGCCACAAGTTCGTCTATTTTTGACACATATCTGACTTTAATAAGACGGAAAATAATACATTAGACAATATAAAATTAATTAACAACGTCCAGTATATATATATTTATGGGTATCTATAGCCTTATAGGATACTAGGTTATTATGTGATACCAAATAAAAACATTAGAAGCAAAACTTTAGGCATGCTAATAAATGATACTGAAAGCTCACTACTCGGTGTTGTAAAATTCTAAAAGAAGCTGTCTCCCTGGAATGGCAGGGTGGCTTAGAACTATTACAGCTTCAGCTAGCTTTTGAGAATTTAGCAGTCTTATTTTCTTACCTTTTACAATTTGAACCGGAGTGAGTTTGCTTAGTGCGTTGTTCATTATATTACCTGTGTAATTGAAATCGTAAATTTGCACCAGGTTTTCTCCTATCAGGATTAAGTATTCGTTGTTCATGCAGGCATCAATGCAGTAAAAGTCTAATACGAAGATATCCTCCTTCCATTTGACAATTTCACCGTACTTGTTCATTTTTATCACAGCTTCATCATATATCATAACAAAATCATTATTGCTCAATTGAAAACAGGTGATTGGTTTAGTCTTGTTTGCAGCTATATCTCTTCTAACATAGTCGGCCATCTTTAGTTTAGAGGAATCTCTCTTAGAAGAAGATTCCACATTTGTTTTAAATGGATTGGCCGATAAGTATAGTAAATTTGGGCGATTTGAAAGATCAGGGTCATTTAATGTGCTTGGTAGAGGGATACCTTCGTCATTGAAGGATTCATTGAACAGCAAAGCACCCCTTGAAGAACATACGATGAAACTTGTTTTGAAAATCACTATATCTTCAATTTCATATGAAATCAAGGAACTATTGTTAAATGTTAATTTGTATTCCTTGTAGACCTTGAAAAATTTAAAGTTCCCTGTTATGATGTCTATTTCTGGAGTCAGCACAATAATCTTGCCTTTTCTTTCATAGAACAGCTGCCTTGAATTACCGAAATCTTCAGCCATCTTAAAAAATGAAACCTTGTCCCTAATCATAACACCTATCATCTGATTGTTGGGCAAATACTGCTCAGGATCATAATATGAACACATCAAGGAGGGAATGTTGAAGTAACATAGCATCTTATCAGTCAGAATAAACAGCAAATTGAAATTGCAATTGATTTCTAAGTGCGAAACTCTGGATACATTTACCACTAGCTTCCAGCTACTTGGCATCTCAGTTGTAGTCATGTAAACACCGTTGTTAGATCCACAAAGAACAAATGTTTGCGATTCATAAACAAACTTCGTAAAACACTTTAAATCAGCTGAAATGGGATCAGATGACGGATGATCCATCGAATAATGCTTTTGCAAAGCTAAGTCAATTATAGAGCCTTCTGGCGCCACAAGAAGATTTGTTGGTGCTTGTCGTTCATCATAACCAAACTGTTCAGATAACAATCTCAAGTGAAATATTTGTTGATCATTGTCATCGTTGTTTGCTTGAAAACTTTCTACAATGGAGGCAACCCAAGAGTCCCGCTCTTCTCGGGTTGTAGTCAGGAAAGTAAACGATTCATTCGTTGCCGTGTTCCTCACCTTAAATGAAAACCGTAGGTTATCAATATCCTCTGGAGAGCTGTTTATTGCAGAATTTTTATAGACGGATTTTGATATGATAGTGTTTTGGCTTAATTCTTTGTTCGAGGATGTCTTTCCAGGACTAGAGACGCTTGGCTCTGAAGAACTGGTATTCAGAAGTACTACTTCTTTATCTGCGATACCCTTACGTAACAGCTTCAAATCTTCCTTAGCCTCTAAGCTTAGGTAATCTATTGGTATTGGTCTCTCTGAGAGTTTGTACTTTTTCTCATTTTTCTTCTGAACCACTTCTGTCACTAAAAAATAATTATCTAGCAAAACAACATATGTGGCAGAGGGTTCCAGCCATAAATCTCTCTTTTTGTAAACGATTCCTTCTTTGAATAACTTTCTAGTTTTCTCTGTGAGTTTTAGATTTAACTTTTCTTCGTTTGACAACTCTGTGCCACTGTCTATAATATTAACATAACTAACAGTGGTGCTGTTACTTCCAATAAATAACTGTCTTGAAAATCTAATTATTTTTCGCTGATCAATAGCTGCACCATGTACTTTATCAACCTGAGCACTCAACTTTTCAATTTCACATGTTGCCATATGCAGGAATTCATAATCATCAGAAGAAGGGTCCGTGCATCTTAATATTGAGCGGAGTGTCAGTGGCATATTTTGTAAGGATTTAAAAAAGCCTCCAAAAAAGATAACATCATGGTATAATTTAGATCTTGTTATTTCAGGTGACTTATCAATTTCTTTCAGCCATGTAGCGAACATAGTATTATGACTTTTCTCCCAACTTATAATTTCATGAGCCACCGCCATTGACTCCGCATATTGCAAATATATTGATTGAGCTGCATTACACCACTTTAAATATATTTTCCCAATTCCGTCAATAAATTTTCCTAGGGTCTGAAGCTTACCAAAAATAGGTATTAGTAAGAACTCCTTGTGTAATTCTATCAATGGATGAAAGATATCAAACGCTAAAGACGAAAAATTCCGATCATTGGGCAAAAGGGATGGCGAGAAACGGCTGCCATATAGTTCTATTGCTGCGTGTGCCAAGTTCAGAGACTTTTCCTCTAAAACTATAAGATCGAACATATAACTTTGCCTTTGAACTTCTTTAGGATTAATTTCAGAAATTTCTTCTTCTGTCAAATTCCAATAATCAGTCCATAAACCAACAGATTTATTAATCACCTCTGAAATCTTAATCACAGGCCTCGATTCATGAAACAACTGGGAAATACATCTTCTTGAATAACAATTAAAGCGGCCATCTATCGATATTCCTCGCTTGTGATCAAAAGAATAACATGGGAGCAGGTCAGTGAACACACCTTGAATATCTAACCCGGCAACTATTATCGTTACGTCTTCTTCAGGCGATTGGAAGTTCGGTTCAAACCTCACGGCACCTTGCAGAACGAGCGATTCAATTATACGGTCAACATTCTTATCGATAATTTCTTGTTCATACGTATTAGGCAACTGGAATTCCAACAATAACTGAACAAGTTGAACAAATTCAATTTTTCCAAATATATACTCATTGAACCATTCAAAATAAATTCTGAGAAGCCATTCATAGATGTCTGAAAGCTGATAAACAGAATAACATTGATAGAGTTTACTTTCATCAAGCAAATCAATGTTCAGCGGCTGTGTAGGGACATTGACGGTTGGAACCTGCTCCAAAGGTTTGCCTCCGATCACAGACGCCAAACTCCCATGCTTCACATATTCATTGAAGGCATAACTATTGCTCGAGTAATAGCTGCTAATGCTCTCTGAAAAGGTACGATCACTAAGCAACCTTCGGCGGTTGGCATTTAATGGCAGCTGCGTAGGTGGGTGTAAAAATGACTCAACTTCTCGTGTAGTACCAAAATTATTCGCAGGAGGAACAGGAAAATATACATGTTCTTGCTCCTCCTCCTCCTCCTCCTCCTCCTCTTTGTCAACCATATGATCCAACGGGGGGTCATCCGACACAGACAATTTTGCCATAGTGGGCAGTGCGGGAAGAGGTCGTAGAGGTGTACCGCTACTCTCGTCATCAGCAAATGTAATATCAGGAAGTTCTGCATAATCAGACATGATTGATATCTCAGAATTTTTGGTTGGAACTTGTTTAACGAAAGCAGACGTCGTATCCCCTATAAACGGAGAAAGGTACACTAAAGATCCAGATGTCCCCGTATTGCTCGAACAATTCGACGCAAAACTGTCCGGTGTGCCTTGCAGTTTACTCTCACCAACCAGCGGCGAGCAATAAACCCTGTTCCTAATATCGGACGACGAACGCCCTTCATCCCTCACAGGTTTAGTAGGAGTAGAAACATTGTTGTGTAATGAATAGATAGTGCCAGCTTCGATAGCAGGCTGCGCAGAACTGCCTTCGCCACTATTAATCTGCAACTCATTGAACACCGGTGGTTGTGGTCGCCTCCTACTTTTATTACTGCTATTTGATGGTGTATAACTCGCCATAGGTGAGATTATCTGGTGCTCATCTATGGGAGTCCAAGCTATTCGTGTACGATGATCTCCAGCTGATGCATCCTTAGTCATTAATGGAGGCAGTTGCGGTAACTTAGGCTTCGTCTCAGCAACATCATCATCTAAATTTTTTTTAGCATTGTACATATTGGTGCAGAAAACTCTTTCTCCGCTATGGTAATGATTGAACCCTCTTACTGTTTGTTGTTTACCCTTTTCTATACGCCCTCTATCCAGACTTTATAGTTAGATATTATCAAAACGTTTGATATGTACAAAACTTCCAAGACTTTTTGTCCTTATATACGAGTACCAGGATCCTATCTGATTTGCTTTTGAAGTGCAGTAGGTGGGATAAAGCGCCATATAATACGGAACAGGGCTTATGAGGGAAGTCGTAGAGGTAGTTTGTAGTAATTCAAGCCATCTAGGGCCATATGGTTGCTTCTGAAGAGAGATTTGGATGTGATTGTATGTGTATTCGGACCTTGCCGTTTGGTTAACGGCTTATCCGCAAGACTTCGTGCGTGGAAGTTAGCCGTATCAGTACATAATATGTAAGGAGAAAAGCTATGCAGGGATGAGAGCCAAAAGTTGCTCCAGAAAATAGCAATTAATCTATAGATTTTTAAGACACATCTGTGACAGCTTGTTTTTGGAGGGGGAGTGGTGGCTACAACCAACATGGGAAGACAGGCGAAGAGGTTAAAAGAGGAGTAGCCAGGCCACCGCTACATAATTATACAGCAGGAGTTGGTCTTTTTAGCCTGTTTGTAAAACATTCTGGATGATGCAGAGAGGGATTCCGATTTTTCAACGAGATTATCTAGTTTCTCACCCCTCTGTAACACGGATTCTATCGTTTTATGTAGGACAATTTTAGTTTCGTCCAACTCTTGCTGAACTCTCATAATAGAGTCTGCCTGCGAAGGGTCCTGGTATTTGGATAAGTAAAGATCCAATTCCTTTAGCTTTAAACTGTCATTTGTTTGAGCTATGTCCTTCCACTCCAAAGGGGGATGTGCAACGAGATACTCGTCCAACACTTTGTTCAACAAGGTATAAGCTGGCCTTACTGGATATTCCTTGTCTGTAATCAACACGCCACAGATACCTTCAGACCTGCTGTAAACATGACCGATGTAATTACCTTCTTCAATACTATGTCTCTGACCTGGTTGGGTCCTTCCAGCAACCGTCTCACCAAAAAAGGTCATAAACTGTGACACTCCATTCCTTTCAAAAAACCCAAACTGTGCCAAATCCTTAACACTGCATAGTTCTAGCGACTTTTCAGACTTGTTTCTTAAAATAGCGATGCTGTATATCTTCATTCCGACTACCTAGTATAATAAAGGTCCTGTATCGACCTCTTTGGCTTCTCTTTATGTTTATAGTTTCTATGAAGTCAGGCTTCATAAACCTTGCGATTTCTCAGACCTACAACTTGAAAGGCTGTTCGACCTTTTTTTTTAATTTTTGAATTTCTGTGCACCTTTTGGTTCTGACAAATATTGTTTAACACAACGGCTAACCAACGACGGGACTAGTAATTTAACTTTCTGTGACCTTAATGTATCGCCAATCATCGCTTAACGTCTTTAAGAACGTTCTTAGACGTACAATATTGTCTCAGAGACAGCAATTCTTTCGTTATTCGTCTAACTCATCGAAGGCAAACCCCCTCTTCAAGGATGTCAATATTCCAGCGATGATTCTTGCATCAAGTGTCACTCTGGGTGCCATTTACATGGTTTGTCCTCTGAAGATGAAGGTAAAGAAGGACAAAGTGCGTTCATCAGGGGCGGCAGTGATTGCATCGTCATCTGTAGGTCAGGATACACTTGTGGGGGGCGATGATGTTGAGGAACCCTTGGAGGAAGCAACGGAAGTAACGGGGGAACAATTAATTGAGCCTTCTGATCATTTTGCGAATGGTTCAGATGAAAATGGAGTGACAGAGCATGTAGCGGATGCAGCTGAAACAGTGGTAGAAAATGGTAATGTTTCTGTTCAAGAGTCAGCGTATGACCCGGGAACTGGTGAAATTAACTGGGATTGTCCTTGTTTAGGAGGTATGGCCCATGGACCTTGTGGAGAGGAATTCAAGGCGGCCTTCTCATGTTTCGTGTATTCTGAGGCGGATCCCAAAGGTATTGATTGTGTTGAAAAATTCCAGGCAATGCAGACATGCTTCAGACAATATCCTGAACACTATGCTGAGCAATTAAAAAATGACGAAGAGGAAATTGCTGAAGAACAGTTGAATGAGACACATTCCGGTCAGGGTTTAGCTGCTACAGATGGTGATTTCTCAGTGGGAACTACCTTGCAATCCTCTACTGAGTCTAGCGATGCTAACGGACAGTGATCAAGGGCAGTTTTCACTTAAAGCTTTAATTACAGTCTAAGTAAATAGTATTTGTAAAATTAGTTCGTTTGCCTTGTATATAAACTCGAGCAGTGGTTTAAGCTTCTAACACATTGCTACCCAACTCATGCAAGTATGCAGGCCTGAATGCTCCGTTGACCTCGATCCAGAGTATGTCCTCTCGAATTAAAACGGACACGCCGCGTGATCCCGAAGTAACGTTGAATATGGGAGCTGTTAAGGTTCTTCCATACAAGCTAACGGTTGTATATTCATTATTCTTCTTTGACAGTAGTAGGCCATGGGCTTCACAGTAATCTTGGACCACATCCTTAAATGTGCAAGTGACCTTTCTGAGCGGTATATTTTTAATAGTTTGATCTGGGGTTTTGTAAAGGTGCAACTCCTCTTTTAAATCAAAATCTTCGTCATGGACATGCTTATTAGGATTATTGAATAATGCTAGTGAAATTCTTATTTCATCAATTTCTGATTCTGTGGGATTAGAAAACCCTTTATTAATATACCAATTAAACCAATTTCTGGCTTCTGAAAAGTTACTCTTATGATACAAATACCATTGAAAAATGATCTTATTGATGGTGTTAAATATTGCTCTTACAATCATTTGATAGTCATCAGTGGTGAATAGTAGGTGGCAAACACGAAATCTTTCAAGGAAGTAAAGGCTTGGAGTATCACAGCCTGGGTCCTCCAATTCAAAAGTTGGATCAAAATATTTATTCCATAACTGGTCTATAAATTGAGGCAAAAAATATTCATGTGTAATCTCATCATACAGCTCCCTTCCTAGAATCTTTCTTATGAATTCTAAGTCGGCCTCATCTATTTCGAAATCCCTATGATACCAATCTTTACAATAGTTCGAGAATTTATTTCTCACAAGCTGAAAAACTTCTAGAGAGTATTCTTTTGGTAAGATAGAAACAAAATCCGCAATAACTGATGAATTTTCCAAATGCATCCCAACTTTCCAACTGTTTATCAATCTGATGATGTTATCTGTTATAATTGTTCCATGAACGTAATTCGAACAGTCAATAAATGATAGGATGTCTCTGTAATCTAATAGTAGTCCCATTATTATTTTAGCATCATAAATCTTGAAATTTTCTAAATATGGGCTAATTTCCTTCCATATTACATCAAAGAGCGCTGTTTGTGTTCTATTCAAGGCTGATGTACGGATATCCATAACATAAGACAACAACTCTATAATTGAAGATATTTCAATGTAGACGGGTTCCAATGGATCAATTGGATTCCAATTCTGGTGCTCCTGAAAATATTGAGCAATGCATTTGGCACAAAGCTTGTCTGTGAGATCCTTATCCTCTAACGTAATAATAACATTTATTTTCTCCATTAATGTGGAATTTCTATTGCTGAGGACACTTAAAAGTTCAGATTCTAACTCTAGTTTGTCATTTTCGTTTTGTAATGCACCTTTCAGGTGTTCTTGTCGGATGTTAAGCGCATTAACTTTCTTAATTAATGCTGTTAGCTCACTTATATATGTCTCTAATTCAGTTAATTTTTTAAATGGAATCCGCACCTCAGAGTTTATTAGATTTGTTAGTTCTGATGGTAACACTATACCCATATTCTCCAATTCACTTATTTTGTCAGCAATCTGATATTTATCGTCGAGTGTACCACTCGCCTTGAACTTGATCAGCTCATGATTGAACGGAGGGGATATATCTGAATCATCAGAATCAGAATGGCTTCTATCCAACCCTCCTAAACCAATTCCTTGTTGCCTCTGAGTGACTTGTATAGGAACTGTAACCCCGTTTCCATCTTTCCCCAGACCATCGCCTTCCTTGTATCCCATCTTAGCCATCAACTTTGCACCAATTCCATATTGCTTGGTCAGATCTATATTTGACATTGGTGCATCCTCAGATCTCACATCTATACGTCTCTTCTTAGCTGGCATGGATGAGTTTACATGTTCGTTGTTCATTGTTATAGACTTATACAAGCCATTATTTGTTTACAAGAAGCGTTGTTCAAGAGGAAATTCCTTTTAAATGCGGCCAAGTTCCAATTCCCTTAGCCATGAATAGAAATAACCAGAAAAGTATTTCAACTTGATTAATGATTGAGCAGAATGAAATTCACGTCTTCTGGGAAAATGCACAGAAGTACCTCTCGAAAGCACAGGTCTTATGTCAAAAGTCCCAAGCTACTCTTACAAGCTCGCAATCAAGGGTCACGGAGCTGCAAAGAACGGTATCGAAAATTCAGTTTACCTTAGGTTGCATACACAATCAAGCAACATATTTAGCTAATGATATCTTAACGAAGACTATTGGAAACCAGTTAATTCAAAGAGAATGGAAGAAAGTTGTATTAGATGATATGCTGAAAGAAATGCAACACTGCCAAGAAAAAATGGTGCTGAAGGTTGAAGCCCTTAGCAATATGGAGAACACTTTAAGCCATGATGGTAGGAATTTGGCAGATTTCATATCAATGGATAATATGCATATTCTAAATGAAAAATTAAAGGATTTACCAGTGGTCAAATCTCAGGTTTCAAATATAATTGCCCAGTACGAATCCCTTGTTGAAAAGGTTACCAATCAGCTATTAAAAGCAAGAGTTCGTAAGCTAGAAGAAGAATTTAATGACTTTTTTGTGTCGGACAGAGGTAAGTATGTTCTTCTGGATAACTATTTGCATGATATTCATCATTTAGAAGAAGATTTGGTCGACATATTAAAATCGTTAACTGCTCATTTCGACAAGTGCACTTTGTTGAAAACCAAGAAATTACCCACAAAGGAGCAAGAAGAACTATTCAAGATTGTAAAAAATGATAATGCTGAGTTAGAAAGTATCATGGGTATGCTTATTGATATCATAGTAGATATCAATGAGTTGGCGGAAAACATAACTTTAAAGATAAGGCAAAAAGACAAAGAAAAACAACTGATTAAGAATTCTATGGTTAAAATACTCGGTGATTTCACAAAATATGAAGAATATTTATCTGTATTTCAGGGAGTTAACGAGTCAATTGCCAATTTTAAGAATTCTTGTATCCAAGATATCAAAAAAGTTCAAGAATTATGTGATTTTTATGATAATTTTTTAAACAGCTACCAGCAACTATTACGTGAGGTCGATAGGAGGAGGAAACTGGCTGAGCGTATGAAGTCTATTTTGCAGAGTTGTGAAAATCAGCTGGCTGAATTGAATAACTCTGACCTAAAAAAGAGACAACTGTTCCTATTGGAACATGGTGATTACCTGCCGGAAAACATTTGGCCCAATAACATTGATGATTTGGCACCACTATATACCTTGGACTACAACATAAAAAAGATTTAATAATTAAGTTATGTGTATTCAATTATTTACAAGAACATTTAAAATTCAGTCATTTATAGTTTTTTTCAAGATCACAAAATTTCTCGAATAGTTCATCCAATGTCAACATATCCACCTTACGTGATTCACGTGAGCGCAATGCAACCTTTAAATTTGATACCTCTTGCTCCCCTATCATAATAATATAAGAATATTTCTTGCCTATCGCATCTCTTAGTCTATAACTTACTGACTCATCCCTCGTGTCAATGTCTACGTTAAAGTGAAAGCTGTTTAACTGGATAGGTTTACTAGGATCAGAATCTTCGCCGCGTAACTTTCCTATGACCTTCTTAGAGAAAGCAATAATCTTTTTGTTATCATTAGCCACTGGAATCACCATTGCTTGGTTTGGGTTAAGCCAGAACGGCCAGTTGCCGTTATTTGAATCCATTAGAATAGCCATGAATCTTTCTAAGGAACCAAATACAGCTCTATGTATCATTATTGGTTGTTTGTAACTGCCATCCGCATCTTTATACTTCAGATTGAACCTCTCTGGTAACTGAAAGTCCAACTGTATAGTAGCAACTTGATGATACTTGCCTATGTGGTCTTCCACATGGATATCTAACTTTGGTCCGTAAAAAGCACCATCCCCTTTATTAATTGACCATTGTTTCCCAGAATCCTCCAGGATAGATTTAAGCACAGATTCTGCATGATCCCAAACCTCTAGTTTTCCGATATATTTTTCTGGTCTAGTTGACAAACATAACTTATATCCAAAACTTTTCTTCATGTCTTTCCTTAATGGAAATACAGTGGAGTAACAAAGATCTACCAATTGTAAACACTTCTCAATCTCCTCCTCGACCTGATCAGTTGTGCAAAATATGTGCCCATCGTCTTGATGGAACTTTCGCACTCTACTCAATCCAGATAAAGCACCAGAAGCTTCATTTCTGTGTAAAGGAGAAAAATCAGAGAATCTCAACGGTAACTCATTATATGATCTATCAAATTTTTGGAACATAACACAATGGCCAGGACAATTCATAGGTTTTAAACCAAATTCCTCCTTCGTGGAATCATTTCCTTCAACCCGAAACATGTCATCTTTATAATTTTCCCAATGGCCAGATTGTTCCCACAAGCTCTTTCTATAAATCAATGGGGTAATAACTTCTTGAAAACCATACTTGTTTTGTTGTTGAAGCTTCATAAACTGGATTAGCTTGTTAAATACTTTAGTACCATTAGGCAAAAAGAATATCGAGCCTGGTGAAATTGGATCGGTAACGTATAGTTGCTGTCTAGTGGAAACACTGTGACCGACATTGGTTGCACTATTTGAGGAATTAGAGGCAGTAGATATATACTGTCTCAATATTAACCTATTTGAGCTAGAATTGAAACATCGAATACATATTCTGGATGGCATTATATTCTATGGAACACAACTTAACTCATCTTATATTGAATAAATTGATCACCTATCTTGTTAGCATACTGTTTGTATCTTAAAATATTTAAGTTGAACTTAATTTAACCACGTGACCATAAATACCTAGGGTCAAACTAACCATCCGTCTGTTAAACTCATTATTAATAACAAATTGCAAACTATAAGTGTACTGTTTATAATCATAGATATTTATATCAACCACGAATGTAGGTGGCATCAATTTTCTGAAGGGATGGGCCAAGATTCAGAACAAGTTTTCTCCTGTATGTCGTTTCATTCTTTGTTTGTATAGGATTTCCCTCCAAATATATAGTTTCAAATTCCGGCAAAGCAATTAGTTCCTCTCCCAAGGATTCAAAACTTTGATCTATTTGGTTAAATGAAGCCCATAGATCAGTTAAACGCTTCAAATGCTTAACATTTTCAATTTTTGTTAACTTATTAGCAGTGATATCCAAAGTGGTTAGTTTGACATTCTTTTCGAGGCCTGAAATGTGTTCAATGAAATTATGAGACAGATATAGCTCTTCTAAATTTTCCAATTCCTCTAGTCCCTCAATCACCCTTAATTTGTTTGATTGAATCGATAAAATCTTCAAATTCTTTAAATATTGTAGATTCATAAATCTTGTAATAGAATTCTTACCTAACCAAATCTCTTCTAGTTTATCAAGGCCCCGTAAAGAGTCTGGTCCAATTTCAGTAATTCTATTCCCACCTAACTCTAGGCTCTTTAAGTCTGTGAGTGTGTTGAGGTTTTCAATTACGGATATTTTGTTCTGAACAAAATAGAGTCGTTCCAGTTGGGTCAACTTATCGATATTCTTTATGTTCTTTATCTTGTTAAAAGAGAAATCTAAATTCTTCAACTTAACAAGTTTGTTAACATTTCTAGAAATATGTTTAATCCTATTATCATACAGATCCAACTCTTCAAGATGATCTGCAGGCAAGACTTCCACTTCACTAATGGATTCAATCAAGTTCTGTCTTAAATATAATTTCTCAAGTTTTTTAAATCTATAAAGATTCAACGCCTCCATGGACTGTATCTTCAAATGGATAAGGTCGATAACCTTAATATCCTCGGGGAGGTCAACTGTCAATTCTGAGTCTGCGCTAAGGTACTCCACATTCATGTCTTGAATAACTTCTGTCTGAATAGAGGACACCGATTGAGAGCCCTGATCAGGAACATTTTCATTAGATTTCTCAGACTCTAAGTCACTATTTATATTAGGCTTCTGTTCAGTCATTTTGCTGTAGCTTATCTTTCAATAGTCAGTAATTTGTTAAAGATGAAAGGCTCTCTTACTTATTTTTTGACTACTGAAAGGAAAATATAAATAAATATCCCTTCTTTTAACTCTAAAGACAGTAAGGGTTTATGTCTAACTTTTTTATAGTAGATATATGAAGTAATTCTCTGTGTTTATTATAACTATGTAGTGGATTTATGAACCACTATTCTCCCAGGAGTAGATATAACAATTACAACTATACAACTGGGGTTTGGCGGGTTTGGTGAGAAAGCTTGCACTGGCCACTACACTGTCAAATTATGAAATAAAATTTACAAGATATTTAACGTAAACTTCTAACATACCTGAAGATAAAATACTAAATTCATGTTATGTAAACCAACAAGCTAGTACCAATGTTCCTTTTATATGTCCGGGATCCTCTTGCTAATCATAAAACGATAAAAAATCACAAGTCTTGAGGACGATTTGACAAAGTAAAACTTTCTCTTGTCACCAAAAACATAAAAAGCTCTCTTAGTTAGATTCTGGATTAGAAGCAATGTAATTTACAGCGTCACCAACGGACTGTATTTCATCGGCAACCTTATCCGGAATCTCAACGTCAAATTCTTCTTCAACTGCAACTAATAATTCAACGGTATCTAAGGAATCCAAGCCTAGATCTTTAGAAAAAACGGTGTCTAGAGTGATGTTAGCTGAAGCAGCGGTCTTGTCAAATGACTTTATAACATCGATAACTCTAGTTGTAATTTCATCTTTGTTCAATGAAGAAGAGTAGAAACGTAGGAAGTTGGTATAAGCAGGAATAGCCCTTCTTGTGATTGTAGAATTAGCAGCCTGTGGGGCAATACGAATAATTGATCTAAACATGGTATAATCGATGCTCTAATAACACAAATTAACGCACTGATAAGTTACTTGTCTTTATAATCTTTCATCACGTTTGAATAAAAAATGGAATGAAAATGAATTAAAAAAATTCCTGTCAACACAGATCATAATATACGATTGAAATTCTGGTTGAAATGGAAGATTCTAATTAACGGATAATCAGCATACAGCTCTTCGTGCACTGACATGGTAAGAAGCTTTAATGCGGAGTATAAATGGGTTCAATCTTGAAGGAATAGATATATTTAGATATGTATTTTAAGGACTTTATTTTATTTATCCCGAGGAGGAACGACTTTATATGTTAACAGGCATCTAATCAAATTCTGGGAATCATCATTGTTGTATTTGATAAACTGTTTTTGTATGGAGATGCTTTGTAGGAAGATCCTTTAGAACTATAATTACTACTGCCGGAGGATCTTTCTATGGTTACTAAAGAGCTCTGAGGGGTTGTTGATCTGTTTTTATTGAAAGGATGACCAAAGGAAACCGATTTTAGACTATCCAATATGTCGTTTGTGTACCGTTGAACATCAATGTTATTTCTCTTTATTTCATCCTCAAAGTTCCTTTCAAATTGCTCACACATCATGTCAAAAGATTTCATAAAACCTGGGGGACATAGTTCAAAATGTAATGCCAAGCATCGATTCAAGACTATGGCTAAGTCATCGAATAATGACTTCAATTGTTCTACCTGAGATGCTGAAAGATGCTCGTCAAGTTCAAGCTTACAGAATGCTCTGTACTGAGCAATCCCTCCATTAACCGGTGCATCTATAGTCCCATTTAGTTCTCTTGATAATTCTGCAAACAGCTCGTTACAATCACCACTTTCTTTGATCAACTTGTAGCACACATTTTCTAAGCCGATAAGATCTTGAATTTTAACTTCCAAAGATTTTATAGCGTTTTCAATAGGAGATAAGTCTCTTTCAGTCACGCTGCATACCTCGGATCTATTTAGCAATGTTGGGAAAGTGCTCACAGTTTGATAAGTGAATTCTCTGACCCATAGGTTCGTTACCGAAGTAGCACCAGGTAACCTCTTAGAATGACAAAACGTTTTCAAATCTGTATTTTCTATCCATATTCTAATTTTGTTATCGACATGAAATTTTTTCCCTGCAACGCGGTAGTCTTCAGAAATTTTAAACTTTGGTTCCACAGCAATTACATGCAGCCGCTTCACAGCTGGCATATCAAGTAGTAGCTGATCACATTCTTCTTGTGACTGTACAATTTTAGTACCAGGATACATCTTCATCATTCTTGTCTGAATTGAAGTGATATGTTCAAAGGGCAACCCTTCAAAAACAAACACTTTACCCCTTATTGAAGCAGGAAATCCATATCCAATGAAGGTAACTTTAAAGTATGATGGCACCAACCGGTCAATATTTTGCAAATCAGTATACAAGTTTGCAATCTGCTCATGAACGTAAGCTAGACCATTCAGATCATAGTTAATTGTTTCGTAAGCCTCTGCCAGATCCTTATAGATTGTTAAAGCTTTTTCAAGCTTTGATCCTTTGGCAAAATTTCTGGCAGCCTCCTTACAAAGATATTCTTTTCTTTCAAATGATGACTGCTTTGGTAAAGGAGGTTTCTGAATAGCCGGTAGAACATCGTTTGGAATCCACTTGTACGTGTCTGCTAATAATTCTAAAGATAATGCAGCCTGTGCGTAATCTTTCTTTTTCACACTGCGTAGAAAGAAATCGTTGATCAATGTATGGAAAGCCTCCGGCTTATTTGCTGCCATTAAATAACCAAAAATGCTTAGCTGGCTTGCAGTTCTCAGGTCACCAAACTCTTCACTCATCGGTAAATCTTGCATATCTGAAACAATATTCATCATTGTATACATTGAGGAGACATAATCAATAACATCATCCAACGCTTCATCATCTCGGTTTATATGCACGGTGTGCATCAAAAAACTGAAAAATGAAACCAATCCATGCTTAGTTGTCATGATCCTACCAGTTTGACAGGTAGTGTACAACACCGAAACGGTTTGCTGCCCTGCAATAGTTAACGTATGATGGATATTCCAAACATTGATGCATATTGCCCATGTTAACCAGGCACATACCCTTCTGGCTTCGGAATGCCATTGAAAAGCAAATGTTAAGAACTCACGTACAACATCTTCATTGTCTCTGAACAGAAGAACTTGAAACCCCCCAACATTATGCACACCAAACCTCTTTAGGTTGCGATCATCTGTTACACCTTCTGCAGTAGCCTGCCAACAATCTTCTAAAATCCAAGCGATTCGACTCCTGATATCTCCTGTCATCATATATACTGCCTTTCTAGGTGATTCTGATAACGAAACAAGACTGCAAACTCTGTGATTTCCTAATTCTAGAATTCTTTTCAAATATGAGGACCAAAGATTTGTATCAAATTTGTCAAATGAAGCGCCAGGAGGCGGGAGGTTATATCTTATCAAGATATCTTTGTACAAGTGCAACAGAGTCACAGATGATCTGACAAACATAGCAGTCATACTTAGCCATCTTTTCGAAGGGAAGTAAGTCCCATTAGTCATCAAATCTACTGTATTAATTGCGCTCATTATGTCTTCTTTGGTGAAAGAGGAAATATAAAACGCTGAATTAAAGATTTTATCTTCTTTGCAGTCGTTTGTTATTTCAATGAAGGATGGAGCTTCACCGTATACGCCTTCAGCATGCCTAATCGCCCAGGTTAAGATGGTAGCCAATTCAATCAGTGGTTCCGAAGTGACTTCTTCTTTAACAATTGAATCTGTAGTAATTTTATTCAATGGTATACTGGTCGGGAATAATGATGTGAAAGTTCTACTAAATTTCAATTGTTCAAACTCTTCAGAATACTTGTACAATGAAATAAAAAAGCGGCAAAATGTGGGAATAAGCCTAGTTAGATTTTTCCGTAACCTTGTATTCTTTGCGTATTTGAGTATTGAGACTATGACACCATTAGCAACTCTGATGGAGTTAACATCTAAATATTTGAGCTTCTTTTTCATTAATGGCTGTAACGACCATTCAATAGCCTTGTTTATGAACGACAAAGCATATTCAGACTCCTGATCAGCAGCAAATAGATACCCCTTAACTGGATCATGTTCTAGCAACCGACGCAATAGCAAGAACTTCTTGTTAATGAACTTCTGTTCTTTCGTATTTAACGGATTTTTCGATATTCCAAGGGCTAATTCTTTTTCATGGCACATACTAAATAGGGAGGAACAAAAACCAAGTAGTTCATCAGCTGTAAAGTAATCCTTTACTGAATCGATAACAATATCAAAATCTTCTAATATCTTCATTTGATCCATTAAAGCAGAGTCCTTGTTATAAGCAAAGAACCTTGATAATCCATTAAAGTACGATTTTAGAGATAGTTTCAATTCTTCAATAGCATCTCGTGAAGTAATCAAACACAATTGAACCACCAGGGCATGTGTGCGGCAACAAGCTCTACCAACATAATTCCAGTTAACGTCAGCCGATGATAATTGGTTTGCCATCGCATCTAATAATACAGGACCCACAGGAGGCAGATTATTACCTAACCGACTAAATTTTTCGATAAAATCATGGAAAAGATGCTTGTAACTATCCTGAAGTACAACCACCTTGTCCAAAAAGTACACTAAAGAATATAATATTGTGTCCTTAAAAGCTGATGAAGATTTCTGCCTTTCAGTTTGTAGAATAGCATAGTTAAGTTCCAAATATCTAACCAATAATGAATCAAAGTATTTTACTAGTTGAATGGTACTAACATTTTTTAATGCCATAATTTTCATGGTTAAAGATTCTTCAGTTTCCTCATCTCCTGAAACTTCGCCGCTTGGAGATCTTCTCCAAAGCGATAATATATTATATATCGATCTTTCCATGTTAAAAGTTTGACCAACATACTCCGTTCCAATTTCAACTTCAATTAAGGGCTTATTCTGAGCTGACATCAATTGAAAGGAAGAGTTCTTTTTGTATTCAAGTATCTGGTTTCCTTTCTTTATGTAGAACTTGGCTTTCGCCAGTAACGTGCCACAACATGCGGAAACTCTTAGAGTTTCGTCTTTGTCCATTGCAGGTATACCATCAACCCTAATCGTCTCTCCAACAGACTCATCGGGCTTAACAGAGATGAACTGCCAGCAACTTGTTGGGGATTCGTTGAAACCATTTCTAAACACTATGTTTTTATTCGCTGCGCTAACGCTAATAGTAATATTATCGAAATTGAAATCAGTTGAAGGGTCACAAAACCGGACCTTTCCCAAGGTCAAGTAAATTCTATCGACCGGTTCAGATAGCGTATCATAGAAATATGGTGGTACGCACTTAATAGCAGAAAACTTGTCTGTATCAAAAATCCGTGCTGTGCTGTCTTTAATCTCTTTCACAGTAACAGTGAGAGATTGAGCTCTAGGATCAACTGCAATACCTTTATCAGAGTCTGCTATAATTCTGTCAACCAGTTCTCCCCAACCATTATTTTCAGAATTGTTCATATTTTTAATGACCTTACCAATATCTTGTGACGTGTTAGGAGTAGCATTATCTAGTTCAGAATAAACAGTACTTGGGCGCTGCAGATTATCATTGTTGATTTTTTGCTTGAAATAAGAACCAAATAAGCTCACTTTGTAGTGAAAAGCCTCATCCGAGTATGATTTCTTACCCCTGGCGAAAACCCTTGAGATGTCAGCCACACCAACAGCAATACCTTTTCGTAGTTGTGTAATTCTCTGATCAGTAGGAGATGATACAGTAACGGTCTTTGTAGTCATTTCATCGGCACGCACGATTTCTAGAAGTTCTAGCTCCAATGTTTCAACTAGCTCAACAACCAAATATATTCTAGAGTTATCAATTTCTGAAGCCGGTATATTGTTGAACAGCGTTGCCGAAATACTTTCCAATGAAAGAATATTGTCTGAATTAACTTGAACAACAAAGGGTTCAGTCAATCGATTCTTTGCTGTTCGTAGGTACATGTAGGCGGACAACTTCGTGAAATCTTTTTGGAATTCTGGAGCCGCCATAACGTCTTTAAAATCGACAAGCAGCTGAGATGGCTCTACAGAAGTAAATTTTGCATTTTTTTCTGTTTCTAGTTGGCAATCAGCCTGATATGAAATAGGGAAGTTTGGAGCTAAAGCATTTAACATTGTACTTGATGCTACCAGATGAGGATCTGAATCATTATATGTGAGAAAGTTACCAGTGGATAAATCCCGTGTTAGAATACTATCATATCCTGTTGGATCAACTGTAGATGAATTTGTACGTTCAAACTTATTGGCACCTTTAGTGGATAAGTACCTTGCAATTTTGGTAGTTAGTGCAATCACTTGACCAACTAGCTGATTTCTCTCCTCCAAGGTGACAAGATTATTTTCTAACGTCAAACGAACGTCATCCAGCTGATAGTACAGACGCATCAACCAATCGTATATTTCAAAATCTCCTGAAGTGTACATTGAATAAATATGAGAACATAATAGAGACAACACTGCATAAACTTCCTCTGTTATAGATTTATCATGCAATTTAAAATATGGAAATGGGGGTCTCATCGGTTTTTCGTTCTTAATCCGTCTTAAACTTTTAGCTTTCTCAGAGTTCACAGAGTCTATTACATCATGCAAAGTTGGTACATCGTTATTATGAATATATTTTTTACCTTCTACAGCATCTGGCAGCTTGAAGAAAGAGATCACTGGTACCTTTTCGTCTAAAAATAAGTGGATAAACTTCTTAGGACAAACAACCATACTAAACCTCCCATCTGGCAAGTTGCCTGAATGATAATGCATCAGAGTAACAAAGTCTTCTGGCAGAGGTTGTAATACAAGATAAGCTCTGCACCATTTCTCATCTGTTGTCTGCTCAAAGATATACAACTCATCTCCATGATATAAGTTCTTGAAGTGCTCATTTTCTAGTGAAAGCTGGGGATACCTCTTAATCGGTAAAAAGGGTTTTATTAACTTGCCACGTATCAACCTATCAGTAGGTCTCCATTCAAATAGCTTTCCCATGTTTCAAATTGTTGATCTATAAATTACAGTGCAATCTTCCAGCTTTGGGATAACATAAACTATCTTTCGATTAGTTATATGACTTTTTAGTAAGCTATATCTGACAACAGTCCGCGCATCTTTCAAATATTCGGTGCATATTAACTAAGAGATAAACTTTATTACTGAACAATTACCCTCCCTTAAGCCGTTACATCTCTCGAGTATTAGCGCAGATCTGGTTGTAGCGTTAGCTAAAAAATTTTGCACTCTATGAAAACCGAATCTGGTTACATTATCCGTAAACAGTTTGACACAAAAGTATTGGTAAACAATCGGAACTGCTTATACATGCATTTCTGTTTCACCTGGGAATCTCCGGATCTGGTGAATTAGTAATTTTATTCTCCACACTCACTTGCCACTTTGAGAACCTGCACTTGATACTCAAAGGCTTCCTTTCAGCAGCAAGTTGCTGTGTTTCAAAACACCTTATGCCTACCCGAGTCGTAAGTTGTAGAATAACCCCCATCTAGCCCAACATGTTAAAATGCACTTCTGGAGTTGCTTGGCCATCATACAACGTTCGGAAATTCTCCGGAACTAGAGCAGACCCGGTTTCTTCACAGGCCAGGTTCGAATTTCAGGCTCTTCGCAATTGAAACGCGACATGTGGGGTGTTCGGGCCTATACGGTTCTCTGTCGTTCTGCATGTTTGTATGGCTGTGTGATTCGCGCTTTCAACCTATATCGTATAGATCAGCATGCCGTCATGAAAGGACTTTGAGACACCTTCACCGCAAACCCCTTCAGGACATGCAGACACGCAAGCGGCTTGCTCACGTCACTACTTGGCTTCTTCCAATCAATATTTCAGCCATCTGCCTGCCTCTATTATCAATTGCTGAGCATCTCCTTCCAGATGGAAGTTATAACGCCAGATGGAACACACCCTAGCAGCCCAAAATTATTTGAATAACTCTCATAGCAGTGAAAATCCCGAATATAATCGTCTTGCAACGTTGTTCGAAAGACTCTATCTGTAGTCCGAGATGTCTTAATTCACATATATTAACTTGCATTAACCAAGTTTTCATATTGCTTTAAAATAACGTACATAGTGAGTTTTCACAAACTGTGTAAAGTTCAGTCGGTGGCAAACAGAAAACAGAAATATAATAATCTAGATGCGTGTGCTTGTAAAGGTATAACTTGGACAAAAACTTGATTTCATATTTGAATTAGATGATGATGGAATTGGTGTTTAAGGCGGGTACTTGTGATTATGATGAAAGTTCAAAAATTTGTACTCCAAAAGCCGTCAAGGGGTTAGTTAGTATCAAGCCGTGTCAAGACGCTGAGGGGTTTTATGAATTTCTGTGGAGACCGCTAGATCGTACAACTGTAAGATCACATAAACCAATTGAACTTATTTTGATACCCGGAGAGACTAAATGGGTACAGCTGAAGTCGTGTGAGACTGGTCGAGTGTTTTGTTTGTTGTTTTCTTCTGGAGAGAAGTACTTCTTTTGGTTGCAGCAGAAGCATCAGGGATCTGAGCACGTTAGTGAATTAAGTGTTAAAGACAAGGAAATATTGGAACAAATAGAGGGATACTTAAACTTTGTCGAAGAAGAGGGAGACGAGGCTAACGATCAGGATGTAGCGATGGGTGATACACAAGATGTTATCGCAGATGACACGCATAATAATGGCCCGGATAATGGCCAACATCATGACCGTAGTGATGGTGATGAAGGTAACCAGGGAAACAGTCAGGAGTCTGCTCAGGCGGGAGGCCAGAATGATAACCAGGGTAATGTTCACGACGACGGTGAGGGTAAGAAGCAGGGTACTGCCCAAGAGAAGCCGGCCCATCAGTCTTCCCAACTGTAAGTAAAATAACGGACCTTACCTCAATTTGGTGATGACAAACCCATATACTAGTTATTTGGTTCTCAGACTCTGACAACTTGCTCAATCTAATGAAGAATATCATTTTTGATTATATCTAGTACCTGGATGATGGGCCTCCCTTGTAGCTAACCTTTTAAGAATTTGTACCAAAGCAGTTTAGGCTTGATAGAGTAGCGTTAATAGACTACATTGGGAGCTCCTTTTCTGAACAAATAGTCAATATTTTTTGACTATTAATCCCAACTACCGCCATACTAATATTTGCATATTCATATTGAGGTAACTGCACCTTCCGTTTTTGATACTGAGTATGTGGAATAGGCATACATAGAACAAGAGCAGATATCTAATGGGAATGAACTGATGGATGTATTTATAATGATGTACATATTATGAAAAGATGGATAACTGGTATTTTCCGGGGATTATTTAATTTGAGTTTTTAACCCATTTTATGCTCCAGCCGAGTTTTTCACCAGCCTTGAATGGAACTACATCAATGCCTTTATCATCTGTAATAAACTCTGGGACCCATTGTTCAGTCTTGTACAGAACAGCTTCTTCCTGAGACTTTAAGTTCTTCCTGTCTATGTTATAAAATTCCAAAGGAAAATCGGACACGAATGCTTTTAATTTGTTTAAGGCTTTATTTTCCTCAAATACTTGGGCTAGGTATGGGATGGCTAGTGATTGAGTGAAAACCCCTGCACATACACCAATATGCTTAGCTTTATTATGCACTGGATGAGGTGCAGAATCCGATCCGAAAAAGAAGTAAGGCTTCCCGCTGATGGCAGCTTGGATCAAGGCTCTTCTATCACTTGGAAGTTTTGGTACGGGTTTACAGAAATTAACCGGATGACCTGCCCAATCGTCAACTGTCAATGATAGATGGTGTGCAGTTATCGTAGCCACCACTTTTAAGTCCTTAGGATCAGTAACATTTTTGTTGATTTCATCTATAGCATTCAAAGCTGCTTCTGTGCTGCAGTGTTCAAGCACGATTTTCAAGTTTGGGAAAGTACCGTGCAACTTCATCAGTGCTGGTAAGAACGATGACTCAGCGTTTAGCACATGGATGTCCTCACCCTGTCCAGAGATACTTGGCTTTTCACCATGCAAGTTTAAAACCAATCCTTCTTCCTCCATAGCAGAAAATATTGGATAAAATTTACTGAAATCATTTGGATCTACACCTGCAGAAGAATTTGTTGTGACTCCTGCGGGATAGCATTTTACACCGTTTATGGCACCAGCTTGTGCAGCCTCGTGGATCAACTCTGGTGTTAAATCCTCACATAAGTAAAGGGTCATCAGAAATGTCGTTCGAGGACTCAAGTTTTCTAAACATTTCTTATATCCAATCACCCTTTCCAACGTAGTAACTGGTGGTTGAAGGTTGGGCATTATATAGGCGACGGAAATACCACCCTCCGGTATTGTTGGAGTGACAAGCTCAGCCATTGCCCCATCTCTTGCATGTACATGCATGTCACACGTAACCCCTAAATTAACCTCTGTCATATTTTCGACTTAATTCTTGTTTGCTATACAAATTGTACCACGTACAGGACTTCTTTCATATTAAGTTATTTCAGATCATTCATTAGTGCTTTTCAGAGAAGTCAAATGTCGAGTTGAGTTGAAACATGTCACGTGAATGTTATTATGGAATAATAACGCATAGTATTCCATATATATCAAAAATTAGTCCAAGGTAGTTAGTATATAGTTGTTAACTCCTAAATGGTGTCTTTTTGGTCAGAAATGTAGCCCGTTTCGTTTGCAGATGTGATAATTGATCGTCATTCAACTTGTTGAAAATATCTTTCAACAAGGACATCATCTCCCAAATTCAATACGACAAAGAGGATACAGCAGCAGAAATGTCAGAATCGCCATTGGTAGCGCCCTCTTTATCTACTTATCAAGCTGAGGATGCCTTTGCTTTCCATAAATATCAAGAGCAGAACCATAATAGATCCTTTTACCTTGGGTCGGATTCTGGGCAATCGGAGGACTTATGCGAGCATATATCATCATTTTATTCCGTCGAACTTTTAGTTGACTTCTTCAGGCAAAATCCACAATACAAAAGAATTACTTTACAATTTCCTGATCATTTGATTATGGACTCAACTTTGATTGTGCAACTATTACAGAAAGCGTTACCTAATAGCAGTACTAATGTTTTAAGCGCTGAATCACAGAAAGATGAAGGTGATCCATGCAGCTGTAACTCAAAAACACCGTGTAGTCAAGTCTCTGAACAACCAATAAACCGACAAATATGGGTTTTGGCGGACACAGCATATAGTCCGTGTTGTGTTGATGAGGTAGCGTGTGAACATGTGAATGGAGACATTGTCGTCCATTTCGGAGATGCATGTCTGAATGCTGTTCAAAGGCTTCCTGTCTTGTATTGCTTTGGGAAGCCTTATACTGATTTAGACAAAATAGTTGAGAAGTTTCAGGAGAGGTATCCTGATAAAGAAACATATGTGTGCCTGATGGCAGATATACCTTATTCATATCATCTAAAGCAGCTACATTCAAAGTTAATCGATTTGGGGTTTGCAAATATACTTTCATCAGATGTGAACTCAAAAATGTTAGGTGCAAAAGCTACCATAATTGGAAAATCTGCAGATCATTCTGATGAATATTTGGTGCATACACTAGATAATAGGGAAATTTACAGCAGAACTAATTTGAAAATTGAAAATGATGAGTACTTACAATCCACGTATGAGCTGTTTCATATAACTATGCCTGATGATCCTCGTCTCCTCTTTTTAACAACTAAATTCAAGGCCGTTACTGTATATCATCCAGATCAGAACGTCCTCGTTCAAGGGCCTTTTCCCCTAATGATGAGACGTTACCGTTCAATGCATGTTGCAAGAACGGCAAGTACAATTGGTATTCTCGTCAATACACTTTCCTTAACCAATACAAGAGAACTTCTGGCCTCACTAATTAACCTGATTCGGGAAAATGGCAAGAAACACTACGTTTTTGTGGTAGGTAAACCCAATGTAGCAAAACTTGCAAACTTCGAAGCCATCGACATATGGTGCATCTTGGGGTGTGGTCAGGGCGGTATTATCGTAGACCAAGCGAACGAATTCTACAGACCAATTATAACGCCATATGAGTTGATGTTAGCTCTGCAACCTGAAATTACCTGGACAGGCCAATGGGTTGTTGATTTTAAAAATGTTTTAAATCAAATAGATGCAGCAAGTAACACAGTACCCATGGATGAAGGAACTTCAGAGGAACATATGCCTGAATTTGACCCAGTCACAGGTAAATATGTTAGCACCTCTAGGCCATTGAGGAACATTCATCATTTGAATATTGAAGCCCCCCAAGAAGCAGCTGACTCTAAAGATTCTACAGCACTAGTGAAACAATTTTCTGGCACCATGACTATTGGAAGCACAGTTTCTACATCTGCTGCTTACTTGCAATCCAGGCAATGGACAGGGCTTGGCAACGACTTTAAGGAAGATGATGATTACGAAGTAGATGGAGCTACCGTTGTAGAAGGCCGCACCGGTGTTGCTCGTGGATACCAATATGATAGAACATTGTAAATTAAATAATTTATTATTTATATAAATGGCTATACAGTTTGTATATATATATCTCGGAACCCGGGTAATAGTCGTTTTACGTGATGTTATGTTGACTGGTCATCGATATGCTGTTGATATATTCGAATCAATTCCAAATAATTAATACATTATGAGGTCCTCAAACCCCCGGGGGAATTCCGATATTTGGTTAGGTTTATAAAATGGGAGCAGCACCTTCTAAGCTCTTAGAAGATTTGCTCGACGACACCAACTGTATGTCTTTTTCGTTTGATTAGGCTGTCATTACTGAATGATGGAATACTAATACTAGTTATAAACAGTTGACAGAGATGAAATTGAAAGACTGCGGAAGAGATTCATGAAATTGGATCGAGATAGCTCGGGCTCGATTGATAAGAGTGAGTTTATGTCGATCCCAGGAGTTTCTTCTAATCCACTAGCAGGAAGGATTATGGAGGTATTTGATGCTGATAATAGTGGTGGTATTGATTTCCAAGAATTTATTAGCAGTTTGTCTATTTTCAGTGGTAGAAGTGACAAGGAGGATAAGCTGAAGTTTGCCTTTAAAATTTATGACATAGATAAGGACGGTTATATCTCTAATGGTGAATTATTCATTGTTTTAAAGATTATGGTAGGTAATAATCTTGAAGACGATCAGTTGCAACAAATTGTAGACAGAACAATTATGGAGAATGATGTTGATGGTGATGGAAGGCTAAGCTTTGAAGAATTCAAGAATGCAGTAGAAACTACTGAAGTTGCAAATTCATTGACATTGCAATGTGATATATAAATATGATGAGCGTTCAACGCGGCATTATCTTTGATAACTAACAGCATATACGTAAATTAGCGGTATCCTTTGCATTTAACGTCAATTCCTTTACCTAATAATATTCGATATTGGCTATATTTCATATGCAGAATCCATGATATCTCCATGAGCTAGATTTTTCAGTCCTAATTTCCTTCTGTGCTGCATGCATTGTTCACTCTACACAATAAATATATAAATATATATTAATTCAGTAAATGAACACTCGAAATTTATTGGTAAATATGTTTAATAACAGACAAGTTTATATCGTTTGTTTTCATATTTATATTTTACATTTTTTTTTTAACAATCAAATGTCCAGATTTGTTCCCCATTATCACCATTATCACTAGGAGAGATTTTGTGAGAGCAGACATTTCAGATCACGATCACAACATATATCTAAAGTTTAAGTTTTCAAAATCTGTTAAATCATTGAATTCGATATTATGCATAGGTGAGCTTTCTTTTTGTTCGGCTACTTTATCCCTTCTTATATTTTCCCGTTTATTAAGAATGAACAATAAAACCAATACCACCATAGTCCCTATATAACAAACCACCATACTAATCTTTGCGGATTTATAACTAGGTTTCTCTTTATCAATGAAAATATGTGGACCTGCTAAGTTGGCTGAAGCGTACGCTATTAGATTTATTGATGATACGGTCCACTTCTTCGTGTATCCCAAGGTATTCGATGAGATACTAGATAGGATACAAATAAAAGCAAGCGGTGAGATGAATATGAAATAAAAGCCAAATAGCCTTGCAAACTTGTGTTTGTTATCGAATGCTAACATGCATGTACCAATCATTGCAATAGCAGAAGCTGAGAAGGCCCAAAAAAAATCTGTAACGCAGAAATCTAATATCGTGCCTGGTACAGTAATAACTCAGATAGCCAAACAATGGGCAAAAGACCAGCTCAAAAGCACCAGCAGGCATATTCATCAAAAGAGAATCTTTCGTGTTGTATTTGAAATCTTCCTTAAGTAGAATTCCACTAAAGTTTAAAGTGCCTCCATTTGGAATGTTTGAAAAGACAGAAAACGCAAAGTACAACCACGTTCTAATGTCCTTCAATGCTTCAATAACCTGGTACTTTTTAATTTTATGATTGCCAAAGCCTTGCTGGTTTGATCTAATCCTTTCGACCAACTGTAATTTCTCTTGCTTTTTTAAGAACCAAGCTTTATTTGGACTGTCGGGCAAGCATAATGCCATCATAATCCCTACAAATATGGTGATGCAACCGGTAGTTATAAACACCAGTTTCCAAGCAGCTATCGAATACCCATCTTTATGGGTGTACAGCCCATAGGCCAAAGCAGAACCCCACAAATTACCTAAACCGTTGAAGCCAAACCAACAGGTCACATAAAAAAAGTGCTCCTCCTTCCTCCAATATTGGCAGGTAATTATTGTAAATGCCGGAGTAATTGCACTTTCAAAAAACCCTAGCATACATCTAAGAAATATAAAAGCAGCGTAATTGACTCCAGGAGCCCCATGTAATGCCAAAACAACACCCCAGATCACAATAAAGCTACATGTCGTTTTCATGAAATATTTTGATTTTTGCATCAAAGGTGGTAATATAAATAAACCGACTAGATAGCCAAAGTAGAATGCGGACCCAACAAAGGAATACTGCTCACCGTGCATATGTAAAGCCTCCTGTAGCCCCATGATAGCTGCAGAACCATTAGTGACCTTATCCATATATTGGACTGCATATAACAGAGCCATCAGAGGAAACATACATATATTGATCTTGCGCAACAGCTTTCTATCAGCATCTGGTGTCAGCGGTTCACCCTCCGCCTCCAAAGCCAGCTTCATTACATCATCCTGATAAGCTGTCACAATAGCTTCATTTTTATGAAGATCCGAGTGCGTGCTCTCCGAAAATTGACTACGTTGATTACCTGCCACCTTTTCTGTCTCTAATAAATCTTTATCACCTAACTCATCAGCGGAAGAGTAACGATCATTATCCCTTAAAACCGTCTGATCTCCCATCCCTATGATACGAAAAAGATTCCCGCAAATGGGAGGACAACAGTATTATTTAAGTTTGCTAAATAAACGGCCATCGGGTATTCCATTCTAAAATCATTTATATAGTTCACATGAAATGGATACCTCCACCATACCTCGACCAAATTAAAAGCGATTAATAGATAAGTAAACGCAACAGTAACTTTCCTATCGTAAAACAAAACCGCATATTATCTATCGAACACGGAAATGATAAAAGACAATCATTGCTTACGGCTTAGATAAAGATATTGGATCCTCCATCCCTTCCACCCTTGGGAGATTAAGATGTAAGGATAATATAACCCATCTAAGTCATTCCCTTCGATTTTTGATACCAACGATTGATTGGTACTTCCATCTCGAATATTTGTATTGCAAAATATAAAATCTTGATTGTGTTCAGTTATTCTTTCGCTATGCATTCATGAGATACATGTGGAGAACTAACTGACATGTGCAACCGTTGTCAGGTTTTGCATAGTCCTATGCATGTAGTAACACTATATGTATACATACACAAATAGAACACTGGTAGTATAAGAAAGCTAGTCAAAGGAGAGAATGAACGTGGATACTTGTATTTTAAATTTAATTGGGAATGGGGCTGAATGTCAGATTGCGACGTATAGTGAGTGCTATTATATCTGGAAAAAAAATTGAAAAGTTCAAGAACTGAATGAAGGGCGATTATGGTTATGTAATTGATATCTCTTGAAAATTGCGTGTCTCCTATAAATCTTACATAAAACACCGGTTCGACTGGTAGAAACTCAGGTGTGTCTCTATTGTATGTCCTATTTTTATAATGAGCTTAATTCGATTATGAGGCTAGAACGGTAGTTTCTATAGTGATCTGATTCAAATATTACAACGAATGGCTTATCTAAACTGCTGAGGACATGGGCAAAGAAAATGTTGAACGCATAACCAATCAATGGTATCCCCTCGCTAGTAACTCCTTCTCCATCGTATTCCAGAAGAATCTCAAGACTTCGAGGTCTTTGAATCTCTTATTCTTCTCGAGCTCAACTTTCTGTACGTTCCACTGGTCTACATGTTTGGGGATTACGTCCCCTGCAAAATGGAAATAATAGCCCTTACAACGCTGGAACAGGTCAGTTGGATTGGACCACTGATAGTTCTTGAATTGCCATTCATGGCCTGTGGTAAAAATTGCAACTACACGGTTCCAATATTCCGGTTTTGTAAACAGCCGTGTGCTATTGACAATCAAAAACTTGATGGGTCTGGAGATTCGATCGAACTTCTTCACAACAGAGGTTAAATCATTTTTAACTGTAGAAAGATCCTTTGGGTGTATATACTGGGAATTTTCAAGAAACTGTTTAATGTTCGAAATAGTAAAAATGGAAGAAGCTGCCGATGGGATTAAAATAATGGGGTCTGTTGCTGGAGATGGGCGGGCTCCTGCATCCTTTGAAATGCCAGCAGCTACCTTAGACCGACGACTAGCTTTTAAGGGATGTACTATCTTGAGCTCAGCTTCTTTAATCAAATACCCAAAATTCCTCGATTTCGTTCCTCTCAGTGACGAGTTATGGTCAGCAAGACATCTTTCATGCAACATAATTTCTTTTAAAACTCGATCGTCCTCCGACTCCGGTACAACAACTACTGGAGCTTTGTTCTTCGCGGTCGCTTCATCATCCCCTTCAACAATATATTGTGATACTTGCGATTCACCAGATAGCCATTGAATCAAATCATTTCTCTGCAAAAAGGACACATTTGTCAGCTGTTTCGACTGACAATCGGCTAGATAATCTGCTGCACTTGAGTCTTTATGCAACCAGCAATGCACAACAACTCGCAAGCAAAGCTGAACATCCTCTACCTTATAATCTGTTAACTCATCTAAGGAGATTGTCTCAGAGTCTAATTTTAAATCCTTGGCGGCTGAAATATCATCTGTTTCTTGAGCATTTTCGTCTAACAGCTTTAATTCAGAACTGGTTTTCAATTTATTCCTCAACTGCGTTAGCTTCATATTTGCACGTGGCACAAACTACTTCTCAAACATGTATGTTTCCGCTTTAATACTCCATTTTATCTTAAATACTAACTTTTCCAGAATTCTAAAATTCCCAATTTCATATTGCTACTTACGAATAGGCTACCCGGCTTTGGTGAAACTGTAGCGCCAATCGCTTTTATGGGTCTCATCTCATTGTAACATCGCTCTATAATCAACAAACGTGAAGAGGCTATGGCTAAGAAATCTACTAAGGGCAAGTCAGCTACTCCTCCAACGGAGGATTTTAATGCTAACGATAAGAAGGGAAAGAAAGGGAAAGACTTGGCTGCTGCAGAAGAAAAAAAGTTGAAACATAGAGAAAACAGAGCCAAAGTTACCAACACTTCGAGCTGGACCGGTAAGCTTCCACACACTTTGTTGTATGAGGTTGCACAGAAACGGAAGTGGAATAAAGTAGAATATGAAATGAAGAAGATTGGCACCAAGGGAATGCTTTCTATTGCATGTGTATCTTATACGGACCCGAAATCTAAGGAGACAGTTACTGTTAGAATGAATGATCCAACTTACAACAAGACTAGTGGTATGGGACTTTTAATTCCACAGGAGACGGCAATTGAAGCTCGGAATTACGCAGCGACGGTTGCGTTATATAGAATTGCATATAATACTAATATGCACATGATGCTACCATCGAACCATAAGAAGTTATGGCACGAATTGGATGATTATAGAAAGCAGCTTTTGAAGGAAAATCCAGCTAGATGTAGCAAGGTTTTTGATGTGGATCCTTTAAAGACGTTATTGGAGGAGCAAAAGTTGACGCTTCAAAAAGAAGCGAAACGGGAAGTTAGAAAGCAACAAGATGAGAAAATAAGAAAAGCTCCTGTGATTGTAACTTCTGTCAACAAGAAGAATATATCGACTTCATTAACTGAGGGCAAAGTAATAAAGCCTTCTAAACCTGAAGGTTCCAGCCGGGTTGTGAAGTTCTCATCCAAGGTCTGGGAGTCGTCAACTTTTGCTGACATAGAGGAATCATCGAGAAATTTAATTGAAACTTCTTTGAAGGTTCATATAGACTGGAGAACAAAACGATACGGGGGTGTAGAAACTGCAGAAAGACAAGCCATTAGAAGCCAGTTACTTGAATTTGGGTTTAGGACTTCGCATGTTGAAGAGGCAATGCAGTACAAAGATCCTCTTTCCTTTCTCCTGTTCAATTTGCCAGAAGACGACCTACCGCTGTTTTTTCAAAAACGTAAAGAGGATTCCAACATTAAGGTTGAAATTACAAAGTTACCGCTATCATCAAGAAATTCAATTGAGCGTCTCATGGAATCTGGTGTCTCATATGATGAAGCATTACTTGCTTTGCAAAATTCCGCATTCAATGAATCAGATGCGGCAGCTATTTTAACTGAATCAATTATACCTTCGATAGCCCACATTGATGAAATAACAGAGGAAGAATCCAGGCAAATATGGGATCAAGAACTAGAATCACTTTCCAGCATTTATGAGGATAAAATTGACATTGTGGACAAAGATTCGTGCTTTACTATGGAGTTAAATAAAAATTTTAATCTTAAGTTGAAGGTATACAAGTCGAGGAACTATCCTATGAGGTTACCGGGAATCATTGTTTCCACATTTAATAAAAATTATAAATTACCCAACTATATCAAACAGCAGATACTTTACAGGTTACTACATTACATCTCAGTTTCTGGATTGTTGGGCGATATGTTGGTGTTTCATATATTTGAATGGTTACAGGAGAACCTGTCATCTATTATAGAAAACCCTGGACCATTATTACCTTTGGATTTGAACCAAAATGGAGAAAGCCAAAACAATCAACGTAGTTCTACAAAAAAATATATTAAATCGAAGAGTCACTCTTCCAAAGAGCTATCTCAAGATGAAATATTGGTACTTGAGAAGGCTTATAAAGAAAGGCTCAATAGTTCTGAGTATTTATGCATGATTAAACAAAGATCTAAATTACCAGCATGGCATAAACAAGATTTGATTGTAGATATGGTGTATCGTAGCGACGTCATTCTAATTACTGGTGAAACAGGTTCTGGTAAATCTACGCAGGTTGCACAATTTTTATTGGATCATTTGATGAATACCAAGAAAGATTTTTCCAAAGTCAAACTATTATGTACACAGCCCAGAAGAATTTCGGCTATTGGCCTTGCAGAAAGAGTGTCTGATGAACGATGCACACCATGTGGGGATGAAGTTGGATATATCATTAGAGGCACAAATAGAAGCGGTCCCAATACCAGGATAACATTCATGACCACCGGTATCTTAGTGCGAATTTTGCAAGGTGATGTAAACTTCTTGAAAAATAAGATTATAATAATTGATGAGGTTCATGAAAGAAGCGTTGAAACCGATCTGATCGTTATAATGTTAAAAAACTTGTTGGGAAAGATACCCGGTATGAAAATTGTTTTAATGAGTGCTACTGTTAATATTGATATATTTAAGCAATATTTTGAAGGGTTAAAACAATGCCATATCGAAGGTCGTACATTTCCTGTGACTGATTATTATTTGGATGATATTCTTAAGACCTTGGATTTTAAGATTAGAAATGACAGATATCAGTATGAGAATGATGATTCAGAGGTTGAAAATGCTTATTTGAGGCCCAAGGCAGATTCTAGGTTTTTTCAGAGCGGTCAGATTAATTATGACCTAATTGTAGATACCGTTACACATGTTAATCAGAGATTAAAAGGAGAGGGGAACAATGGGTCTATCATAGTTTTTTTACCCGGTGTAGGTGAAATTAACAGATGCATTGAAAAGTTAAAGCAATCAGTTAAGCCTGATGAATTTGTTGTATTACCTTTGCATTCTGCATTGACGTCAGAATTTCAGAAAAGGGTATTCGTGAGGTTCACTGGAAAACGCAAGATAGTTGTCTCTACAAATATTGCGGAAACATCCATTACTATCGACGACTGTGTGGCAATTATTGATACTGGTCGTGCCAAGGTTTTGAATTATAACCCAAAAGATAACACTACCAGGTTAGTCGAAACTTTCATTTCTAAAGCTGAGGCTAAACAACGTAGAGGTCGTGCCGGTAGAGTAAGAGAAGGATACTCTTACAAACTATTTTCCAAGAATATATATGCCGATATGCTAGAGTCTCCAATACCAGAGATTAAAAGGATTCCTTTAGAATCGCTATACCTATCGGTCAAGGCTATGGGCGTTAATGATGTGCTCAAGTTTTTAGCCACTGGGATTGACCCGCCTTCTGCTAGTGCTTTAAGTAAGTCTGAACAGATGTTGATAACTGCAGGATTACTAGATGACTCAGAAAAATCTCTAACGGAACTTGGAAAATATATTAGTATACTACCTGTAATGGATAGCAAACATGGTAAATTGTTGATATACTCCATAATATTTGGATGTACGGATATTGGTGTTTTAATTGCCTCAGTTTTAAGCGCCGGATCTACACCTTTTATAGGGACCTTTGAAAACAGAGATAAAATAAAAGCTATCCTCTTGCAGCACAAGCAAAGAGGTGACTTATTAGCTACCGTTGAAATTGTGCGCCAGTACCTATCAATTACCGATAATACAGTAAAAAGGAAGTTTATGATAGATAATGTACTGTCCTATAATAAAATCAAAGAGATTTTGTCATCTAGGAGCCAATTTTATGCCATATTAGAAGACGTCGGCTTTCTCCCAATGAAATACAAGCCTGGATCTATTGAACACCTCAACAAAAATGGCGGCAATCTTGATATTCTAAAATGTGTTTTAACGGGAGCTTTCTACCCGCAGGTTGCGCGTGTCCAGTTACCGGATCCAAAGTTTATGGCTACCAGTTCTGGATCGTTAGAGATAGATCCAGAAGCACGAATGACAAAATACTGGATCCGGAATGAAGAATACATAGACCAATTGGAATCGACAGAAGATGACTCTGCAGTATCCAACCAAAGACTGCCTGCTACACGAGCCTTCCTCCATCCTTCCTCCGTCGTATTTTCTTCAGATAACTCGACAAACCCGGAAAAGATAGTCGCAATGGATGCATCTGTAGCCCCGTCAGCAACGAAAGGTAAAATAAGCCCTTTCAAGGCACCTTTCGTTGTATACTGCTCAGCACACGTCACGTCAAAATTTTACTTAAACTACATCACCCCCACGTCCACCCTAGCCCTACTACTCTTTGGCGGGCCTATCCGGTACGATACCAACGGCAGCGTCCATTCCCCTGGCATTGTAGTGGACAACTGGCTCCCAATCCGGACCTGGTGCAAAAATGGCGTCCTAATCAAAGAATTAAGAGCCCTGCTGGATCAAACCATCAAGAAAAAACTAGACAACCCTAATACCGCCTTCAGAGCAACACAGGGAGAGTCACAAAACGAGATTCTGGACCTTGTTGAAACCGTCATTCGGCAGTGATGTCGCCGATGCTAATTATCACGTGAGGAATTTAACTTTTTCGTTTACACTATTTATACAGCGATAATCAATCCACAGTCATCTTTGACATGTTCGAAGTGGTGCATTTTTGAGTTTCATACTATAGAGTTTTGTATATGAATAAATATGTACGAACAATCGGAAGACTAAAATTAGGCAATCGTCTTCTCCTTCAAGTAAATACCATATTTTTCCTTTAATTCCTTCATTATTGGGTCATTAATACTTGGTGAATAAGGAGCAAGCAATCCTGGACCTTTTATAGTTCCATTCAATAGTAACTTGGTGGCAATAGCACATGGGTAACCAACAGTAGCAGCCATTGCTGAGTAACCACCAGGTTTGCCATATTCGACAAGAGTAGAAGTCCTAACTTCTTTGGTACCATCTGCCCACTCAATTCCAAACTTGTGCTGCAAACAAATCATGTCACGTTCTCCCTCCTCAAATTGCATCAATTGCTCCAATGTTGCACATAGCGTGTCCAATGGATTGCCCCTTGGATCAATTGCTTTGCTTGAAAGCATTCCGAGCCATGAAAATCCAGCTAAAATCCTCTCACGTTCTTCATCGGAGCCCCAGTTAGATTTTGAATCAATTGCCGCAATTAGATCTTCCTTTGATTCTGATTTGGCACCCAAGTATTGAGCTAGAGCGATGTTCCAAGAGGTCGCAGAAGAGAAAGCGGGATCAACGTCATCCTTCAACATTCCAATGTCTACGAGAACCTTAATAAACTCTGGAAACCCTTGATACCTCAAAGTTCCTCTGATAACTGTTTTAGCCTCAGGAATGTTGTATAAATGCCTGAAAGTAGTTGAGTCTCTATTTGGGTAACAAACAAAGGAGAATCCAGGGTAAATAAAATAGGGTTTGGCTGTAGACATCAAGTCTGCAGACTCAACTGTTTCAATCTGGCCATCCTTCCAGAACTTAGCACTATTCCGCAAGGCCAACAAAACCCCTCTTGAAGACCAAGAGAACTTATACCCCAATGGATTGTCAGAATTCTCTGGAGCTGGCAACCCACCGCAGTAAGATAAAAAGGAAGTGATCTTTCCACCTGCCTGATGGACCTCATCAATGGTTTTCACAGCATACAAATGGTCAATACCAGGATCCAGCCCAATCTCATTCATAACAGTGATCCCAGCGGCTTTTATTTCTGGCTCCAACTCACGCAAGGCATCAGAAATATAAGACGTAGTCACCACGTCCTTTTTCAGCCGAATTGCGGACTTCACGACATCGGCGTGGTAAATGTATGGAATTAACGAAATCACAACATCATGCTCCTTAAGAGCGGCATCCAATTGCTCAGCATTCCTCACGTCTATTGATAGTGCCTGCGACTTCGACGCATCTGCCAAAGCTTTTGCATTTTCTAGAGTCCTGCAAGCAACACTCACATCAATGCCTTCGGTGTCAGCTAAAACCTGTATAACAGGCTGAGCTACAAAACCAGAACCCAATACCAAGACTTTTTTAGTCATTTTAAAATAAAATAATATTCGTTTAATGTTAAAGCAACACTTTAGAACCCCGCAACAAAACCCTTGTGTACAAATGATAGAATCCAGTTAATGAATGCTCAAAACGACCAACCAATGCTAATTTTTTGCCCAAGAATAAAGACTTTTATAACAATCTATGACCCATAATTAGGAACACAATTTTCATGCTTAGAAAATCTTCATCAAAAATTCCCCGTGGAATTTAGGCTCTTTCATCCTTACCTCCCTTAAATTTCATAGGATCTAAAATTGGCTTTATGCATACTGTTGATCAGAGAATCCCTCAATTAATGCAATCAGGGCTATTTTCCGTAAGCTTTATTCAACAATAAGATCAAAGAAATCGTTATATTTTCGTTTTCTAATGAAATTATTATACGTGTCTGCTGGTGTACGTGATGCTTCTAAATGTAATCTCGGGAAGGATCACCGTTACCCGGATGTGCCCAGGGACTGGAAAATTTTCTCCATAAAAAGCCGAGATCAGGAGAAGTTTCAGTCACTACACGAGATACCTTGGTTGCTTAACAAAAGATATCAGGGATCTATCTCCATGACTATGCCTCATAATTAGATAGTTGCGGTAAACGAATCCCATAAATTAGATTAGAGGTCACGTTCTTTTTGCAGAATGGAAAGGTTGGCTTTCGAGCATCCGTTACACTTATTCCATTTTGAATGCGTGATAAATTTCGTCGAACCAAAATGCTCTTAGATAAAAATTCGCTCTGTATAGAAGTTGTGCACCTGTTTAGTGTTTTCTTGTTCCCATAAGTCCCTCTGGAGTTTGAACCATTCCGGTAGCAACGATTCTCTTGGGATGGTTATTTTTACCGCGTTGGAGCTATCACTGCGGTAGTATTCATATTCAGATAGTTCACGTTTATTGAATGCGAGACGATATCGGTTTCCAAATATACCTTTAGAGGAAGGAACTCTTTGGACGTCCATTGAAACCAAACTACCTTCCTCCTTGCTGGTGTGTTCTTGTACTTGATCTATGATTGTTAAGATGTGCTGCGGCAGCTCAGGTTCCATAGACAGATCAGCTTCGTTTATCACTTTTCGGGATGATGTTTTCCGCTCCGTATCGATGGTATTCGTATCGTCATGGATGTCCAGCCGAGATACATCCTCTCTGACAGACTTCTCCATGTTTTGGATTATATTCACGTTGATGACTTCTAGGAACGTTTCTGCAAAATAATTGCTATTTTTGCCTGTGTAAAGTCTGTACTCGCTAATTATAGATGATATGTTCCATTTTAGTATTCTCCTCAGGAGTCCTATAACAACAGAAGTTTTATCAACTAACAGGGTGTTGTGGTTAGTTGTGTCCATTATTAACCGAAAGATCTTCTGCAGACTAGTACTTTTGATGATCATGAGATCATCAGAATCGCTCAGCTTATATTGAGACACTGATTGGCATCCGCTGCTGAAATCAGACTCTTCAACTGGCTGCTCCTTGGTTACACTGTTTCTAGGGGGGGCCAACGTGGACGAAGTCTGCACTCGTTTAATAACAAACAGTTGAACATTACATCTCTCAAAGAATTCCCTGAAAAATTTTGAAGGTTCTTGCCCCCCAACAAACACTATTGACTTCAATGTCAGTACTTCAAGGAAAGATAGGTTAATTGTCTCTATCCTTGAACATCTATCTGTAGTTACACTGTTAGCCTCTTGTTCCACACACTGTCGAATTCCACCATCTGATACATACATATTCCCTCTTCGGCAATGCCAAAGTTAGCAGGTGGCACAAGCATGATTTCGCGATGTTTTTCTTTTTGAAATCTAATTCTGCTTAATATGTGTAAACGAACCGTTCCATCACTGATGGCCGTTTATTCTTGAGGTACACCGTTGTTTTAAAACTTTTATTCTTCACTTGTTCCATGTGCAATAAATAGATAGCCCCCTTCTCCGTTCCTGGTCTCAGCGCCATGATTTTTTCACACAACGGAAATCTAGAACTCCACCGCAACATACCAAAAGTAATCGACGAGATGCAAGTCATCATATTCCATCTGAGGCCTGTTTTTGGAAAAGAAGACAGTAGAAACTTGTAAATCAGATATATTAATGGTACACTCTATATACACTATAAGCAAGTTATATCATCCGTGGTGGATACTATAATTTATAATCAATATAAATCACAACAATGTGGCGCTGAGAAGAGCATGATAATAGATTAATTGGCGAGCACATGGTTAGTAAAGGGATTGTTGGTGGAACATTTACGATATTACTAACACACATGAATGCAGCGGCATCAATCAATCATCAATCTTTCCTTCGATTTGAATGCTTTTTGTTTGAACGACTGCCGTTGATTGATGTTGGAGAGGTTGATGCGGAAATAGAGGATGCAGGAGGTCCCCTTTTCTTTTCTGTTTTAGGTTCCATATATACCGTTGTGTTACTGATCTTCAAGGTATGCATCCTGATAGCGTCTTGCTGACAGTGTGGGTCTTCGAAGTCGATTACCGCAAAAGATTCTTGTGCAGATATTTTTTTGACGACACCGAACTCTCTTTCTAGAGTATCCGTCAACTCTTTATTTGTTACGCCACCAGTGTTACGAATGTATACTGGATAATAACCATCCTTGTTAGGAACGCTTATATGTTTAGTCTTCTTGCTGTTCGCTTTAGAATTCCCGTTTGGTGGGGGAGTCCTTCTATCTGGGGTTTTAGCAGGTTCTGGAGGTACCCTAGTATAGTTAGTAGTGACATTAGGGACTATTTTCGAGTCTGAATTGGTCAACTGGGATGCCCAATTCATTTTTTTAGGAACATCAGACTCAGACTTCATCAATTGCTTCCTTTCTTCGTCTTTAACATCATCTTTAGACCTTGGAACTGTCTTCATATCTTCTCTATTAGAATCTGAGATTCTAGAATTGTGATGGCTTTTCGAGGTTTCTTTGGCAGTAAAGGTAGCTACTGGATCTTCTTCCTCCTTCTCAGCCTTTGAATGTACTAGAGTTTCTTTAGCTGCCCCAATAACATCTTCTTTTCTTTCTTCGTTCTTGTGCTCCCTCCTTCTATCCCTCTCCCTCTCCCTCTCCCTCTCCCTCTCAATGTCCTTCTCCTTCTCCTTCTCCTTCTGCTTCTCCTTCTCCCTCTCCTTCTCCTTCTCCTTCTCTCTGTCTTTCTTTGTATCCTCGTCTTCCTTCGTAGAAGAGGAAATTTTTGCTGTAGTCTCTTTAGTAGACCCTTCCTTCTTTATATTAGAAGGAGTAGATTGTGAAAAAGTGGAACCAGGAGACTCAGGAACGATATCCTTTAGAATATCCGGGATAAAGCGTATGATGTCGTTAGTAACATCGTACATTTTGTTATTGTTGCCCACAGGGTGTAAAACAAACGTTTGACAGAATCTGTAAGTTGGAGTATTGCTCCAGCATATTTCGCCCATTGCTAAGATCAAGATCCCATTGTTACTAGAGCCAGTCGACTGAAAATCACAAGCATCAATCTTCACTCGAACATCTTGCACCATCTTATTGTTTCTGCTATAAAACTTACTAATATTTTCTTTGCCGATAACCTTGACTGTGGGTAGTATATCCGTCTTGGTGTTGAGATTTACTTGGTAGTTAATCTGGGTCAATTCAGCTGTATTGGAGTACAAGTGAAAAAGTTTAGAAGGATCATTATGCATCCTTTGGTAATATGTCTTTAGGAAGGCGTAGCCTATGTCCTGAACATTAGCAGTAGTCATGATAAACGTCGAAAACCTTTTTCGGTATTAAATTAAGCTCAATAAAATTTTGGATAATATTTGGTCGTTTAGTATATTATTTTCTGGCGAGTGAATCAGTATCAATTAATAAATGTCAAAGTAGTAAACAATATAATATAAAAAACACGAAGTTTGAATGAAATGCTGGAACTAAAAGTTGGTGTGACTGAATGCAATCTGAGAGTACCTCTAAATATGCGACCGATGAATAGATACAGGCTGCGATTAATCGATGTGATAAAGTCCCTCTCTTCCTCCGTAGGTTATCTCTATGCAGCAGATTTTCTTATGAGGGAAGAGTTTCTTGAACATTCGCCATGTTACTTGGCCACCATTTGGTGACAAGTTGGAAATCTCCATGAAAATTTTCATATCGTTTTAAACGTTATAATAACATGTCACATGATCTATATTGCTACTAATATTACAGAGTTAACATCAATTGTCGCTAAAACTCGATGCGGTTCGTGTAGATTTGGAATGTATCTATCTAATCAGTCTACCCTGATCACATTAGCGTACGTAGTGGTAGCGGTCATTCTTTATTAATGCCGTAGATGGAGTTTTTGAACTGGCTTAGATCAGTCTTGCCATTGGGTAATTTGAAAAATGGGAATTTAGACAACCGAGTAAACGTTAGTAAAGCCAACAAACTCTGTCCGCCTGTAGTATTGAAGAGCGGAAATCTTGGAATTCCCACTTCATCCGCTAGGGATTCTAAGCTGTATTGTTGGCCTTGTTGTAGTTGTTGATTGCGTTGTTGTATCAAATCTTGGACAGACTTGCTAATTACGTTCAAATCGTAAAAGTTTGGAAGAAACTTTTGAACCCAATATTCATAGTCTTCTTTATTATTAGGCATTGCAGTATCTGTCAATATGTTAATCAGGAATCCAAAGTCGTAAGCAGCATGAAAGCTTACCCAGGTTACTTCATCAGATAACAAAAGCCCTGAATCAACTAGTAATTGAGCAAAATCGTATGGCTCGACACCATTATTCTGGTGTTTGTCAAATACAACGCCAGACTTTTTCAAAAGATCTAACGATTCGGGAGAAACCATCTCCTTTGTAACATCAAAATGAAAATTGAACTGCCACGTCGAAGGTGTATTTTCAGGTTTATTACCTTGAGAATCACTTAGTGACAATCCAATTTGCACTGAATTGAGTAGATCGATATTTGTCCTCATGGTTTGGTAGTGATAATCATTCTTGGATCTAAAATTACCGATAGGCCTCACAATAGTACCTACAAACTCCGTACTCAAGGCAATGAAGTTGTATTGATCTACCAACCTTCTTATGGACGCAAACTCTGAAGTTAAATTATTAGCCCATACTTCACGAACCAGCAAATGGTTTGGATGATGAATTACAGGGGCTGCAGGTGCTAATCCGATGGTCGTACCACGCACGCCAGTATTAATAGAAAGCTGCGGAGGTAAAGTTCCAGGAGGAGGTGCTAAGCCGCCAACACCTGTTTGAACCATTGAAACCCCTGGCGGCCCATTTATGACTCCAGTTGTCAGAAGTTGTTGTTGCGCCTGTTGCGGTTGAAGAGATTGCTGTTGATGGCCGAAAGCTGCATTTGCAGCCTCCATCTTTTGTTTTAACAAATATGTCGCTTGTAAATCCTGGCCAGTATCAATACCATGTAATAAATGCTGCTGTTGCGTCATTAACCTACCCTGATTAACCTGGGGGGAGAACATTTGCGGTAAGCCTGTAGGTTGTTGCTGGCCTGGATGCCCCTGCTGTGCTTGCTGACGAAGGTAAAACTGTTCACCATCAGGGAACTCCGTCATTTGCCCACTGATAGTTTGCATACCTCACTCTATAAAAGCTTTGTCTCAGAGGGCTACTAATCTTGAATCCATTATAAGTGCAGCCTGCATTTCAGAGAACGGTTCTAAATCTACAAAAGCAAATTTTCCCTATTCAGCCTTCGTTTAAAAATCACTAAAGACGCCACCTAAATTCAAACCCACATTAAGCGTATTATTAAGTAAAAACGCTGTATATAGTACACTACTTTGTTATAAACTAGAAGCGTTCATGCTGCTTTATTCTATAAATTAGATTGGTTGCCTCAAGCCTTCGTTTTCTTTGTGGAGGGTTGGTCGGACTGATCCTGTTGAACATCTTCAATGTTCGCTTCGTCCAAAGATCTTACAGTAGATTTATCAGATACAGAACTCTCTTTAGAAGCAGGTTCCTCCCGTCCTGGTGGTAATACAAACCATGGAATTTTACCTCTGTTGAAATCATTCAAGATTTGTTTAGAAACGCCACCTTCATCTGGCTCACCGCCTTTCAACAGTCTACCTTGTTTTCTTGCCAAGATTTCTATGAATTCAGTAGCATCTTTCCATCCCGATATTTCGTAAGTTCTTTCAAGATGATGCCTCTTGCAACGTTTTAAAACACCAGGAATATATTGCTCAGCATTGGAAACATGTTCAACTCTAACGACGCCTCTGAATAGAATGTCTTCTTCGGTATCTTTTGTTGAAGGAGGCACGATACCAGGGCAATCGATTAAAAATATCCTTTTCATAAGAGTAATATACTGCCAAACTTTGGTTTCACCAGGAATTGGCGCAACCGGACAGACCTTCTTTTTTCTTAGAGTGTTAATGATCGATGACTTACCAGTGTTTGGGTATCCAATAAAGCCTACAGAAATCTGTTGCCTATCTTTGTGCAACTGCGAGAATTGCCGTAGAAGTTGAATCAATGAACCTTTCCCAAAGGAATTGGTGATTGAAGCATGAAATGCTATGGTGGGACGATCTTTCGATAAGTACTTTACCCATGCAGCCTGTATTATAAAATGTTAGTAACATGTATGCAAGTAAAAAATACGTCAAGGCAAATACAACAGTTAGTGACTAACAAAATTGTGAGGTTCTTTACTACGAGCAACGGTACTGTAGGTCTTTAAATATCCATGCTCAACTCATAAGATCCTCCCCATTCTAAGAAGGCGATGGCATACTTTCAAAACGAAAGTTACCCATCTGATGTTCATCAGAATTCTCTCAGAACGAGAGCAATAAACGGGCGAATGTTATCTATCTTCCAAAACTTTAACAGACCATTCTCTGGGTAATTTCCAAAGGGAAGGAGAGAGGCCCTGACAAAGAGTTTTGGTATTATCATGCTAATAATATGTTTATCACTGTCATGTTTGTATTGCAATAGACGTTAGTAAATGGTAAATAGTAAAACATACTGCAAGCCAAGTTGGAACTAAATCACATTTATTCAACACGTATATTAGGTGCTTGTGTGGTGTTTCTTTTTTCATGTATTCCTCAATCGACTTACAACGCGTACCTAATGGGTCTCGGCAATCTAAAACATGAATTACAACATCAGAGGAGTCAATTACTTTGTAAAGCTCGTTCCAAATACGTTTCGACTGGCCTTTGTTAAATATAGCTTCCTTGGCAAGTTGAGACCAGCCATCGTCGTTATCATTGTTATTACCCAGTAAACCTAGTGTGGAATTCAACTCCAGTTTCTCTTCAAATGACTTTCCATCTTTATCTGTAGATTTAGCTAATTCCTCTAATGACGATGAAGCCATCCTAGGCTTCTTCCTTTGTGATTTTGGCCCAAATGTATACTGAAAGGATTCGGTTTCCAAAATCTTCGCAGTGGGAGACTCGGAACTATCTGTTTCTTCTAGCAATGACATTGGAAGCTTATTCCTCCTCAATAAAACTTGGTAGCTATCGTGCTTCGTTTCTCCCACGGCATTTCTAAAATGCTGCAATGCATCTTGTGATATGACCCTTGTATTCCCAAACCACCGACGATCAGGCTGCACTCTAGCTACCGGAGCATCTGTACTCTGAAGTGGAGCCGCTTTTATAATATCACCTTTAGCATTCCTCACAGCCCTACCACCTTTATACATATTCAAAAACTGGACTCTCTTAGAGTCCCTGTAAAAGTTTTCACCTTTAACTCTGAGATTACCATCTTTAGTGTTACCCTCACGGATTCTTCTCTGCTTCTCCTTCTTAGCAGTTCCCATGTTTCGAAGAAGATAAATATGGATTTTAATTGAGATCTAATAATTTAATAATGCTACACAATAAGCTAATTATAAAGAACACTTTGAAATGTGAACAGTTTTCAGCATGGCTTTTATTAAGATGAGCTTTAGAAAATTTTTCCTAATCATGCTCGATGCGGATATCCTCGAGAAATGAAAAAGAAAAAAGAAAAGCGAAGCGATGACCTTGATTATCGTAACGGCATAGAATGTAAAAGTATTTAGGGCAAAAGATTCAGCTTGAATTTAGAATAAGTTATATATAACACTATCCAATTGTTTTGAAGGTTCTTGCTTTTGGGAGTCTGGTGCTGCAGTCCTAGTGGAAGTAATCCGTCTCTGCTTAAAAGATCTACGTACATCTTCGTCTGTGTCAACGTTTCTCTTTAATTTAATGTTCTTAATCATCTTACTCTTTTCAACATTTCGAATGAATTCAGCATTCAACTTATTGGCCTGCGAAATCTCTAATTGTAGTTTAGACTGCCTGATGTCATTTTCTTTCGCAATTTGCTCTGTTAAATCGGCCCATTTGAAACCTGAAAGATATTTAACATTCATGATATCATCGTGATAGAAATTCCCCTTTTTACCACCTATGATGTTCCCATTCAACGTTATTGCACATAATTTGGCGTCTTTTTTCCTAATATATTCTGCCCAACCTTCCTTGAACATGGTTTTCTTATTACCACCGCCTTTAACACGCTGTTTATATGTTTGGTCGTCCTCTCTTTTCAAAAACAATCTATCTACTTCCCCAAATCGACTTAAAATCTGCCTTAGCTTCGCAGGCTTCATATAAGGAGGAATTTTAGATAGATATATTACGCCAGTCTTATGCTTTAGCTTTTTTGCGGCCTTGAACTTCTTTATGCTCTTCAACTTCTCCTGCTTTCGTCTTTCTAGTTCTGCCTCATCAGAGATGGACTTACCTTCCTGATTTTCGGAACTTTCGTTGTTTGATGCATTCGGATGCACATCTTCAATCTCTATACCTCTTTCGGTAGGATCATTGTATATACCGTAAGTTTTTTCTTCGTCTTCATCTCCATCAGACTGCTCATCGTCAGTATGCTGATCGTCAGTATGCTCTTCTAATTTACCGCTAAACACATCGTTCCTAACAGCTCTCTTGTCAGGAAACAAGATATTCTCCTCCTCATCAGATGAAAAATCTCTGGAATCATTGTCACTGTCATGCATCATGAATTCCTGAACGCCTTGAAGCCCTTTGTTTGAGTGACAGAGAACATAGTGAGTTTTATCTGTCAAAGTCTCGCCTTGATAAATTTTTCACCACCTGCGCTGCTAACATCTCAAAACAAGAAACGGTTCACACGTCGGATGTAAGTAACTGCTATTATGATGGTCAAGAAAATCCATATTAATAGTTAACTATGATAAACATTAAATTGAACATACAAACTTTACAAACTAGTGGTAATTTTTTATGTAATAACTACTAATGGACAAGCAGCCACAGCAGATTTATACGCAAGTAACACTCAACATACTTCAAGAAAAATAGCACACAAATAAATACCCCACTCAGACAGTCCAATGATTCAAATAACATTTACCAACCAATTTCGGATAATCTTGTACCATTCTCCTTCGTAATTGAAGCAATGGTAGTGCCTGGCATGGCAACTCCCAAGTCACGAGATACCTCTAGTAGCTTAGCTGGAGAAGCATAGTGCGTAGTAGCCTGGACAATAGCACGGGCCAATTTCTCTGGGTTTGAGGACTTAAAGATTCCAGATCCAACGAAAATACCTTCGCAACCCAATTGCATTAACAAAGCAGCATCAGCTGGTGTAGCCACACCACCTGCAGCAAAGGTAACCACAGGCAATTTGCCCAATTCAACAGTCTGTTCTAGCAAGCTAACTGGAACACGCAACTCCTTGGCATGGTTTTCAAAATCTTCCTTAGTTACAAGATTCTCCTTGCACCAAGCAATCTGAGAGTAAATCGATTTGATGTGTTTCACCGCCTCGCTGACATCTCCTGTTCCAGCTTCACCCTTGGAACGTATAAATGCAGCACCCTCGTTAATTCTCCTCAACGCTTCACCAAGGGTTTTCGCACCACAAACAAAAGGAACCTTATAATCGTTCTTTTTGATGTGATCCGACATATCAGCTGGTGTCAACACCTCACTTTCGTCGATGTAGTCTACACCCAATTCCTGCAAGATCACCGCCTCAACGGTGTGGCCAATTCTCACCTTAGCCATCACAGGAATCGAAACACTATCCATAATATCCTTGATCATCTGGGGATCAGACATCCTGCAAACTTCCCCACATTTTCTCATGTCCGCTGGAATACGCTCCAACGCCATAACGGCGCAAGCACCTGCTCTTTCCGCAACCTTTGCCTGCTCTGGAGTGACCACATCCATGATAACACCACCTTTCAGCATCTGTGCTAAACCGACCTTTAACTTGTATTCCGCAGACATCTCGCTATAATCTTAAGATAAACAGGCTTCTGTACCTATAGTTTCTGCAACTTGGATTTTCTGTTAGCCTACGGCGTATTTCACTACTTTTATCGATAACGTTATATATATAAAGATTCAACTTTTTCAACCCGGAAAAAAAAATGCTTCTTCGAGAGGCGCATATATATCTGCATAATTTTCTGTCTGAATGACTTCCTCTACAGTTGCATACCTTTCCTGATACTTTTTCAGCATAGACTGCTCGGTAGCTATGTATATATTAGTAATCGCTAACTATGACTCTAACCTCGGTCGAAAATGGCCATTATTTGCATCTTGCATCAGGCATCATCTCGTGTTATTCGATTAAATGCACTGGGTCCACTAGTCATTACAGTGATAATCGATAATCGAGAAATATGTAGATCTTTTTCTCAGAAAATTTGCACGGACGCGCGCAGAACAGTTGTTGGAAGTTTTTCTACATATATATATATATATATATATATATATATATATGTGCGTGTGTGTGTAATACAGCGTGCTGTACGCACTGACAAGGCCGAATTTGATAGGACGGTACGGTTTGCAAAACTACTGATCACCTCTCTGTAGTTACTATGGAAAAGACCATCGGTGTGCTAGCGCTACAAGGATCCTTCAACGAACACATTGAGTGCTTGAAGAAGTGTGTGGATGAAAAAGGCTATAATATTGAAGTTTTAACCGTTAAAACTATAGAACAGCTGCTGAAATGTGATTCGTTGGTTATTCCAGGTGGAGAATCGACCACAATATCCCAGATTGCAGAAAGAACAGGGCTGTATGATCACCTGTATAAATTTGTACGAACTGAGGGTAAGTCTGTCTGGGGTACTTGTGCTGGGATGATTTTTTTGGCTAGAGATGTCCGTAACCAAGCAAATCTTTTAAAGCCTCTTGGAGCTCTTGATGTTGCTGTGGACAGAAATGCATTTGGAAGGCAATTGGACTCTTTCGTTTCTGATTGTGATTTCTCATTTTGGGGAACACAGGAGGATAGCTTTAGTGCAGTGTTTATCAGGGCTCCCATTGTAAGTGAGATCTACAATAATGAGAGGGTACAGGTACTGCATAAAGTTGAGAAGAACGGTCAAGAGTACATTGTTGCAGTAAGACAAGGGAAAATTCTAGGTACATCATTCCACCCAGAATTGGGGTCTGATATAAGATTTCACAATTGGTTCATTGAAGAATTTGTGTTGAAATAATGATGAGTTTAAATATTTAATGTTTAATTGTCTTCAATCGGATCATATAGGATGTAATAGTATGGTGTAATACAGAATCACTTTTTTCGCATCAGAAGTTGAAATTTACGGAGAAATAGTGTTTATCGGAGGGGTTGGAATGCGGGATGCTCGGCACTCCACTAAAGGCATATTATAATGTATACTTAGTTGCCTGCCATATTACAATGTACACTTAGTGAGTCGCCTGCCATATTATAATGTATATCTTATAAAGTATATCTTATTTATATAAGATACGGCGGAGACGGAACTGAATGGTCTGTCCGGACTGTGAGCAGGACGGGTCGTCTC